>NC_046664.1:108702356-108714737 GCF_010883055.1 Belonocnema kinseyi | reverse complement strand
GGGGGGGGGTCAAAAGTGGTAAAAAATGGGGTCTCGTGATTTATGGAAGCCCTCTCATCAAAACTAAATAGCTGCTAACTACAGTAATAAAATATTGATTCATAAATATTTTACTATGGGAATGGAAGCTTCTAATGTGTCCCCTAAGGGTTTACATTTTTCTTACACCTTTTTCTCTATTCCTTTACACACTCTCCACACACTTGCTTGGTGGCGGAAGGGGGACCTACAGTTTAAGGAGGGTTCCGAATCACCAAGAGCAACAGCCTTAAGTACTTAGAGAAAACCTTTTTCTCTAGAGGTACCGGTCCCACGACTCTCCGGAGATAAACAACTCCCTTGCTAGGCTAGGGTTCACCGCATGGGCCACCGAAACTCTTCCAGAGTGCGAGGCGGGAATCGAACCTCCGCAAGCCGAAGGAGTGGGTCCAAAGCCTACGCTTTAGCCCCCACGACCATCGTTCCACTTATTTTACTATTGTAAACTCAAATAAGAAGGAAAAGCTTGTTATTTTAACCCTTTATCTACATTTATTACAATTCACTATCTTTAGTCTGAAATGAATAATGGTTAATGTCTCGTTCCATTGAACAATTGTATAGAACAAATTTAGCGTATGATGTGATTCATAGTTTAACTTCGAAGAGAACAATAGGAGAAATGGAGCAGTTTAAACAACTCAATAAATTGAATCACTTGTCTATATATAATCCATAGAAGTCGAATGGAATATAGCATCACACAGAAGAGAACGTGCTTAATTTCTATAACTTGCGGCTATTGAATTCTGCCAAATCAGCGAAAAAGACATTTCCTTAAATCGAAGTCGATTGTATTTGAAAACAAAATTTGGGCTGTATTATAGAGCTGCACGCCCTTTTCTAACGAGGTAATAAGAGAAAGATTCATAGATACTTAAGGATCCATTTTCTGCTCATTAATGCAAAAATAAACGATCAAAGACGCACAACGACAAAGAACATATTCATTTGAAAGTCATTAATCACTATAGCCTTCTAAGGAAATTAGAAATAAACACACTGAGAGTTTTTTAAATAGCTGTTTACATATACATTTTATACAATGAGGAAGGAAGTTTTTTTTTTGAAAGACATTTTTTCAGTCAAGACTTTAAACAGGCAAATCCTTTTAATAAAATAAGAAGCACTTTCCTTTAATAAAGTATTAATTTATCTAGCAGCCAGTTGCGAAAAGTTTTGATCTTTTCAGGATCTCGAAAAAACATTTGCTGGTTTCACGTGAGCCTTAATCTAATTTAGCTCATAGCCGTTTTCTTGTAATCCCGTGCAGAAGTTTCCCCATCTTTCCCTATTTAATGTTGGGTTCTGATTGGGCCCCTTTCAGAATATCTAGTCTAGAAAAAACTGATGGGGGCCCTGTCAGATTCTAGTGAAGAATTCCATGCTTCATGTAGAAACGGCAAATTTATCTACATCTAATGGGGCCTAGAGAGTTTCTAAAATCTTATATTGCCTAAGATATTAATTTTGAGGCATTTGAAGGTTTCAGTATGCAGAAATAATGTTTTTATGAGTATTTGAATTCGTTATTCTCGAAAACTTGATTTAGGGAACTAATGAATATTTTCTTTGGGGCCAAGCTGATATGTATCAGTTAAAGATAAAAAGTATAGGTTAGGTAGTATATAAAAGTATCAGTTAAAGTTAAAGTTCAAAATTTGGTGTTTTAACTTTATGGAGCTGAAGCTTATGAGAATGGCTTTTTAATCGAGTTTCGACTCGTAGGTTTAGCGCAATGGTTAAGACTCCTGACTGCTAGGCGATAGATTTAGGTATAGATGTAGGTGTTCGATACCCCGTAGTGTTAAAAATGTTATTTGTAATATAATGTTAAAAAATGTAATGTATTCATTCACTCTTAACAGGACCATTAATATTTAAAGTTAAAATACTCGCAATCAATTAATATTTATTTTTCAAATACCTATTTTGTAATATCTTTAGAGTACAGCAGTAATGGGTACCAAAATTAGTCAAACTATTTCAATGAAATTTCAATTTTTAATTATGAATGATATTCGAACGATATACAGTCGTATAATGATGAATGGATAAAAGTACTGGCTGCCAGTAACGTGACAGTACCCTGTAGATGCTCCACAGGGACCCTTCTCTTTAATTGTATTGTAGGCGGGCTGACGCCACTAGAACCCTACTAGAAAATCTAGTAGGGCCTCTATGGCCTTAGCGTTACGTTCAAGATGAGGTTCGGACTAGTTTTCTTCACTAGAGCATTCAAAAAGGCTATATTGCTTTCATTGTTTGGATTGTATCTTCTAATGAAATTTTTTGTAAGATTAAAATAACATCATAGAAAGCCCCTGCCATTGTTTGCTTTAACTTCAGATAGTTTCGTTGGAGCATTTTAACCCGCGCGAAAATAAGATTAATCCCCGGTTATTTCAATTTGAAACTGGTGTAGAACAATTGACAGATATTTGTGTACGCTGGCCAATACTTTTTATCGATCGAAAGGTAAACATGTCAATTTTCTCACAAAGCTCTCAAAATTTGTATGGCGTTGAAATTATATAATCGGGTAAAAAATGTTTGTTTGTAATTGATCTAAGAAAACATCTGGCAAATCGTATAGGAGTCGTCTCTGAGATAGTGTAGAAAAAGTATAATATGTGAAACGATTCCATATTTCATATGTATTTGATTTATGGTTAATATATAGTAAAATTATTGCTAAAGTATGTTTTAAAGTATAATTACAGTATAAATCATTTACATCTGTAAATTATATAGTTCAAGTATGTCAGCAGTATTAATAAAGAATGCCTAGAGTATAGAGAAAGTATAGCTATAGTAAGTATAGCTAAATTATGGTTGTATAATTATATATTATTTATTTATATATTTAATCTAAATAATAAATTAGTTAAATTTTTCCATACAATAATATTGCTATGGTTAGAAATAAAAGATTATTGGATTTCTTATTATTCTTATATACATTATCTTGTTATGAGGATCTTCAATAAAGTTGAAACACGAAATGATTTCAATCGCGACATTTTTTAATTCATTGTTGCTACGATGTCTTCAAAAACAAATGTACAAATGTTTTATGCGATACTTTAGCAATACATGCGATGAAGTAAATCATATACTTCAGTTATATTTTTGCTATACTTCATCTATACTTCAGCTGTAATTTGGGTTTATCTATAATTTAATGGCAGATAATTATTTCTAAGGTGAAAGACAAATTGAGTAAACGCAGATGAGTTAATCGTTTTAATCTGACAATAAAGTGGTTTCAGTCACGTAAATACGTGTTGCATTATGACCTCTTGGCTGATTGCCAAAAGCTGCCTGATTGGATCTCTCGATAGACCCCCAGCCTCAAACGACCTGTTACGGAAATGTGCGAATCGTATTTACTTTGTTAGAAAAAAGTCGCTGAATCACACCGATAAGTGAATGTTTTTCCCTCTGCAACTGAAGCGTGTTATCCCACATCTTTATCAGTGCACAGTTCAGTGCCGAACGTTACAGCGTAGCTTTTTCATCTTAGCCAGTGCGACTATTGACAGTTCCTGCATCGTTCTGGTGTTACATGTTGCGTAGGCCAGCCTCGTGTAGAGCCGAAAATGCACGAGCAAGAGCCCGAGTCCCCCGACTTGACGATTCGTTTTCGGTGGCTAACTACCTTATTAGGAGTTTTTAAGTAAACTGAATTTTGCAGGGTGTCAAGAGAATGAAAGTTCATGCAATTTTGCTATGTTCTATCATTATAGAAAAATATAAGGAACTTAATTCTTATTAAACCTTCTTGCGCAATTTTGTTGCACAATTTTTTAAAAGTTAATGTTTGTTTATAAAATTTGATTTCAAATTTGCATCAGTTTAACAGATATTGAGGAATTTGGAAACTATTTGAAAGTAAATAAAACTTGTGAAGATTTTTTTTGTTTAATTTTGTAAGGTTTCACGGAAATGAGAAAATTCTTTTAGGTACCTAGCAATAGTTAAAGTAAATTTTTTATTGCCAAAAATTAATTTCTAGAGATTATTATAAAACATTTCAAAATATTAAAAAAGATTTAAAAAATTATCAAAGTATCTAAACAAGTTTAAAGGCAATTTTTTCACCGAATTAAAAAAAATCAATAAAAATTTGAATAATTTTTAAAGATAAGAAGATTAGAAGGTCTGACATGATTAAAAAAAAATTATTTTCCTAATATTTGTGACAATTTTTAATGATTTTTTATTTTTAAAAATAAACTTTAAAAGAAAATTAAAGAAGAGTTTTAAACACATTAAACGATTTCCTAAAATTTCCAAAAAGACTGTTGAAAGTTTTAAAAGCAAAATGTTTCAATTTACTATGATTAAAAAGTTTAAAAAATGTAAATAATCGAATAAATTCAAGAAATATTTAGTAGAATTAATGAAATTCAAAAATAATTTAAACTTTAGAAGAGTTTCAGAACGTAGGATAAACTTACTTGAAAAACAGAATAATCTAAAAATTCTTGTAGCAGGAAAAAAAGATGCGCCTGGAAATTGTGTACAATTGTCAGTCTTAAAAAACAAAATTCTAATGCTTTTTTAAAAATTGCTTTTGGCACATTTCTTCTCAAGCTGAATCCCCGCTTTTAATCGCAAGAGGTCAAATTATTTTCAATAAAAATAAGTTATGAAATAAATTTTGAAAAATTCAAAAAAAAGACACATCCCTGTATGCTTAAAGATATCATTTGTTTACTTAGAATAAGTTCTATGCAATTTAAAAAAAGTTTATTTTGAGTACATATAAAATTAGTCAAATTATTTCTAAAAATTGGAAGCATTGAAGAATTGTAGTATTAAAATGCACTTAAAAATTAAGATTTTTGTATTTTTGTATAGTGTCGATTGTATGTTTATACCACTCTAACCTCAAAATCGCAACTTTAACAACAATTTCTTGGCTTCAGTGGTATTAAATACTGTTCGATATTTGTGTGAGAGGTGATTTTTAGCGAATAAGACTTTTCTCACTCCCTTCGCTAGTGCGGAAAACGTCTCATACGCTAAATAATCACCTCTCACACACGTATCGAAATGTACTATCCTCGCTCCTACTTAGTGTTTGATTTCACACTTTTCAGTGAAACTTTAAGTTTAAATAAGGACTTTCACATCTTCTCGGTGTGATTCGTTAGTATTTTCAACACTGGAAAGTTGAGGGTTCGTAAATTTACCAACTTTACACCGGAGAAGTGTGTTTTAGTAGAAGAAATGCTTTTTCGCAAACTATCGCACCGTATCATTGCAACTTCGCACTTCGGTGTGACGTTGTATGAATTTTTTCTAACAGTGTAGAGCTACTTGATGAGAATTTATAGACTGAGAAAATATCGAAAGCACATTGCGCCATATTGTTGAGCTCCCTTTTCCACAATTCAAAAAGCTATTTTTCTCTACTATCATCGCTAAGCCTGTACTTTATACAAGCGAGAATGAGATCCTTGATGAGATGCCTGATAATGAGATCATTCTTGGTGACGATAAAACATGACTCCTTTTTTAAACATTTTTTTATAGTAATTTGATAGCAAAAAATGCATTTTAATTATTCACTAAAAAATGTGTTATCATTCAAAGTTGAGAACGTGGGAGATTCACGGTTTCCTGAGAGAGCAATAGTGTAACACCCGTGACCGTACAATACATAATGTTCTCAACTACTGTACGAAGGGTGTAATCACTGTTAAAAATGTTTACAGTTTTAATATACATTCAATATAAATTTGTATATTAAGTCTAAAATTTCGATATACGAAATCGCTATTAAGGGACTATGTATATTAAATTTTATATACCGCAAATTTATAACAGTGCCCTGCAATTAAAACTCTTTTAATGCAAATAGGATGGAACCTAGTGTTTCCGAATGGATTTTTCGTGCTGAACACGAATCTGGGTTCAAAAACTTCCCATCACGTCACGTTTTTGAGAAAATAGCGGTTGAAACCCAGAAAAACAGCCTTTTATAGTCAATTTTGAAAAATTGTAGAGCTCAACAATGATGTGCTACAAACTTTGCTAACATCAAAATTTAGAGGCTGAAACAAACGATTTTTTTTTTAATTCAAACGGATTTAGTGAATTTTGTTACTCGAGGGATTTTGGGAAAGGTGATTACGAAGTAATCCAACAACTACCATGTGAATGTTATACAGAAATCAAAATCTATGCAACTTCGTTCAATGAATAGTTAGTCGTTTGTTCTTCTTCGGCTACATCGTTTTTTGTTTTCTTTTCGACATTCATTTGTGACTAAAGATCTTCAATTTAGTCACCATCTTGTTGTGAATTATGTCTCAAAGTTTTATCTGCATTAATGATCCTAATGGCTGCTGTGGAAAGAGTTAGTTCCATAGAGAGAAATAGTCGTGTGTTCTTCTCCATATAGATCGTCTTTTGTTTTCTCGGTTTCCTCTTCGGCAGTCATTTGTTACTATACAGCTAAGTCATCGTTTCTTTCGTTTGCGCCTTTTATTTTATCAGTTTGCTACTATATCAACTTTATTTAAATTCGCCAAAGATGCTTATAAAGAATATTTTTCTTTTGAAATTGCACGCCAAGATAAATTGAGGATTCCACACAGTATTAGCAAAAATTTCTATGCTGCATTAAGTCTTTGGAGAAATGGAACTCGAAATAATTTTCCCTTTGACATCCCCATGATATGGCGGAGACTAACCTTCTCCATCAATTCAAATCGAATCAGAAATTTCTTTGCCTTGAAAATAAGAATATTGATGAAGTAGATTGTGAAAGGCATGCTTCTAGTAATAACGAATATATTCAGTTAGTTGATGTAAACCCAAAGCCTTTGTCGCTGGGAAAATTAAATTATCTGGTTAGGGATTTAGATTTACCGAAAGAAAGTTCATTGTTAGGTTCGAGATTTCAGGAAGATCATTTATTGGCTCCTGATACTACATTCTTCTGGTACAGGAATCGTCAAGATGAGTTTCTCTAATTTTGTGAACAAACTGAAACCTTAGTCTATTGCACTGATGTTCCCAAGGCAATGAAAACTCTAGGGCTCGAAGATTAAAATTCAGATGAAATAGCCCGGTTTGACCCGACCAGAAGAAGGTTTCTGGCTAGAATCTGACCGGGTCATACCGCGATACTGTTTTTTTTAATTGCCCGGCTGGGATCTGACCGAGTTCCCACCGGGATCCAGTCGGGCCAAAAATGGTGCATAATAGAAGTATCATAACCTTAAAAACATCTTAAGAAATCTCCACAAAAGACTGCCGTAATTGGGTCGTTTGTAAATATCTGTCAGGCGAAAGACCAATTTTTTATGTTTTAGGTATATTTTTATCAATTATGAAAGAAAAATTAAACTAATTTTAATTATATGGTTTCCCACTTTGGTTGTGCAGTTTCTAGACTCGCCGTGACTTCGAAATCATTGATCAACTTCTTTTTTATTTTCAAACATAGTTTCCCAGTGAAATTATACTTATTTTTTTGTGATACGATTTTTGCTTATTTTTAATGTATTTATATATTATCTTGAATGAGCAAAAAACGTAATAAGAAGAGAAATAACTTTGTCCGAACGAGGTTTTGAATTACGTTATAATGCTTGTACGTAATAACGATTCGACGACTTCCGGAGTCTTTAATGCTAAAAAACCTGTAAAACGTCGGTGGACGCCAGTTTATCCGTTAAGAAATTTGTTAAATTTCACAAAATTGTATCCAATTTTCTGGAGCAAGCGGATTATTTATAAAGGTAAGTGAATTATTTTGTTAATAAGTAAACATTATTAATAGTCTTCAACGTTAATGTTAAATCAATTTTCTAAATTGGTTTCATAGGTTAGGATGTCACGTGAAAACTCTGAAATTTATTTTATCTCTTGTAAAAAAACCTATGCAAACTAAGTTACGCTTAAGGTAAATTTGTTATGCAATTTAACTTTAATTTCTTACAATGCAATTTCTTACAGAAACTTAAGAATTAAGACATCTTTTTACAGGTGGAAATAAGTGCTGACAAAGATTCTTATCTCTACCAGTTGGTAGAATATGTTCGCTGTGGTAAAAAGGCTCCAGTAAAATGTGATCGAGGAGCCCAGTCAAAAACCGGTCGGATTCCGACCGGGTTACCCTATTTGTATCCGGGATCCGATCGGGTAACCCGGCTGGGAGCCGACTAAGTACACTCGGCCGGGATCTGACCAGCGCAGCGTGACAAAACCAACCAGAATCCGACCGGGCAGCCTGACCAGATTCCGGATACAAGCAGGGCAACCCTGCCGGAATCCGGCCCGAACCCGGTTATAATATTGCGCGATATACTCGACTAAATACTAGCGCACTGCGACCCTTCCGAGGTATTTCGAGGTGAGAGTCGCAACTTTCTCTCGTCCTGCCCCCTGAAAAACTGCGTGGGCAAGCAGTTCTAGGAATTACGACACCTGACCGGCTTTTATGAGACCTGGAGTTAACTTTTTATCCTCTAATACACATTAAATCATTATTTGTTTTATTAATTTTTTATGATGTAATATATTTGTTGAAATTACTTGAATTCCATAGATATATCACAGCTGTATACAGTCTCTTGAGAACTCTTTAAAATTATTAAGCGTGATTCATGGTTGCGACCATATGAGCAAAATCCGTAAAAAATAAGTGCTTTAAATTAAAATTTGAAACTACATATATTTTCCAATGTTAAAATTACAAAAACTCTATAAGAAATTAAAATGAATATCCTAAAATCTAACTTTTGTTGAAAAATCTAAAAAAAAACGGAGTATAGCTTAATTGCCTTCATGAATGAGCTAACTGCTAGGCAGGTACGATATTCGAAACCTCACTTTTTTGGCACACCCTAATAACATATGTAAATACTTGATCCAAAACATTTTAGAAAAATGGGTCCAAAACTAAGTGAATCGAGGTGGTCATCTGAATCTAAAACCGAATAAGAAACGAATCCTAGATATCGTTTTTGAACCCGCACAGAAGCAGACAGCGGAAAGAACTTCAAAGCCCTTGAAAACGGTGTGTGTAGTTCAAGGGTAAAAGCAGGCTTCGGAATGAAAAAGGATGGACTAGAATAACATGATCGTTGATTCGAATGGCACCTATTTTTTAACCCCCTGGACCTCCCCCACTACCATATTTTTATCTCTTTCTGAACCCTATGATGCGAACAATTTACGTTGTCATGTCAGCACATAAAATGTGGTCGCCTGACTACAGTATAGGATAGTTATACATTCTCATCACGTGTCTCGCATTTCTCACCGCCCTCGATTAAATTATGTCCAAAACATAAAATATATGTTTTAACAATAAGGACAATTAGAAGGACACTAGCAGTCTTACGCGCGCCACGGCGCGCGCCTATTTGTTCTTTTATGAAAAAGAATAAATCAAAAGCCGATCTTTTATAAGTTATCCATATTTAATAACTGTTAAAAAATATTAGTATAAAATAATAGAAGACAACAGGGGAAGAGTTCTTTATCTGAAACTGTAGTTAATCTTTTATAATAGGATTTCAACGAATTTTATGTTTTGGTTGAAAATGAAATTGAACTATTTTTATTCCAAATGAGCTTTTTTTATTAAAAATTAATTTGCACCTAATATTGATGAATAGCATTTATTACAATTTTGTAACTCACGTTGAAGATAATCATATTCTTTAAATAATGAACTTTGCATTTTTACACCACAATATTTATAAATCAATTTAGCAAAATTTTTGAACGCGCATTATAATAATCAATGACCTTATAGGTAGAAAAACACATGCAATAACCTTGTTGCCACTTGGTAAACTCTTCCCTGAAAATCTTGGTTAAGTCTCCCCAATATTAGTTCATGCGTTCAATGTCATAACATTTTTAGTAATAACTGTTTCATTATTCCGATTTATACAAAATCATTACACTACTTTTTAATGAATAACGCGATGTATGATTACTGTACGAATTTTCATTACAAGAGTAGATAAATCCTTACAAAGTTCGAAAAAATTAGATTATTGAACGCAAATTTCTGCCAATTGTCGAATATCGGGCTTAGTTAAGTCTCCCACTTTCCCCTGGAATTTTCACATTAAAGTTTATGAAAAACATAAATATATTCTTTAAAATTAAACTAATAATTATTATATTTCAAATTACATTGAAATTAATGAAATTTTGTATTAAAAATAACACTTTCAACAAATGAATACTTGAAAACTTATCTTGTGGGGTGAACGTGTTGTAAAAAATCTGGGTTTTGGTGGTAGATGGAGGGTAAAGATGTCATAACTATTTTACAGAAAAATAGTCTTTTGACTTAAAAGTTTAACAAGTGGGATAAATTTTTTTATTTCCTAAATGACAATTATTCATTTATTTTAAGATTCGTCTTTCTACTTGAAAAATTCATAACTTAAGTTAAAAATTCATCTCTTTGGTTAAAAAATGTACTGTTTTTTTTTTAAATTCTTTTTTTTTCGGAAATAAATTAATTTTTTTGTGAAAAAGTAACTTTGCTACTTTTGGTTTATATTCGAATCTCTTATGGAAAATTAATCTTTATGGTTGAAAATACTTTTCCTAATTTGTACAATGCATCTTTTGGCAGCATCTGCATTCGTTGAAATATCAAATATTACATTTCCTATTGAAAATCCATATTTGCAGATTAAAAATTCAACTAGTTTGTTGAAAATTTACATAGTGGTTCGAAAATTCAACTCTGGTTAAAAATTTAAATATTTTGTTGGAAATCTTTTCTTTCTGTTTTATGTCCACCACACTATTTCAAAAAAAATTCAATTTTTAACCAGAGATAAATTTTTAACTAAAATAATGAATCTTCAACCTAAAAAATTAATGTGTAAAAAGTCGTTCACCCTTAAAACAATTAGAGAAAGGATCAACAAAAAAGATTAATTTCAAACCAAAGAAAGAAAGAATTTTCAACAAAAGAATTAAATTTTCAACTAAAATGATGAATCTTCAACCCAAAAAAGATCCATTTTTACACAATTAGTTTAACATTTAACCAAGTAGTCGAATGCAAACAAAAAAGACAAATTTTAATCAAAATAGTTGAGTCCTCAACAAAGGAGCGTTAACAAAAGATAATTCACAACTACAAAATTACAGCTGTAGATGTATATATGCATATATGCATATATTATCGAGCGCAAAGCTCTAGAAAGAACAAAGAAAAATTTCTACAAAATTGTTGAGTTTTCAACCCAAAAAGGCAAGTTTTCAAATAAATAGTTGAATTTTCAACTGAAAGGGATACATTTTTATTGTGTTCATGTTCAGTAAGAAAATCAAGTTTCTACCCAAAGAGATGAGTTTTTAACCACGAAACAATTCTAGTGAAGATAGAAAAAAAAACTAAATTGTTGAACATTTTCAACCAAAAATTTAAAAAAAACTATTCCGTTATAGTTTAAAAATCAAGTAATTTGTTGAAAATTAATCTTTTTTGTAGAAAATTAATCTTATTGGTTCAAAATTACTCTTTTAAACATAGAATCTTTTTTTATAACGAAAAAATAGTTCTCTTAAAGTTTAATCTAAAAACAACATAATTCCCTTCCTGATCGATTCAGCGACTTGAAGTGCAGAATCTGCCTAATGTTAAATGGATTCGATCTCCTTTGAAATAGTTTTTATAACACTGTTCTTTTTGTTTGAAAATTAATTTTATTTTTAACAGAAAATTCAACTATGACATTTTTGGTAGAAAATTAATTTTTTTAATTAAAGTTGAATCCTTTTTAGTTGAAAATTTAACTAATTGTTAAAAAATTTATGGATTTTGTTAAAAATTAATAGTTTTTAGTAGAAAATTAATCGTCTTGTTTGAGAATTCTTCTTGCTGATTTAGAATTCAACCATTTTTCTGACAATTCTTTTTTTTTCAAAATAAATTTATTGAAGTGAAAATTTAACTTTCCATTTTTCGTTAAAAATGTATTCATACTTTTAATTGCAATCTGTTTTGATAGAGAACTTAGCTTTTTTTTTAAATTGCACTTCTTTAAGTTGTAAATTATTTTTTAAACTATCGCATTTTTTGTTGAATATTAAGCTCATAATTGAAGCTTCATATGTTTCGGCTTAAAACGAACCTTTTTGATTGAAAATTCAACTATTTTTTTCAAATTTATATATTTTAAAAAATTAATTTCTATGTGTAATAAAATCTACTCATATTACTTTTGGTTAAAAAAGGATATTTTTTAGACGAAAATCATATATTTGTTGAAACTTCTTAGATTTTCTAGAAATTCGTAACTTTTAGTAAAATAGTAATATTCTTAGTTGAAAATTTAT
>NC_046664.1:108699050-108702256 GCF_010883055.1 Belonocnema kinseyi | reverse complement strand
TAAAAAATTCCTTTTCAGTTTGTCAAAAACCAATTTCTTTAAAAGAAATTTCGATTCTACTATTTTTGATTGAAAATTTATATTTTAAATTGAATATTGACCTTTTTTACTTAATAATTCAATTTTTTCATTTTTCTTCTTTGATAGAAAATTAATCCTTTTGGTTTAAAATTGATCTTTTTTCGCCAAAGATTGAACGTTTTGGAAACAAATTTATCTGTTTTAATACAGTATTTAGAAATTCAGAATTTTATTAAAAATTCGTTATTTTTGGTAGAAAAATAAACTTCATAATTAAAATTTTATCTTTTTTCGAGGATTCTATTATTATGTGAAAAATTCCTTTTTTGGCCAAAATTAATTTATTTAAGAGAAAAGTCGAATCGTGGTTGAAGATTCGTCTTCTTCATTGAGGGTTCAATTATTTTTTTAAAAATTCCTTCATACTTAGTCAAAAATTAATTTATGTAAAATAAAATTGGATTATATAATTTTTTGTAGAGAATTGATATTTTAGATTAAAAATTGATCGTTTTTATTTGAAAATTCAACCATTTGTTTGAAAATGCACATATTTCGATGAAAATTCATGTTTTTGGTAGGAAATTAGTCTTCTTGGTTGAAAATTGATCTTTGTGATAAGAACAAAGTTGCAGATTCCTTTTTTTGTTTTGTTAAAAATTAAATTCTTCAACTAAAAATTTAACTATCCCACTTTCGGTGAAACATTGAAATTTTATATTACAAATTGATATTTTTGTGTTGAAAATACAGTTATTTGTTTCAAACATCGTCTTTTTACACTCTCATCATTTATGATTAAGAAAGTATTAGAATTTTCGGAAATTTGACTTCACAGTTTTTCAGCGGATCTCCACGTTTCGAGACCCCCTGAATCTGAAAATCAGTTTTTTACGATGGCGCCTGTCTGTTTGTCCGTCCGGCCATCCGCCCGTAAACACGATAATTCTAGAAATAATGAACGGATCAAATCCATCTTTGGCCCACTCTTTTAAGGTCCCTAAATAAAGGGCCAGTTCGTTAACCAGCCATTTTTGATAAAACTTCAAAAAGTGAGCGCATTTTGAACATTTTTGAGACCACTTTTTTCTGAATTTAAAAATTCTATGTACGGATATTTATAGTATTAAAATGGACAAATAATTTATCCTAATGACTTTTTTCGATAAAAAAATTCCCAGCGTTATAGTATTTTCAACATTTTTCAAATCGACGAAAATCAAAATATTAAATCAAAAAACGCACGATATGAAAAAAAGTCTAAAGAAGAAAAACATTTCTTTTGGAAAGCCCTATAAGTTTATCATATCAAATTTTTTTATTTTCTTAAAAAATCGAAAATTTAAATTTTTGATTGTACAAAAAATAATAAAAAATAAAAAATTCCATTTTGTGGACTAACTATGTAGGATACGAAAAAAGATGAACTAAAAAAAATGGCTATGCCAAAAAAGATCCACAATTTCGTTACGAATCATTTCTTGATAGGATGCGTACTTTTTATTTTATTCGTGAAAAATAACATTGAAAATAAAAAAAATAAAAATGTGTGGAAAAACGACGAAAGTTACGAGAGAAAAAAAGATTCAACAAAACCTGTTTATAACTGTCGGAAATCGAGCAGCGCGAGTGTCACACTGAGAATGTGTACTTCAAAGCCCACAGAGCTTTGAGAATCTTAATCTATACTCACGTAAACAATTCCGAATATGAAGACGCCCATGAATACTGGCATATGAAAGAGATGTTTTTGATAAAGTTTTATTAAACCATTCCAAATGCAAAGAATAAATATTCGAGCACGAAGCGCGAGGTGTATTTATGTCCAGGCGCGAGATTCATCCGTTAATAAATTTCAACTAATTTGTTGAAAATTTAATTGTTTGTTTGTAAATATTAATTCTTTCTACTAAAAAGGAATATTCCTATTTCTGGTTCTATATATGTATATCTTAAATAAAAAATTCATCTTTTTTAGTTGAAAACTCCAATATTTGTTTAAAAATTGATTTTTTTGATTGAGGATTTAATTATTTTATTAAAAATTTAAGTGCAACATTTTAGGGTGAAAAATAATATTAATAATTAAACTTTTTTTTTTACTTGAAAATTCGTCTTTTTGGCAGAGAATTAATTTTCTTTGTTAAAATTGTTTACTAATTGTTTTTTGTAGAGAATTAATTTTATGGCCAAAAAATTAATCTGTTTTTTATTATTTTTAACATAGATGTCTAAATTCGAGTTTTTAATGTCTTATATGGGAAAAAACATCTTGCATTATTTACTATAAAAAAATTTTATCGCTGAGACATTCTGCTAAATAATATATAAAACCTGCTTGATTTTAAGTGAATTCTATCTTATTCTAAATACTTTTTATCATATTGTTCTAGGATTGAAAATTAATTTAGTTGAAAACAATTAACATCTGTATAAGTTTTCTTACAATTTATAATAATAATTTTTGTACAAACAGATTATTTGCAAAATAACAAAAAAGGAATAAAATTATAACAACTTTAATATAATTACATATACGTCACTGGAAAAATACTTTGTAAACAACTTTTTCAATTGAAAATCGTTTCATTAAATAAAAAATTGATGACAAAACTTTTTCGACTACATTGGTATTGTTTTCTTAGCAATTGTACTTCTTTAAAATAAAATAATGTTTTAAGAGTACTGCAAGATTTATCAATAGTTCTTAATAAAAAAAATTTTAATTTAAAAATAAATTATTTTCGTTTTTTATTAGTTCACAACTAAGATATTAATAAAAAAATAATGCTTCCAATTGTAAAACTGCGCACCTACAAGATATTGTGTACTTTTCACAGATTTAATAAAACTCACTGATGAAGGCCACCGTTGTGTGCCGAAATGTTTGAAACAACTTAATTAGTTTCAATTCACCTAACCTTAAAACCAACAATTTACATCAAAAATGTCTACAAAATTCTGTTATTTATTTTTAAAGATTTCTTTAATAGAAAATTAACCTTTGTGATTGAAAATTAATCTTTTTTGTTAAAACTTCTATTGTTTGGTGTCAAATTCTTCTATTTTAGTTAAAATTTGTAATTTTTTTTTATTATTATTATTACACCATTAAGCCATTTCCCTTTCGGGGTAGGCGTGACTCACTCGGCAGGGGAAAGGAGTAGTGTGTGGATGGGATAGAG
>NC_046664.1:108690351-108698950 GCF_010883055.1 Belonocnema kinseyi | reverse complement strand
AAATGCACAGAAAACTTTTTTTCCTACTCTCAAACTTTTTTCTGTTATTTGCCGTAAGCTAAATATTTGATCCGTACATGACCTTCCTGGCATAAACCCAAATAATCTGCAGAAAATTTTTTTTTATTAAATATTAACTTTTAAGAACGAAAAATTGCATTATTCTATTTTTGTTTAAAATTTAATATTTTTATTAAACCTTGATCTTTTTTATTTAAAAATGGATTTGGTTTGAAAATTTATGTATTTTGTTGAAAATTTGAGTTTTTTGTTAGAAATATAAAACTACTTCCTTGAAAATTCATCTTTTTGATTGGAAATTCAACTATTTTTTTTTAAATTCCTTTATAGTTAGTCAAAAATTAATTTATGTAAGCTAAATATGGATTATACCATTTTTGGTAGAGAATTGATATTTGAAGTTAAAGATTGTTCGTTTGTACTTGAAAATTCAACCATTTGTTTGAAAGTGCACATATTTCGACGAAAATTCGTTATTTTGGTAAGACAGTCTTATTGTTTGAAAATTCATCCTTGTGATAAAGAACAAAACTATTAAGTTGCACGTTCCGTTTTTTTTTTGATCAAAATTAAATTATCTAACTGAAAATTTAACTATCTCACTCTTGGCGGAACGCTGAAATTTGGAATTAAAAATCGATATTTTTCGGTTGAAGATTCAATTATTTGTTTCAAACATCGTCTTTTTTTATATAAAATTAATCTTCTAGATTGAAAATATATCTGTTTATTTGAAAGTTCAACTGTGCATCATCAAATGCATCTGTTTTAGTAAAATTTCAAATAATTAGTTGAAATTCAATTGTTTGTTGTTAAATATTAATTCTTTTAACAAAAAAGGAATTATCCTATTTCTGGTTTTATATATTTACATTTTCAATTAAAAATTTATCTTTTTTAGTTGCAAATTTCACTATTTGTTTGCAGACTGATGTTTTTGATTAGGGTTCAAATATTTTGTTAAAAATTGATTAAAAATTCAACTGCACAATTTCAGGATGAAAAATTATATTTTTTATTAAAAATTAATTTTTTCTTTGGAAATTCGTCTTTTTGGTAAAAAATGATTTTTCTTTGTTAAAACCTTATATTGTTTATTAAGGATTCAACTATTTTCTTGATTTTTATTTGTTTGTTAAAAATTAAAATGGAAATTTTAATTATATCATTGTTGGTTGCAAGCTAATAGTATTTTGTGGAGAATTAATGTTATGTGTAAAAACTTAATCTGTTTTTTATTATTCTTAACATAACATGTGCAAATTCGATTTTTTTGTCTTAGATCGGAAAAAAAGTTTTGCATAATTTACTATAAAGCAATTTTAATCGCTGAGAGATTCTGCTAAATAACGTGTAGAACTTGCCTGATTTTAAGTGAATTCTATCTTATTTTAAATACTTTTTATAATATTGTTCTTGCATTCAAAATTAATTTAGTTGGAAATTCTATTACTTGTTTAAACCAAATTTTTAAATGGAAAATTAATTTTTGTGATTGAGAATTCATCTTTTTTGTTAAAATTTTAACTATTCGGTGTCAAATTCATCTGTTTTATTTAAAATTTGAAATAATCTGTAGAAAATTTCATTTTTTTATTGAATATTAACTTTTATAAACTAAAAACTGAATTATTCTATTTTTGTTTAAAGTTTTTTTTTATTGAAACTTCATCTTTTTTGTTAAAAATTATTTTATGGGTGCATAATTTACTATAAAACAATTTAAATCGCTGAGAGATTCCGCTAAATAATGTGTAGAACATGCCTGATTTTAAGTGAATTCTATCTTATTTTATATACTTTTTGTATTATTGTTCTCGGATTAAAAATTAATTTAGTTGAAAATTCTATTATTTGTTAAAAAAGATTTTTTAAATAGAAAACTAATCTTTGTGATTGAAAATTCATCTTTCTGTTAAAACCTTTACTATTTGGTGTCAAATTCGCCTGTTTTGGTTAATATTTTAAATAACCTGTAAAAAATTTCATTTTTTTATTGAGTATTAACTTTTATAAACTAAAAACTGAATTATTCTATTTTTGTTAAAAATTTGATATTTTTATTGAAACTTGATCTTTTTGAGTTAAAAATGGAATTATTTGTTTGAAAATTCCCGTATTTTGTTTAAAATTTGTATTTTTTGTTAGGAATACAATACTTCTTCCTTGAAAATTCATCTTTTTGATTGAGAATTCAACTATTTGGTTGCAAGTGCCTTTTTAGTTGGTCAAAAACTAATTTCTTTCCTACCATTGGGTGATAATGAAAGTGCCCGTACATCCCTATAGCAAAGATAAATATCTTTGCCTATAGTATGTATCTGTTGCTGGCGGTTTTCAAAATTGTGTTTTTATAAAATCAATATTGAGTATTTGGCAAAATTGTCGGCAGGTATAAAGATCCGATACATCTATAAAACTGAGCATAATTCATTCAATCCTACATTTCCTAAACCATATATTATTTAAAAGCATATAAAACAGTGGAAGCCTATATAGTTTATGCAGATGTTTTGTGGTGAAGGTGAAGTGCAAGGAGTTTAATGTTACTTTTCTGATATTGAGTAAAGTTAAAGTAACATTGGTGCATTTTTAGTTATAAGTTAATGTTTTAGTTATTATTTGCATTCAATATAAACATTAACATTAAGTATTATTCCTTTGATGCATGGAATTTGTTATAAAAATTCATTGCTGATATAAAATGCGGTAGCAACTTATTAAGATTTTGAGGTTATAATGTTACATTTTGTAATTCAAAAGCGAATTGCTCGCAGTTTAAAAATGTATCAAAAAGACGTAGGATAAATACATAAAAAGCTATTTTTTATTTGAATCCTGATTAAAATAGTTTCTGTTTTTTCACCAAGAATTTTACAAATTTGAATGAAATTTTTGTGAAAGTTGTATACAAAATTTCATACTTCTCAGTGTATTTCAAACACGGAGTATTTTTGTTGGTATTAAGAAAAATGAGTGAAAGCTTAAATTTCGTAAAGTTTTTGTAGTACATTTTCGTAACTTTTCATAGCAAAAATGCTATTATATAGATTTTTGTAGATATACGATTATTTACATTAAAGTGGCAAAAATTATCTATTTCTGGGACCAGCAGTTGGCTCTTGTATTTTAAAATTAATTCCTAACCTCAAAATCTCAAAAAGTTGTTATCGCATTTTACACCAGCAATGGACTTTGATAACAAAAATTATTACAAATTCCATGCTTCAAAGGAATATTACTTAATGTTAATGTTTATATTAATAAAAAATAATAGCTTAAACATTAACTTGTGATTAAAAATATACTAACCCTATAGATAGAAATCTCAGAGAACATGCCAAAGATTCTCAAGGCTCTGAGAAGCTCTGAGAAATTCTCCGCAGGCACTCAGGTAGATATATTTAATGGTTTAAATAGCTCGTTTAAATGCTTTGAAGGCTTTAAAATGTCCTTTCCGAAACTGAGATAAAAATACAATCATAAATAACAAGCAGAGAGGCTTAAATTGAAATAAGAATTCGATCATAAATAAGAAGCAGAGGCCCTGTATTGCGGCAGTACGGGTGGCAAGGTGATGGTAAAGGAGAAGCTTTGATTCGTATTATCGACTTCGAATTTTGTTTCGATTATTATTCCCAACAGTGATCCAAAAATACTTGCGCATGCTTGAACTGCGTGGCGATCACTGTCTCTATTTTGCGTAAGGATTTAAAAATCAAGTACAAATGCACACCGTAGCCAATGAACGTCACTAAACTCTAAGCAAGCGTAGATCAAGGCAGCTCCGTTGGGATCATTAACTTCAAGAAAACACGTGTAACGTTCCATTATTGTCTAGCTCACGGATGCCTCTGTCCAAAGATATTTTCGCTCTGTCGCACGCGTGTAGCTATCAAAGAACGCACAATCGTGACAATTTTTTCGATATTTTCCAATGCTGTCTAACCCACTGACGCCTCGTGTCGCATGCATATAGCAATGAAATCGAGTATTGTGACTTGAGATGAGAATGTAAAAAGATTTGAGCGTATTATTGGGATGGAAAATAAAGTGAAAAAGGTGATTTAGCAGGAGAAGACAGAAAAATCATCATTTAGGAAGTGGTTGGCAATTTTTGATGGGAAAAATCGCTGGTGTCTCCATCTCAATTAATTGAATGAACCTTTTGAAACGTGAAGTTTGACTTGAAAATTTAGGCTTCTTGTCGATGAAGGAGACCAAATTAAGGAACAAAACGAGCTCCAGCGAGTAAATTTTTGCGTAAATTGTTGTCGATCGAAATCTTGTTATGTTTCTGGTCACTCTTCCACAAGTACTGGACTAATGATTTACATCCAACTCTCGGTTCAGTTGAATTGACGGGGTTAGCCTCGCACTCACTTTACCATCGGAATATATAATATTGCACAATATACTCGACTGAGTACTCGCACAATGCGGCCCTTACGAGGCTTCTATTCTTTTATTAGCAGAAAGTGTCCAAGAAAAAATGTTGTGAACAAAATAGGCAATATATAAAAAATAAAAGTGAATGCATTGAAGTAAGCTGAGTAATAAATATTCAAATGAAGAGGAAGAAACAAGAATTAAAGCATAAGGTGTTGAGTAAGATATAATAAACTAAAAAGAAATACTGGAAAATTTGACAAGTGAGAAAAATATTGTAAAGTGCATAGGTGTTTTTAATCTGCCTCAGGAAAATCGTTTTAATAATGTTAATGTAATAGAGTAAAATATCCTCCTTTAAAGCTGTAAACAGTTTATAAATTTAAAAAGAGGAGCAACGGGGTAACCAACGGATGGAAGCATTAATTGGAGACGATTTAAAGTTCCTGGAAGTAGATTTACAAGGCAGCTTGACGTAAATTCCAAGCTGGTTCCCTCTTAATTGAAGTCAGTATTTCACAGTCCATGTCATTCACTTTGTCTGTGTACCTACTTCTTTCACCAGCAGGTAAAAAATTCAAGATACTGATATTTTTCATTCCATATAGAAGAGAAAAAATTAGCGAATGGGATATTTGAAAAATAGAAAAATGGAGTTGAACGTATACATATAGAAGTAAATTTAGGTAAGCTTAATCGTTCAGTTTATATTCAAATTCATTCAAATATTTCCGACATGTTTCGACTCGGATTCGAGTCCTTTCTAAGGCACAGTTCTTATTCTTAGTTAATGGAAGTTAGAAAATTTGCAGTTTTAGAATGTACATAGTTGCCACGTACACTGAGAGACTTTTTGTTAGAATAAATGATAAAAATCAATGAGAATTCAATATAATATCGTTTCAAAACAGGGAAAACAGGGTTTGCGTATCAAAAATTAATATAGCGGTTTTCAGCCTTCAAAAATAATATTTTGGTTTAAACAAATGGAAAGTATGTTGCAATAACTCTTATAAAACTTGCGAGAATTTAAAATTCACTGTATCACAGTTAACAATTGTATTTAAAACGATAGTCATACATTTATTTGAAAGAGCGTAAACATCGTTTGAAGCTGTCATACAAAGCATATGATAATCTCAAATGACTATATTGAAAATAACTCACACCACCTAAAAGATATAGCCTTTAGAAGTAGGAACTAAATACACAAATAAAACACAACTAAATATACATAAGCACGCAGACAATTATTATTTTTATTATTTTATACTTAATTTATTCACTACATACTAAATTGCTCACTTAATCGCTATGAAAAATCGGAACGGCTGCGGCGAGATTCGAACCTAACTTACCTAAAGCATTAATGCACTCCCTGACAACTAAACCCCACGGCTAACTTTCATTATGGAGTATTTGGTAAAAATCTCGGCTAAGTGGCGTCGCTTACAAACTAAGGGCATTATGATTTTCAATGATAAAATTGATTTTTTATAAAATACCTTTTTTAACGGCTCGATCGGAAAATGGCAGAAACAATCGAAGAGCATTCTCAAACGAAACTATATAAAAAATTAAGAATTAAGATTTCATAGTTTGCTATGAGTCTCAGATTTTGGTCAACTTCATATTGACAATATCAATTTCTAAAATACTTTTTTTGATATTATGATATTCACTATTCTTTTTATTCTAATTATTTTTCGAAAACTCACTAAAAAGAATATTATTTTTTGATAGTGTTAATTCTTGAAATGGAGATTCATAATATTTCGTACTTAGAATACTACTTTGTAGTCTTCGTGTTTTAAATACTCGTATGATAATTTTAAACTTCGGTACTGGATTACGAATAAATATAATAAAACCTCGGTTTTCCCTATTTCGGAACGATATTATACTAAAGTCTAATTCATTTATTTCATTAATTCTAACGAAAGTTCTCTCAGTATATAAGAAAATTATGTTTTGGTTGGAAATTTTAAAAATTGAAGTACGATCTTCCATAACAAAATTTACATTTTCGACATTGACTTACAAAAACACTTATATCTCCTCAAATAAATGCGAAAATCTGACCCCTTTTATTTGAAAGTACAAATATATTTAAAAAATTGTCTGTTTTTGTTTGTTTGAGAGAAACATTTTTTACACAAAACGTGCCTTTTGACTGAAAATTAAGACAATTCCATCTTAAACACTTTGTTTTTATAAATCTATTAAATTAAACCTTACACTGCACTGAAACACTCTACATAGCCAGATTTACACGCAGTGTGAGTACATGAACATACTTATTTAAGAATTTAAATACAAAGGACCGTCATAAATTTTCGGGATGATCAACGAATGTACTATTAAAAATCATTGTTGGATTTGAAACGTGATTACTCGATCCAAAATCAGCGGGAACATCTTTGAATCCCCCATTAGAAACTAAACCAAACCAAACGTTCTTTAAGCTAGCAATAAAACACAGAAAAAAGTCTTAGTTCTATAATGGTCTTGTTTTTATTTTTCCTTAAATTAAGCTGATTTCTAAAATGTTATAATAATTATATCTTAAAAAGAGCCATTAAGGGTCTTCAATTTGAAACAAAACACCATTATGGCTAACCTTTAGTCTTTTGTATTAAAATTAAGCCCCATTTGGCCTTCGACCTGAGGCAGCAAGATTTGGGCTCTAAAGAAGAAGGTAACGAAGCTTGCTTTAACCCTCAAGGTCTAGTTTTTAAAACTCTGAACAGCTATAGCTAACTTCAAAGAATTGCAACGTCAGAACTGAATAGAGGGAGCCGAGTGAGACGCATCGTATAGTCGTCGCACCTATCTGTTTCTTCATTTTTTGAGCCTGTGGCGGTCAGTAAGTCCCAGTTAGTCTCAGTAAAAGTCTCAGTGCGTCATGAGGACTCTCGCTCCAGCCGGATACAAATAATAATATATTCCATAATCAGGATAAATCAATCACCCCGAAATCAGTTTCTTTGACATACGCGGGTTAAAGAAAAAATTCCTTTGGATTAAAAAAGTTTCTTTTATTTCAAAGAAATTGTTTTCTGTGTGTAATTTAATTAATAATACAGGCTTTATTCAAGTTATATTGAGCACCTCTTTGGCATTTATAAAGTTACTTAATGTAAGCCCACAGTCTGGCTACAGAGACTACTTTTAAGATTATGCAGCGGCTTGATGTTAGCCTACCGCCTAGCTAACAACTAGTTTCTAAACCAAGCAGCGACTTGATGTAGTAGTTCCTTTTGAAGATTTAATGCTATGCTAGTTTTTAACGGAGTTGGTCTTCATTGTGTTACACCGTGAAACAAGCCCACTCAAAAATTACGCAAATTTGTTTGATGTTTCATTCCATTAAATTAAATATAAGATTTCGTGGATTCTGTCCTATCAATTTGAGTTTCTTTCCATAAGTATCCTAAGTCACATCACGAGTTAAAATTGAGAAACAAAATCTGTGAAATTCACGGCGATCATCACTCTCGCGGTCGAC
This sequence comes from Belonocnema kinseyi, assembly GCF_010883055.1. Classification (NCBI taxonomy): domain Eukaryota; kingdom Metazoa; phylum Arthropoda; class Insecta; order Hymenoptera; family Cynipidae; genus Belonocnema; species Belonocnema kinseyi. The sequence continues at coordinate 108,691,032 of NC_046664.1, read as the reverse complement.
AGCAGTAATCGCAAACTGAAACTTGATAGTTGATACTTGAACATTTTTAGTCGTATCTCGAGAAGCCATAAAGATTTCTTTAGTTGTATTTGGCTTTAATTAAGAATGAGACTTCAAAGAATATGTGGCATTCATTAAAAATTTGTCATAAAATTTCCTAGGTCATGCCAGAAGTTAAAGTTGAGGTACAAAATTCGAGAAATTCTCGTATTTTAAAAAAATTCTCACGTGGTATATTTTCTTAAAAAGGTCGAAAATATATCTATCAAGGCTCATCCGACGTGCAATTTAATAAGCTTACACTATAAAATCATGCACAAAGTTGAAAATTAAATTTGGGGAATTAAAAAAAATTTATCACAGGAAAATATTGCACCAGAATACTCTGCAAAAGTCAAATTAATCACTTTTCGTTATCTTATTAAAAAAAAGCAACGTTTCTATACTAAAAATAATGAAACCTCATTAAATTCGCTTATGCAGAGTATTTTACACTGCAGTAAGTTATGCTACTAAAACCAGTTTTACTTTTTTAAGCTTAATTATGTTTAGTATAAAGGAATCGTAAATTCTGCAACAGTGTATATACAGTCTGTCAAGTTAAAGCGTGGGTGGCTTTACTCGCAGTCGGTAAGGTGTATCGACATGATTTTGGTGTCAAAATATTAAGAAGAGCTCCCT
>NC_046664.1:108687730-108690251 GCF_010883055.1 Belonocnema kinseyi | reverse complement strand
AGAGGGAGCTCTTCTTAATATTTTGACACCAAAATCATGTCGATACACCTTACCGACTGCGAGTAAAGCCACCCACGCTTTAACTTGACAGACTGTACTGATCCCCGTAACTTCTACAACGCAGTAAACCCTACCACAGTAACATAACTTACTGCAGTGTAAATGCCTCAACGAAGGTATTTTCATTCAATTTTCTGACTGGACTAGAACAGTTATATTCAACTTACGCAAATTAATACTCACTCAAAAATAGCGATGAAAATTAATAGGCCGTATAACTATACTTACACTGAAAGAAATTTTATAATAATACTTGGTATTTCAATATTCATAATTGATATAGTCGATTACGATTTAAGGAAATCGTGCAAATATAAAAATTATTGTTAGCGTAATTACGAAACTTTACAATTAGAATCTGAAAACTTAATATCTTTAGAACAAAAATTGGTATATTCAATAGCAAAGATTGATATTTTATGTATCAAAACGCAGAATAAGAAAAATTGATAATGACATATTTAAATAATATAAAAGCAATTATAGGAATTAATAGATTGAGGTACAAAAGTTAATATAAATAATCTACAAATGAATATTATCAAAGAGAAAGTGAAAGCTAATAAGAGATATTTTTATTTTCTGTGATAGACGCTAACAGAAATTATAATCTTCAGTTGAGAAAATTACAAACCACTATATCAAAAAATCCGAATAGCTGCGATAATCTCCCGAGGTTAGCCGAATCCGCTAATTGTATGTCATAGCCGAACGCTCTCGATGTGAATCGGAGAACTTCGTGTTTCCCGCTAAACTGGTCAAGATTCATGTATGGACACCTGTTTTCCAGTGTTTTGTTTTTAAGGCAAGAGCAGTAGTAATTGGCTAAAGTATACATTTTTTGTGATATTCAACTTACAAATTATAAAAGTTATTAGTTGAAAATTTCAAGGAGTTTACCACTCAGGTTTTGAGCACCAGATTACAAAGCATCGATAAAGATTCTAGAAGGTTTCAATATATTTTAAAGATTTTAAAATATTCGAAAGGATTTTGTACGGTTTTACAAAGATTTATGAATTTTTTACAAAGATTTTATGGATTTGAACGATTTAAAGGAGGCGTGCACATTAGGGTGATAGAAAATCATAGCGGTTGAAATTTTCTTTTGGATTAGAGGTCATGCCACCCCCGCCCCGTTTAATGAGGTTGCCGAAAAAAAATTCCCTTCAACTTTGAGCCAAATCGGTTAATATTAAGACGTGCAAAAAGGCCCTGAAAATCCCATAAAATTAACATGGAAAAATTTTGGTTTTCGGAACAATGCGATTCAGGTTTCTGGATTTAAACTTAGCTTGCGAGAGATGTTAAGAATTTGTTAAGGAGTCTCTAATCAATCATTTCCATTAAATTACTTTAAATTTTGAGGCCTTCACCCTCCTTTTCGAGCCCCAAAAATGCCCCAAAATGATCTTTGTTTCAAGCATTTAGTATTTGTTTAAACAATGAATTATTATTTAATTGTAACTTTTTCTTAAAAATAGGTATAAAACTCTAGTTTAAACAAAATTAGTTAGCTTCTCTGCTTATTATTAAATATCTGCATCATTTAGATACTTTACCTTATTTTGTAATTAATTCTTATTTGTTTAAATAAATTTGGTGTGTTGAAACAATGTTTTTCGAAAATAAATTTTTGAAATATCTGTTTTTTTTTTAAATTAATGTGGTAATTTTTCATTGTTGAGAGCAAAATTTTGTGTTTTAATTTCCAGTGACATTAAAAAAATACAAAGATTTCTAATTCCTTTAGGAATATTAAGAGCTAATTTGCGGGGTCAACATAAACAAACAAAAAACTTGTTTTGAATTTCAGAGGACAAACGAGTGTGTCTACGAGGTGATTTAAAGGAAAAATTATCAAAATAATTTCAGTACGACAAAATTGAATGTAATTTTTATAGAATGAAGTCCCACTAAGAACATAAACTTTTATGACCAATGGAAAACATTTTATGAACAATACTAGTTATTTAAAGCATTTTCTTGACGTTTGAATATTTAACAATAAGCGATATACTTAATGAATGAAGACAAAAATCAGATTTTTGAATCAATTTCCAATAAATGGTACATTAATATTTAATAAATTTATTAAACATTACGATAATGGTTTAGACGAAAAATGTTGCTCTTTACAATGACAAATTACTACAGTAATTGCAGAAAAACAGAAATTTCCAACATTTGTTTTTGAAAAAAATGGTTTAAACAAACAAAATTTATGTAAACAAATAAGAATTTATTACAAAATAAGTTACTACTATCTAAATGACGTGAATATTTAATAATAAGCAGCAAAGCTAACTAATTTTTTTTTTAACTAGAGTTTTATACCTCTTTTTAAGAAAAAGTTACAATTAAATAATAACACAGGCCCACAAAAAAAACAAAAGTGTCTGTGCAATTGACCAGACCTATATATTCTTATGTATTTTTCGACGCTGAATCCGAATTTGCA
>NC_046664.1:108658929-108687630 GCF_010883055.1 Belonocnema kinseyi | reverse complement strand
TATGGTGGGTTGAAATTTTTGTAAAAAAAAAATCAAAACATGGTTTTCGATGTATTTTTTCCCGTAGAATTCGATTCTGAAGTCAAAAAAATAAAATTTTTTATTTATTTTTTTTTATTTAAAAAAAACCATGAAAAAACCGTAAAAAATGAGGTTTTTCGAGCAAAACCCCATAAAAGTAGCTGGACCCTACTTTTTATTGCAAATTCGGATTCAGCATCGAAAAATACATAAGAATATATAAGTCTGGTCAATTGCACAGACACTTTTGTTTTTTTTGTGGGCCTGTGTAATAAATCGTTTAAACGAATACTAAATACTTGAAACAAAGATCATTATTACTAAAAATTCCCAATGGTCCAATCAAACATAAAAATTTTTTCTTTTGATAAGTAAGTGCAAGATAAATTATTTAAACAAAAGTAAATTGTTTAAACAATTGTTAAGTAGTTGAAAAATACTTAAAAACTATCCTACTTGACAAACAAACATAATTTATGGCAAAAAGGGAAAAAAACAGAGCATTTACGTGTCAATTTTCGGCAAAAAAGTCAATTTCAGATGTTTAGGGAATATTTGGAGCTCCACAAGGGGGGGGGGGGGTTGAGGCATACAAATTTAAAGTAATTTCATGGAAATGATTGACTAGAGATTCCTCAACAAATTCTTAAGATCTCCTGCAAGTTAAGTTGAAGTCCAGAAACCTGAAATCCATTTTTCCGAAAGCCAAAATTTCCCCATGTTCATCTTATGGGATTTTCAGTGTCTTTGCGGCACCTTTTAGTATTAACCGATTTGGCTGAAACTTGGAGGGATTTTTTTTCCGGCAACCTCAAAAAATAGGGGGAGGCATGTCCTCTATTCGAAAGTCATATGTTTAGACAACCCTAGTGTACATCACTAGTTTAAAAATACTTTACTACAATTTTACAAGGCTTTTAAATATTTCATAAGATATAAAGGATTTCAAACATTTTTAAAAAAGGGTACAGAACACCAAATTTCAAATATTGTAAAACATTGGGAAGATTTGAAAATATTTCACTAAGATTTCAAAGAATTCGATGATTTCAACGAATAAAAAAGTTCACAAATATTCAAAAAGATTTCACAAAAATTTCCAAAAGATTTTGAACATTTCATAAGATTCATAAGATGCAAGGATCTTGAAGATTTGAAAATGGCATTTACACCAGATGTCAAATTTTTCACAAAGATTTCGAACATTTCCAAGAACTGTAAAGCTTTCAAAAGATTTCAAATATTTCAAAAATATTTGAAAGACGTCAAATTCGTCAATTTTAGGTATTTTAAAGATTTTAGGGATTTTAAATATTTTACAAAAATTGAGAATGATTCCAAAAGAATTTACAGAAATTTCAAGATTTTACAAAGATTTTAAGTACTTTAAAAGATTTAGACGAATTCGCAAAGATTTCAAAAAGTTTCAAAGATTTCATGAAGATTTCAAGGATTTCAAACAGGACTTGTGTTCGCAAAAAAAAGAGGAATTATTTTGTTTATAGCTTTTTTTCTTATAAATGGTTGGCCTTGTAATTTTATAATAATATACTTCATTTATACAAAATTTGTATTAAAGTCAGGGCACCTACAATTTTTGACCCAGTACTGTTACTTGTCTTCTCAAGCCGAATGTGAGGCGGAAACAAGGTGATTAAAAAAAAACCTAGAGATATTTTTGAATTTAAGTAAATCCCATTTTTGACCTTATTAAAACAGAATATTTTCCTGTTTTTACTTTTAATTTTGAACGTTTCTAAGTCGAATTATTAATCACCATGCAATTTCTCACAATTCTAAAAAATCTCACCATTTAGTATGTAAGGAACCTTCAAATCTTAAATTGTTATATGTACAAATACTAATAATTATAATGATAACGCACGTATTTATGTTCTATAATTGTGCAGCATGAGTTGGTGGGATTTCACGGCGGTTTACGAACTTGTCGTTTTCGTATTTTCGACAGTCACATTTTTTCGAATAACTCATAATTTTTAGTATAGTCTTTAGCAAATGTTAGAATCCTCTCTTTCAAAATGTGAAAAAATTATTGCCAGCTTTCTAATAATCGACATTATGGTCCTGCTTAAATTTAATATAATGAATTTTAAGTATCACATTTTCTTTTACAAGTTTTGTAGAACTTATATTAATTTTCCAAAGTGAATTTTTCATATATTATTAATAAATACTGCACTACTTTTTAATATATACACACCCGACTTCCCTAAATCGTAAAAGACTATACGAAACTGTAATATCGGTTTTAACGTATTTTGTTACTAAATTTCTATGGCTGTATGACTAGATTTATTATGTTATTGCTGGTATAGATACAGCCATACACGATGTTTGTTTTGACAATCCGATTCTTGTTGCTTATGAATGCAGATGCGCAAGCGCTTAGCGAGATACGCCTGTGGTAAACAACAAAGTGAGCCGGGTAAATCAGTTATATAGAGTGTATTGCTAAACGGCAACATTTTAAAGATAGCTCGCTTAGACAAATGTTTCATAGAATTACACATTTCATATAATAGCAATACCCAAATTACAGTTTTGTACCAAAAATATGTATAAGTTATATTTACAATATTTCAGTAAGTGCATTTCGCACTCTTTATGATTGAAGTACACCTGTTATAAGGATACATTTTGAATGGCCAGCAGTTTCCAAACCGGAAATGAAATCCATGTTCCTTATGCAGTAGAATAGACCTTTGTGTCGCAAATCCGAATTCTACTCGTATATTAAATTCCTAAGCAATCTTCTCACATATAATACTATATTATTCGAAAAAAAACACTTTTTTTGCGATAACAATATAATATTAAGAATATTTTTTTCACATATCAGAAACTCTGTCTATCCGATCATTCGAAACCAGGGAATAATGTCGGTAAATAACACAAGTTTGGGGAATAACCCTGATATGGCAAATTGATTCTCTGGATGCAAGTACGGTTCAGATTTATCGTTTCTGTATATTTCTAGTAAATGTTACATCATATGCGTGAAATGGTAATGAAAAATATTGGATTTCCAGTTCATTATCAATAAGTAAATGAATTGAGTATATAATTGATAAGAAATTATACATACCATCTACTATTAAGGAATTCTCTGTAATACTAACCCATTTGTAGCTCGTCCAGGGCTCATGTTACAAAATTTACCAAATAATACTAGATCTACAGAGCTGCACTTGATCGGTTTAATCTAACGAAAAATTCCATAATACGAAACAGTGCCTCAATGAGACTACTAGTAAAAAGAAATAAGATAAAAATGATAGAAAGGACAATGCATAGATGAGAGAGTTTCACACAGAACTCAGATTAGAGGTTCTGGATACTAGAACCATTAGAATTTAGGTCATTGCACCCAGTGGTGCGCTTCTGAAGATTATTCTAGTTCTCCATTTCATTTTTTGAATAGTACAAAATATTGCCACCCTAACTTCAAAACATAATGAAAATACAATTTTTGCATGCTTTAGTTATAAATATTGTTTCGCGTACAAACTATTTCATTTATTTGCAAAAAACGGGATTAGTTGTGAATTTAGATAACAAAAATATAGAAACGTATAGAAATATATGAAAAATTATTGAAATTGATTAAGTCTGTTAAAATTTATAACAATTAATGAAAACTTATGATCTTTATGGATATTTCTGAAAATGTTGGGAAATTATGAAATTCATGACAATTTTATAAAATTTACTGCCTTTTGTTTAGGTTTTTTAGAATTTATAAAAATGTATGGAGATTTTTAAATGTGTTGAAAAATTGTGTAATGTACGTAATTTGTGGAAATTTTCGGAAACTTTGGGGAAATGTAACAATTTTTTCACCTATTGCTGAAACTGCAGAAGGCTGGTGCCCTCCTCAGTATTGCTACACAAACCAACCATGACTCTCTCGGTTCTAACTCTGTCCCTCTACCCCTCCTCTGTAGACCGAAGTCGGGTGTGACTATCGTTACAACTGGACTCACAAATAACGACAACTTGGCTGCAACAGAAAAGTGATAGGAACAAGAGGAGTTAAAAAAACTGACTCGAACTATGATTAGGAGTAGAGGTATTGGTCCGTCCACTTAGCGCCGCCACCAAAGCAAATTAAAAAAATGGAATACGCTAAATTTATTTGCCTGTTTTTCCTAATTTTAGGCTAACACAACATTTTTTTGCTCTTAAAACATCTGAGAAAAGGGCGGCGGCTCTAGCATGACGTCCACTGAGCGCCGCCACCTATGAAAACTCACTAATAATTATTAGAAGGAGATGAACGATTAGGGAAGATTTTCTTGCTTTTTTGCTCTCCGATGACATATAATACGTTTCCCAAAAACTACCCCTATGCCCTACGCACCTACCCATCGTGATCAAAAACGTTGCAAAAGTGTAAAAGGAATCCTTAAACAACGTAAAGATATTTCAGAACTTTAAATTAATTACTTAAAACTCCAAAATGTACCCCTCTCATAATTTCCCCCGAAAACTACCCTTTCACGTTAATGTATGTAGCAGAATTTACATATACTTATATTAAACTTACTAAAAATAATAATATTTATCAAACACTAATAGCAGATACTTTTTGCTCCTTTTCTCTCTCCGATGACATATAATACGTGCCTCAAAAAACTACCTCTAAATCATACACACCTATCCATCGTGATTAAAAATGTTTTAAAAGTGGAGAAACGACCTTAAATAATGTAAAGATGATTTAGAACTCCAAATTAATTACTTGAACGTTGAAAATTTCCCCCTCATTATAATTTCCCAAAAAGCTACTCTTCGACGTGAATGTATGCAGCGGAACTTCTATAAGCGTCACGCACAAAATATCCACTAACACGTTTTTTTTCTAAATTTTATTATTTTTAATGGTCTTCTCATACCTATATATGTTCCGCTGCATATATTCACGTAGAAGGGTAGTTTTTTGTGACAATTATAATGAGGGAGGCATTTTCAAGTATCAAGTAATTACTTTGGAGTTCTAAATCACCTTGATAATGTTCAATGTGGTTTTCCCACTTCCTAAACATCTTTGATCAAGAGGGGTAGGTATATACGACTTAGGGATAGTTTTTTGGGACACGTATTATATGTCACCGGAAAGAAAAAAAGGAGCAAGAAATATCCACTAACAGTGGTTTCTGAATTTTATTATTTTTAATGCTTTTTACATACATATGTAAGTTCCGCTGCATATATTCAAGTGAAGGGATAGTTTTTTTGAGAAAATTATAATGAGGGGGAAGTTTTCAAGTGTCAAGTAATCAATTTAAAGTTCTAAATCATAAAGGTCAAGGTCATTCCCGTAGTACCTTTTAACAAAAAACCTGATGGTGACCTTAGTTTTGACTTTGACGACGGCCTTGATGGTTGTTTCAAGGTCTACTTAAAAAAAAATGGATACGTTGCTTTTTGACACCGGCAATCGAAAAAACGGGAAATTTTACATACAAATATACACTTAGGTCATATGTTCCGGATGACCTTAAAGGTCACCGTAAGGCCATTTTAACTCAAACAATGTTTCTATGCCTATAAGAACAGCATTATTGGAAAATATTCCATAGCGGACAAACTTATGTAAGTATCACGCGTTTATGAGAGTCTAAAATTCGACTTTGGCTTTGAACTGGCACCCGTTTGAAGATCACGACCGCTCAGGTCAAGTAAGTGAGGTTAGTTTTTAAGCGTTAACGTAAATCATTACCCAAGGGGTTTTGACTTTTGTTTTGACCTTGGGGATAAGCTTGATGAGCTTCGTGAAGTAAGCTTGGGAAAGTTCAGAAATACTATGAATTCAATCAATTACTCCTAAATGGCGGGTAAGAGGAAGGCTGAGTGACTAATTTGATATTAGGCAAGGTAACACGCAGTGATACATTATGTGATCTTAGCTGTTTATTATGTTCATGGATAAGTATCTAAGAATGGCCCTCTTCGGCGAAGAATGTGTGGAATTTGAGACAATGAGGGTGCGTAAGTTCGCGTTTGCAGGTCAGCAAGTTATCGCAGTTAAGTCAATCAAATGACTGCAGAGAAGGTTGAGCAGATTGAATATTAACATGAAGAAAATGGATCTTAAAATCGAAATGAATACAAAAAATTAATTCACAGGAAATCGTAAGAAAACGGTATGAAACATTAGACGATGGCAGGATAGAATAAGTTGATAAGTATGTGTATCTTGGAAGTTTATTTAGTACTGAATCAAAGATCAACAGATAAATAACAGGGCGTATAAATGATGACAGAACCGTTATCGACAATGTAGGAGCCATTGTCAGAAATGAAAATATAACAAATAAATCTAAAATGGCAATATATAATTCTGTACTTTCATCCAATATGCTGCACCATAATGATGCCTGGACATACCAAGAAAAGGATAAGAGTAAAATTAACCAGGTTGGCATGCATTTCCTGCAAAATGTATACTGTACAACGGTAACGGACAAAGTCCGTAATGAGAACATTCCCAAAGAATATTGTTTAGAGTAAACATTGTTTGATAAGAGTCAAAGAAATTTCGTTCGATGGTTTGGGCATGTTCAGAAAATGAAAGAAGAACGGCTGAACATAGGGAAAACAAAGTTTGAATCGTACACTAATTTTAGGGTACCATAATATAACAGCAACAAAAATTAGTCTTAGTAGTGCAAATGGCACCACATCACAAGGTATCGTTTCCTTAGGTCTTGGGGTACGAAACGTCACTTACTATCAATTATTTTTCACCTGCAACAAAATTGATCTCAGACTTTTTCTGCGAACGAGCTAAGTATATTTCAGGTAAATTGAATGGTAGCGTACACAGAGACAAAACGAGAATGTAATGGTCAGAACGTGTGAATGAGACCCTAAGTCAATAGATATACGAAACAATAGAAACAAAACATCTTGAATCAGAAAATGTATGGACATAAAGCAAGCTAAAGTTGTATGCAAGGTCAGGAAAGTGTGAAGAAAATCAGTTTATGAGAAACTTACAATGAGAGCGTCACTAGAGGGAGATATATCTGAATGAAAAGACTCTGGATATTAATGGGCCCGCGCAGAGAACTTTACTTAGTGGATCTATTTAAAGTAAAATGTGTGGAACACACTGTGTGAATATCACTAAGTTTGCGTATTTTTGTGTGACATATGACACATGATGACTTTGTGAAGCTTTTCGGCTGAGGCGGTTGCTAGAGAGATTGGCCAGAGACCAGAGATCAGCGACCTATAAAGTCCAAGTGTTTAACCACCTGAGTCACCGAGGCTCTCTCCTATTATCATTAAAAAAAATTTTTATTAACTTCCTCGGATGAACCTGGTTATACATCATAGCCAGGGTCTACGTCAAGTGGCTGAAGAGATTAGGATGTCATTAGTCAATCCAATACGATGCTTCAAGCCTCTTGCGATCATGTTGTATCTATACAATTACGAGCAACCGCTAGCGTTGGAGGTGACAACAGTGACGTTTGAATGCTTTCTTAGAGCTACCATCTGCCACTCCACAGGTTTTTAGTCGCTTGCTTTCTGATGGTCAAGAAATTTTCTTACAATGCGACAGGCATTTAATAAAACCGCCTTCTGAGCTGATACCAATAGGATACTGAGTTCTAAATGTTCAAAATTTTCAGTGCATCTTGTGTGCACATTTCCTGTAGCCAAATCCCAATGGGATGAATAGATGCATGATTCACATTCCTCTATATGATATTAACTTCATGCCTTAACTCGCTATACTTGTAGATCTTGGTTCTATAGGTTGACTGCAAATTTTTGTTAAGTGGACAAGCAATCTCGATGATGTAAACTTTTCCACCTTTTTCTTCTCGCATCCCGATGTCAGGTCGCTTGGCCCGGAAATAATGATCTGTTCGGATAGTAACATCCCAATAAAAGATGTATTCTTCGCTTTCTGAAACGGGCATTGGAATGCATCTATAGAAAGGCATCCATTCTTTTAAAAGACCTACACGTAGAAAAAAGTCCGGCGGCTCCGGCCCAAAAGTCCTGCCATTATACCATGAATCGCCAGTCAGCAGATTACCGCTATTGCAGCATACACGAAAACTGCACTTTTAGCATGGCTGTAGAAAGTAGCATTGGAGTTACACGAACGCCGTTAAATATTCCGAAATGTCAGGCAGTATCCGCATGATTTGATATTCCAGTTATAAAATCTAAAGAAATATAGTCATTTTCAATTTTAGTCGATTTTGGAAGGAATACAGTTAAGGTTAGTTTAAAAGAGTATAATTTTTTAAAGTTACTTATTTAACAAAATGTACACTATTAAGACTTCAGAGTGCCGTTTAAGCAGTCTATAGTTACATAAACGTCGAAAAGAATTCAAATAATGAATACAAAAGATTACACTGGGGGATTTGGCCCCCAGTGTCTTTTTTCTTTTCCCAAAACTGAAGAGACCCATGAAAGGACATCGATTTTCAACGATTGAGGAGATAAGAACTGCATCGCTGGAAGAACTCAAGGCTATACCACAAAATGATTATCAGAAGTGCTTCGATGATTGGAAAAAGCGTTGGCGCAAGTGTATTATATCTGAGGGGGATTACTTTGAAGGGGACAACATAAATATTAAGGAATAAATGAATATTTTTTGAGAAAACCATAAAGTCACCTTATTTTTTGAACACACCTCGTATATGTTTTGAATTTTCAAGTTATAAAGCCAACTATAATACTTATTTTGAAATCTTTCTGTACAGTTGTGTAACATCTAATCTTCTAATGTACGTTGCACAAAATCGTTCATCCTTACTGTTTACTTTTTTAGTCCAGCATATATTATAATTATAATTAATTGAAACACGCGACAACACACGTCGGCAGGACATCAGCCGGTTCGTATGGCCTGGGGAAGCATCTGTTAAGGTAGCAGGAAAGTCCTGTTAAAACTGCAGTGTTTCACAGCCGTGTTGGCTTAGCGTAACTCATGTTAAGTTCGCATGGCTCAGCGACACTAATTCCGCTTTATTTTTTCCCCGTGTAGGTTTAGGGCAAGTTGTTGATGTATAATGCCCGCTACCACGTCTTGATGTTACACGTGTTTGCGATATTTCCAGATGCTGAAAATCTTGTCCTGTATTGCAATGACGAATGCTTCCCTCTCTGGATAGAGAACACCCATTCTTAGCCAAATATTGGATGCATCACTATCCACTTCACGTCGATCTAACGTTTGGGGTGCTCGCTGTGGATAACTTTCTGTCTCTATTGAATTCCTAATTCCTCTATGGTTTCTGACCTGATATTCAAGGCCCCATCTGAGGATAAATTCAAGGGCTTGTAGTCAAGATCCGATTTACAGATGGTGCCTCGTCATTTCTCCGCGGACGATTTGGTTTAACTTCTCAAGGTTGGTGTTAGACAATTTGATGAGCCTAAAAGAGTACGTGAGGACAGGGGTGACATATGTGCTGATTTCCCTGATTTTGTTTGCCGAGTTGAGAAAATTCTTCGTAATCAATCTGACTCTCGTAGTAAAGGCAGTCGTTAAGCTTGGCTTAACTATCGTATGTTGAATACCCTTAGATTCAAGAATAACCAGATATTTATAATATTCGCTTGTAGCCATTGCCTCGATGTCATTATCGAACTCGTTTTCTAACTCTGCGGTCACTAATTCCCCTCTGATTAAATGCACTGTTCTGCATTTATCTAGGCCGAAGTACATGTGGATATCATTAGAAAACTACTTTGTGAGAACGATCACTTCCTTCAGTTTCTGGGCCGAGCTAGCATACAACTTCAGGTCATTCATGTACGATGGGTCACATGATGACCACCCTCATTATCATGTATTCTGAACCGATGATACACATTGTTTATTTTTTTTCTCAATGTTTTGAACACTGCACAGAACCACAATGAACTGTAGGAATCTCCATGAAATATACCCGTCGTAATGCATATTGATCTAGTTATCCTTGATTATCCATGAACAGTTGTAAAGTTTTAAGACTTCAAGCAAATAGTCTATAGGAACTAGATCTTCACAGCCTCGCGAGTTTTTACAACATCCTTTTTGTTCTTCTGTAAGGACGTCATTCTCGTTGCAATAAGAATATACCTTATCTGCAATGATAGCTGTACGAAATTCGTAAATTGTTGGAAAAGAGGCTATTGGTCGAAATTCAGATGCATTTTGAGCGTCTAGTTTATCAGGTAACATATACGTTTCACCCTGGAGCATAAAGCCTGACATTAGATCTGGGTATTCAATGATCTTCTGAAAAAGTGTTGCCAACGCATGATGCACACTCGTCAGGTACTTGTACTAGAAGTTGTGCACCATGTCTGGACCTGCAGCCTTCGAGTTACTTGCCCTTTTCAAGATCGGTGAAACATCTTAAGCTGTGACGTTTGTCAGCTACATTTCAGGGCTATTGCCTGCACTTTCTTTCTCCAGTTTAAACCATCCTGTGTTCAAATTGCATCTGTTAATTTATCCCCAACCCCCCAACGAATAATTACTTATATCTTCTAATTGAGGGGCTTCGGTGTCTTACTGGTTATTTTGCTCTACACTCAGTTCACAACAGAACCTTGTTTCATCTGTCTGAAGGTTTCGATTTTGTTGCCTTCGTACACTACTTTTCATGTGCTGATGCAATCTGAAAGTAAGAACATCAAGTATCTGCTGTTGGGAGTCCATAATCTTATCCAAAATTGCTGGTCTTAATGCGTCGATGTGCCGATGATGAATGATTTTCGTAACATGGTTTATCAGGTTTCTGGTTCTATTTCCTTTTTTATATTGAGTTCATCGACCCAATTTGCACCTTACTTAGCTGACATTTATATCCAACCTGATCTTCCGTGGTAGATTTCGACCCCTTGCTGGGACAAAAACTGTATTTGCAGGCCTGGTTCTGCGGCCCAAAGTTCTAACAGTTGCCGCAGCTACACAGTATACAAGAGGTTTCATCTCTAACGCAGTTTGTGTTACGTTCAAACACGTAGCTCAAACCTTGCTGTTGAGGTGTTCTATTAGTGCACGTAAATCATTTGTGATGTTCTTTCTGTGCAGGGAATGCTTAGTGTTCCGGTACATGATATTCATTATCCCTAGCACCTATTTCTTCAGCTTTAATCGAGTCTTTGTTGTCCACACCTTCCAAGAGGAGATCATCAATAGGAAGCTGCTTTTCCACTTCCATTTTCATAACAGCTATTTCAACAGCCGAAAGTAATCTGTTAACAGACTTTCAGAGGTTTTGATCTGCCAGATTCTGCTCATTTATTCTTGTGGCTAGCTCTGGGTATTTAAGTAAGAAGAGTCTATGATGTTTTCTCGTCACATTTTACCCGAATTCCTCTGCCGTAAAATAAAGGCGCATAACAGCTCTATTCATGTGGTATGTCCATTTTCGTCGCTTTTTTAGTTGCTAAACCTCTGCTTCTGCCTCTGGTTGTATAAGGCCATCCACCTCTGGAGGATGTGGTGGTGTTAGATCATCAACAGGTTAAGAAAGAACATTAATTGACGCGGCTTCCTCTGATATTCATTGTCGTCGTTTTGCCATCCCAAATCAACCTGTTGTTTCATCTCCATTGCTCGGACTTCTGTAATATGTAGATTAGTTCTGATGTCCTTCACCTTACCGATAAGATCTCTTAGTACGCCTTTCCGTATATTAGGAGACGTCGCAGCAAATTTTGTTCTTAAATTGTATCCTTTTTCAATTTTCGTTTCAAACTTCGCAGTTTCTTGATAGAGACGAGCCAAATAATCTTTCACAGTGGTATCCAACTTGATCCTCTCTCACGGTATTTCGGTCGAGGTGGTTGGCTGCAAATAGCTAACTCTAGGCAAAGCATCCGCAAGAAGCACAGTTGATGTCCCACTGCTTACTGTTTGTCGCAGGTGTACTTGCTGGCCAGCTGTTTGATTAGTAAGTTCTGCCTGAGGATCTCGTAACTCACCGTCACGACTGCCCTGCATACTGTGGCTCCCAGCTGTTGCCACGGGGATCATCGGTAAGCGACAAGCGTTTCAAAATCATTAAAATAATCTGCATTATTATTGATGTGTTTTGATGTTCTTCTTAGTCCCTCTCCTCTTTATTATCAACCTATATGGCACGGGAATCCATGTCAGTAGCAGTGCTACCGCCAACATAGCCGTCAAAGTCATAAGAGGAAAGCTCAAGCCCTACCGTGAGACATTATTTAAAATGTTGTTACAGGCTTCAGATGGTTACTGTCCAACGCACCGAAGGCATTTTTTGGTTATAGTTAGATTTATATATTTTTGGAATAGTTTTTGCGGGGGACTGTCCCGGTATATTATAAGTCACGGGCGCACTTTATAATGCAACCAAGTGACCTGATGAGAGCACTGTGCCCCAAAATATTGAACAAAGCCTGATTACTACCCTATCATTGACGGACTTATTATTGTCTTGTTAGGCTAGTTCATTCAAGTCTCGTCGTATTGCGGTTAAAACCTATTGTAATATGCCTTTTTTTAATCCCGGTGAAACAGAGGGTTGTAAACGGGTCAGGCGACTGCACTTTACTAGGTATGAACATGCGAACATTATCTTTCCCTAAGGTGGCTTAGAATGAATGTAGGGATTTATTCTCAACCAGCGGTAAACGGCGTCTACGTTCGACTTTCTAAGTAGTTCTCGCATTTTCCTGAATCTACAGTCGATTTTAAAGGCTGACATTCGATTTTACGCATCGAATGAACACAATTATCCTCGGCGTTAAACCTCCCGCTCGACATAAGTTAAACGGAAGATAATACGCAACCTGGTAGTACAAGGTAAAAGCACCAGTTAGTGACACTGTTAGTTTGCAAAAGTATAAGTGAAGTAGTTATTTTTTAATACTAAAAATATGATGACAACAATTTTCGCATTCCTTTTTAATCATTATTTATTTTGTCTGTGCTTTATACGACTGGATGGTTCAGTGACACCTGTGCACTTTTCAATGACAGTGCTTTTCTCCTATCACTAAAAGTTTAGTTAGCATTTTGCTAATTTATATCTAAAAGCTATTATGAACTAGACAGCAAATGATAAATGCTACGTATTGTAATTGAAGCAAATTTTGTTAATTATGACTTGAGGAAAAACAGGATGATTTAAAGAATTGAATTGTTCGACGAAAATAGAAATTTTTCTGTCCAAATTCTAGCAGGCGATTTGCTAATAAAACATAATTGGAAACGTATTTCCTAACGAACTGGCGAGTCCATTACGAATCAAATAGAGGTTGTTATTAGTTAAAATACGCTTCTGGCTTCAATAAGAATGACTATCAAAGTAGAAGAATCGTTTTAAAAAACAATAAAATTAACAAAAATAACGTTTTTTACTCCAAACACGACTGATTCTGCTTCAAATTAAGTTTCCTTGGTCCTGTCATTGATGTGTTTCTTTACTGATTCTCTGACCGGTCAATATTCTTGCGCATAATGAATCATTATACAAACCTTTGCCCTACAGGCACCACTAATCAAAACACAAGTTCGCTGACTGACACTTCACCTCCTATTTTGCACGATATTTGTTTTGAAAAACGACGGTGCACCGTCTGGCTTGTGCTTGTTCATCACTCTCCCTACTCGTAACTCTCCCTACTAGAGAGCCGCGCGTCTAGATTGCACCATCAGATTTTGAATATATTTCATACACGGCTTTGAACATTATTTCCCGGAGGTATTTATATGCAATTTAATATTAAATCATGCTACTTTTTACAAAGCCTTAATTTACATTTGGTTTCAATTAAATTTGTCAATAAATGAAGAAATTCATCCAGGGTGTCATTCTCCGGTCGCATGTCACTGTCTAGTGTCTTTACCCTAATAGTAATAATAATAAGTTTTTATTACTTAAATCTTTGTGCGATGTGCTAAGTGCAATTTAAATTCTTATTCCTGAATGCAAGAAAGCATTTCAAAAAATGGCATGTAAAACAATGTATAAATCCTGAACATTTAAAAACCTGTTGTTATCCAGAGGTCTCTTATTACATCCCTTACATTTAAAAAGATTAAATCTAGATTGAAGTTCAAGATTACCTTCCATTTTCTAAATTGACACTGCTCAGATAACAAAATGCACTCAGGGAGATGCTAATGAAAGTTTCTCTAGGGGATAAAGAGATTCTTGTCGTATTTAAATTCAGTGAATGAAATTTGAAAGTGTAATCAATGTTTGATATGGAACTTATCTTATTAAGAAGTCGAGCTCTTGTTATAAACATTCATTAAATTATACAGTAGGATATTTCGTCCAACCTGATTATCTTTCCCTACGTGCACATTAACATACTAATACCTAAACGATTTTCAATTTTCACACTGAAAATATAATCACAATATAATCATACTGTTTAATGAAAAGAAGTAATAACATAAAAAATTATTGGATTATTTATTGTTATAATATTCATTACAGAGAAACTAGGTGTAAGTTTCAGCTTAATTGCACCTGGGACAATTTCAGCCTTTTATCGTGAAAGCTGAAAGTGCCAGTAGATGTTGAGTCGTTATAGTTAAATATAAGTTTAGTCCAATATTTCATACGTAGCAACGGATTAAACTTGGTGTAACGATCAAGTCCAACAGCCATATCGCCCGTCTATTCAGTGAGAAGCGGAAGTGCGCAAATTGCAGGTCGGTGTATTCGATTATTGGATCCGGTTCAATAAGCTATTGGTTTTCAAGTAACTTGAGTGAACGTACACCGTCCCTCGCGAAAGGAGTAGAAGTGGAGCTAGAGTTGATAAAGCTTAGACCGGTGGGAAGTCTCTCGTTTACTTCTCAGCACTCAAGAGCATTCAATATACCGCGAAGGAATTTATAGACTGCTGTGCATTACGATCATCCCTTCAACCTTTACAACTTTCACAGTGAGAGGATCCCTTTGTTTAACCTTGAGAGAAGGCTTTCATCGGATAATTTGAAGAGATTTTCAACCGTAGCAAAATATTTTTTCTTCAATTCAAATTTAAGTAATCAATTCTCATCTTGTATAATTTAAAAATTAATTATATCGGTGAACTTAGTAAACTGTATTCAGAAGATTTTAAGACAACTCAATTTATTATGAAATTAACTAAGTGCAAAAGAAATCAGTTTTAGTAAACTAAGCTTCAATGACGGTAAAATTAAGAACTTTCCTAATTGAAGCAATTTAAGTAAAATTAGGAAAAATAAAATAAAATTCGAATAATTCGAGGGAAACTTGTATGAATTTAATTTATATTATACAATGAATTATAATAAATTCAACTGAGTGAAATTGAATTTATATTGAATTAAACGAAATTCCAATTGAATTTTTACAAATTCAAGAGGATTGTACAAATAAACTGAATTAGAGTAAATTCATTTAATTAGGAACTCAACATAGTTCAACTAAATTCAGAGCATATTGAGATAAAGTCAAAGAAAGTTAATTAAATTTAGTTGAATGAAAGTAAATTGAAGTAGATTTCAACAAAATAAATATTAAATTCTAATAATTTAAAGATAATTCAAGGGAAAACAAAAGGAAACTAAGCTCATGTACATTTAAAGTGAATTAAAAAAATTCCAATTTCATTCATGCAAATTTAAGTGCGATCTAGCAAGGTCACTTTGTTATCGACTTAACTGAGTTTAAGTTAGTTTAAGCTAAATTAAAATAAAATTTTATTTAATTTTAGTACATTTAATTGAAATTTATTTCATTTAATTTACAGTGAAATTGTAGCTGATAAATTCAACTAAATTCTAATAATTTTTAAATCCTAGAATATTTAGACTTAAATCAAGTGAAATTTCTAATTTTAGTAAATGAACGTGAATTTAAACGAATTCTTCACGAATTACATTTAATTAAATTGAAATGGATGAAAGCAACCTTTACTTTAAAGCAAGGCCACTTTAAAGAAAACTTCCAGTTTTGGGGAGAAACTTGTCACAAGGAAGGAAGTTAGTAATAAAGTTCCTGCTTTTGTGCTAACTTAGTTATAACAGCAAATTTTTAATATGTATTTTAACATTTATTCCTATCTTCAGAAGTTTTTCGCCATTTTTAAGGACGTGTGACAGTTGGTCATGTTACTAGTTATATCGTGTTACTAAATTCGGCACGTGAGTCTAGGCCATTTGAGTTTTTATTTTGTTTAAATAAGACAATTGTATTTATTCTAATTTAGTTAGGGTTCTAAAGCCCTGTTCTCAGTTACATTCTAAATTTAAAATTAATAAAATAGCTTCTTTAAACGCAATAAAATTCAAATGGGCCGTCGAATATAAAACATCTAATTGGTCACTTGATACGCTACTACATTTGATTAAGGTATCAAAACTCCAAATTAAAATTTAAAAAAAGTGAAAACTAGTTTCCAAATACAGTATAGTGATATATGTAGATTTTTATTTTTTCCATTTTTTCAAAAAAAGTACTCTGAAATGTGAATCTAATCGTATTGAATTATTTCTAAATAAAGAAATTTGCATTTAAGTTTGAACACCGCGAAAGTGGTAGAAATTGAAATAATAGTTATCCAGATTGTAAAAATAATTATGTTTATGTCATAAATAATATTAATAAGAACTAATGTAAAATAAACTTTCTTAATTTTGCCAGTTCAAACTGAAAACAATTTCTTTTCTGGTCGAAATTCAGACATGATATTATCTCTTAACATGATTTTATTACTGTTATGAACGTTTCTGGTTTAAGGAGAAATATTCAAACTTCAAAACATGATACTGATGCAATTAAGTTTTATAAGTCATGGAAACAACCTCCCTCAAAACATAAAAAGTAAAAATATAATTCTCCGAAAGCATCTACATTTTTTTAATTTATTGGATTTTATATAATTAGTAATCATTTTGAAAATTTAAGAATTAAATTTTCTCATTCCTCAACCATAAAATAAGATTTATACGTGAAAATCTAATAAATCAAATAACATTCATTTTTAAAAATGTGTCAAGAATATATCGAGATGCAGAAATTTTAAAACGAGAGTTTCTCAAAAAATGTTTTATTGTAAGAATGCCTGATTAGAAGAGCCAGATGTTTGAATTTTCCGACTCGACACAATAAATCTAGGTTCAATTATCAGATTTCTCTTAGTTTTGACCCAGAAACTTGTATTTTATCTCTCTAAATTTTTCATTCATTGTAAATAATTGTATTCAATCGTCCATTAAAAAATCTGCCTACCTCGCGGGCACGTGCTCATAACGCACTGTGCGCGCGGCTCGCAAGCTTGGACGCACTTGGGACGCGCGACTGTTAATTCTCGCGCTTAGCGCTCGATAATATGTTAATTCTCGCGCTTAGCGCTCGATAATAGGTTTATCTCGCGCTACGCGCTCGGTCTTTGTATATTTCCCTTACTTGTGGGCAGACTTTTTTAAACTAATGGTAAAAGCATCGGCAAAAGTAATTTGGTGATTGTGAATTCTCTTTTGTTAAACCTCCTTAAGCTTTAACGAACACATTCTCATCACTTATCTCGTGCTTCACACTCGAGTTTGTCCCTGCAATTGTATATCACTTCCATAAATGTATATTATCCCAATTCATAACATGCATTGGTATTAAAACAGACGTAGTTTCATTGTCTCGTCTGAAAAACAGTGCCTTCTTTTAAAAAAATTGTTATTAAACATTTTATTACAACTTCTGTCGTTTTTCCATAAACTGAATTTTATCATTTTCAATGTTATTTTTTACGCTATAAACGTTAAAAGTAAGGTCTACACAGCAGCTTACCGCTTTTTAACTTCTTTATTATATCCCTAACCACAGTGACATATACGTACTTTCTCAATTGAAATTTCTGTCGCATCCTGTTCTAGATCGCAGTTGTGGTGCCATACTGCTTCATCTCCCAATAATTCACTGAAAGAGTCTTGTAAAGCCTCTAGGGTAGAGAGTCTAGTTACAACGGCAGTCCCACGAAACTTCGATTACTGGGGGAGGGGGAGGGGGTAGTTCCAACAGAGAGTCATAGCAATTTGGTGCTTTATGCTGAGAAGGTCACGAAACTTTAGTCGGCTTGCTGGTTCGATTTCCGCCTCGAACTCTGGAAGAGCCTCGGTGGCCCATGTGGTGAAAACTCGCCTAGCAAAGAAGTTGTTCATCTCCGGAGAGTCGTGGGACCGGTACCTCAAGAGAAAAAGGTTCTGAAAGTACTTAAGGCTGTTGCTCTTGGTGGTTCGGAATAGACCTTAAACTGTAAGTCCCCCTCCCACCAACAAGTAAGTGTGTGCGGGGTGTGTAAAGGATTAGGGAAGAAGGTGCAAGCAAAATTTAAACCCTTAGGGGACACATTAGAAACTTCTATTCCACATATATATTTTTTTGAAAATTCATTTTTACATTTGAGAATCTTTAAAATACTGTGAAATGCTTAAATGAAATCAAGAGTCTCATACAGACATCCAGATATACAGACATACACATTCGTAAAAACCTGTTCTTTGGATTCAGAGGGTCTCAAAACGTAGACATTTGACCAAAATTAGCGGGAATCGAATCAAATTATACACAAATCTGATACCTTCTCTGATGAGAATGTAAAAATGAATTAATTGGTCATGAATAATTTTTTGATCATTCTGTTTCTGTGTTAATCGTAAAAGATAGCCTGAAAAAAAAGTGGAAACCCACACACGAGACGAAAAAGAAATTAAAAGTTACAGTTGTGAAGAGAATGTTGCCACAAAGCGAGCCGATTTTTTTTACTGATAACTATGTTTTTCATATTAAAACAAAAACTACTCATCCTATAAAAAAGTGATTCATAACAAATTTGTAAATCTTTTTCAAATGCACAATTTTGGTACGATCATCTTTTTCCGTAGTTTGCATAGTTCAACCGCAAAGTGGAATCTTTGATTTTCCATTATTTTTTATGTCAAATTTAAATTTTTGATTTTCCTAGAAAATGAAAAAAGCTGCTATAATAATCTTGTAGAATATTCAAAAAGTAACATTGTTCTTTTCTTGACTTTTTTTCATATCGTGCGTTATTTGGCTTGAAATGTTCCTTTTCGTATTTTTTGTGAAATGTTATAAATGCTATATCTGTGATAATTTTTTATTTAAAGAAAAACTGTTAGCAAAAATTGTTCATCTTTCTGAATACTATGAATACCTGTACAGAGAATTTTTGAATCTTGAAAAAATGGTCTCAATAAAATTCAAAATGCGCCGACTTTTTGAAATTTTATCCAAAATGTCTGGCGAACGAACTTGACCTTTAGTTTAGGACACTAAAAGAGTGTACCAAAGGTCAATCTAATAGATTTCAGAGGATTTAGAGGATCTCAAAACGTAGACATTTGACAAAAACTGGAGGGGGGGGGGGTAAAATTTTACAAAAATCTAATACGTTCTCTGATGAGAATGTAAAAAAAGTATTTTTTGTTTAATTGCAAATTTCGCTTATTAATAAATAACATATGCGACCATGAATCATTTGTATAAGAATTATAGCTACAAGTAAAAATATATTAGCAGATTAACGAATAATTCAAGTAAATATTGATCACAGTTTGGATTATCGTTGAAATGTTGACATATTTCTTCATTTCTTACAGTCAGAAACATTTTGCTTCTTTCTAGGAAGAAAATTTGATTTTTCGCCTTTTGCAGCTAGACATGACAACCGCACAAAGAGAGGCACAAAACACAGTGTTCCACCCCTATAACAACGTAGATAGTTCGTAAATAGCAGAAGCGACCCAGTACTCCCTAATAATTCCACAAAGACTCAGTCATAATACCGCATGATAAAATTCAAAATGCGCTCACGTTTTGAATTTGTATCCAAAATGGATGGCTATCGAACTTGACATTTAGTTTAGAACACTGAAAAAGTGTACCAAAGGCCAATCTAACAGATTAATTGTTTTTTAAGTGATCGTGCTCACAGACATACATGCAAGCAGATACATCCGTAAAAACCTGTTTTTCGGATTCAGAGGGTCTCAAAACGTCGACATTCGATAAAAACTGGAAAGGGGATGTCAAATTTTACACAAATCGAACACCATCTCTGATGAGAATGTAAAATTTAAGTAAATATTTATCACAGTTTGGATCATTGTGGAAATTTTGACGCATTTCTTCATTTCTTACAGTCATAAACATTTTTCTTACTTCTAGGTAGAAAAATTGATTTTTCCCCGTTTGCAGCTAGGCATAACAGCCACGCAGAGAAAGGCACAAGACACAGCGTTTCCCCCCTATAACTACGTAGATAGTTCGTAAATAGTAGAAGCGGCCCAGTACATCCTAATAATTCCACAAAGGTTCAGTCATAATACCGCATGAAAGACGTAGATAGTAAAACCCGAGTGAAGTCTTCCGGAATTCCCTATTGCTATACTTGACTAAAAGCACGAGTAGTTAAAAAAAATTGGTCAGTTAAACATAAATCTGCATTCATCTTTAGTAAAAAATTAAAAACTGCTTCCCACACGTGCTTGACAGAAATTCTTGGAATGATTTATGACATTCTCAGAATAATTTTGTCCATTTAGCGCAAATATATGTATAAACTGAACGTGCAAATATTACGCTCGTGAGGAAATTACAAGAGTGGCCGCAAAATTTTATTTTTAAAATCTACTGAATTTTCTCAGAAGAATTTAACATTTTCCTGATCATACATCAGAATAAAATCTTTCAACATTAGTAATACAGAATATTTAATTGATCGAATGAATCAAATAAGAATGAAAATTGTTTTATTTCATTATATATTTAGCAAGTTTTTTTTCAAGATCTCTGACTTTTTCTTCAAATTCCATGACAACAAAATTTCATATCTTTCCCTAATTTCTAATTTTCAGTGTTTTCCCAAGGGTTCACTTATAAAATCACACTCGGAACTCTCAGTCTATTTCTATTATTTTTTTATTGGTTTTTTCATAACTGTTTCACTTCTGCTCATTCCCAGACTACTTTTCACTGAAAATGCCCTCAGATTATGCTGACCTGCGGCCACTCGAAGTAAGATTTTATTATTTTTATGTTCAATGATTTTTAACATACCTTGTAAATTCTCGTGACTTGAAGAAAGTAAAAAAACTTCTTTTCCAACGATAGATATCCTCTTGTGAAAAGAGGTTAGTCACGGCCACTTACAATCAATATTGAAAGAGCAGCCCACCGATCAAGATATTAGACTGTCTCTGAAGGATGTGAAGTTATTTGGGTAATCAGAGACCTCCTACTTTGCACTCTTATTAGGAAAATTAACATATCTCTGATAAGTAAAAAAAAAATCAACAATGTATGGTTGTCCATTGCAATTTACACTGCATACAAATATTTAAAAAGATTAAAACTATATATTAAAACTAGAATTATATATACAGGCTAGAGCTTAATACTATTTTTATTGATAATACAAATAAACGTCTCTTCAAATATTATATCTAAAATTTTATTTTTCAACGCAGATTTTCTTAAAAATAATGTTTTTAGTTTTACTTTTCCATGCTAGTCTAGTATTATATTAATATTATAATTTGAGAGTCCTTCACGAGCGAGCGCAATGTACATTAGCGAACGTATTGGGCGCATTGTAGTGTTTATAGTAACATTATTAGACAGTGTATTACTACTTGAATTATTAATCATGTAGGACAAAGCATTCTGCGAATAGGAGTTAAGACTTACCTTTCGTGAAAAAACAGAAAATTGACTAGTTGCTTACTTATGATTTTTATTGTTTTGTACTCACCTAAAACAGAAAGCAAAAGTAAATTGCATTAGTAATCTGTGAAACTGCACAAATTTCTGAAGCTGCCTTTCTCAAACATATGCCTCAAACATTTGTTTCTTACCAATATGTGGGCGTCCGCGTGAAAAGAGCCCTAAAATGGTTTGTACCTAAAATGAATCTATTGGTTCGCATTGGACCTGAAATTCCGGGAATTTAACCGGCTATATGCTCATATACATAACTACATACTGACCACAAGGGCCGTTTTCATTCGAATGCTAACATATAATTATTAATTAACTAGGAAATTTTTAAAATAAGACTTATGATGAGTTTCAAATTCTCATATGTGAAATTTTAAAAAGCAGAAATTTTAAATACTCCGTGGAGAGCTTATACATGTTTCATGCGAAGCTTATACAGTTACAGCATTCGGCTTAGAACACTTAAAAAGTAAACCTCAGAAATAAATTTTATCTTTAAATTGTCCAAAAACGCTGCAACGGGTTTATCCGACAAAACTCAGAAAAAACGAAGGATAAAGTTTACATCGATTTCAGGTGAAAGATTCACCGTAACAAAACTTCATCTTGCCAGATAAACTTTGCATGAATCGAAGATAATTTCCGATTTTTAACCTTGCCTGTATAACCTTTCTTCTTAAAAGCGCTCCATTTTTATTTGAGATGTAGCAAAAATTACGACGCCAGCGCTATCTATCGTCGTTTAACTTCATTAAATTGGAGAGAAATGGGGATTCCCACCTGTCAGTTGCTTTTTGTGCTTTTTGCTAAATGGCAATGAGTAAGTTCTAATTTGTCTACAATAGTGTAATTTATTTCGGAGGAATAACGACGAGTTCAGAATAATTTTCCTAGCCTCAGTGAAACTTTCGTCGAAATATTTCTAATTATTGGTCGTTGCAGGTCTTACTTGCAACAAATTTTATGTTTTGTTTTTTTCCTTTAGTTCCTGTCGACTCTGATGAAGACTTTTAAATTTGTAAAAAAACACTATAAATTATAAACTAACCAAAGTGCAGCCTTTGTATTTTGTAAGTGTAGATCGATGATTTTTTGTTTAAAATCATTTAAATAAAGTAAGACGTGAACCTAGAGTCTAGACGCAGCCGTTTGACATACCTATATTAAGTAGGTCAAATAAATATTTTCGTCAGATAAATTTGATCTTTTGTCTGATAAATATTTATCTTTCGTCAGATAAACGTGCTGCAACATTTTTATCCACTTTAAAGATAAAATTTATTCCTAGCGTTAACTATGTAAGAATAATAATAAACTGAGCCGTAAACGTGATGATAAAACGGTTTTGAATGCTGGAATTTAGTTAATGTTTTTATGGTGTGGGAACGAGCTGACTCCCACCTGACCTTCGAAATTAAAATTTCGAAAAATTCCACCTCGAAGAAGTAGCAGCGGGCAGCTGGTGAAAATTTTCGTTAAAAATGAAGTTGAAAAAATGGTTCAATGAACGATTTGTTATTAGTAGCAAATGGTAGGGGTAGGGGACCTAATGAAACGCTGGAGTTCAATTCTTTTATATGATGTTAAAATCGATTTCTCGGATTACCTTATGTTTAACTTTAAATGCGCTATAGTGCACCACCAAAAACTTGTAACAATATTAAAACATGAGACGACCATTGACAATTCAAATGCGTTCAAATGTACCGGTCTACAAAAAATTTCGCATTCCCGTATAAGGCCGAAGCCTGCATGCCCTTCTGTTGGGAGGCTGGTATGTAACACAGTGTCTGTATCTCCAAATCAATTCACTAATTTTCTGATATTTTTCTATATAGAAAAAGTTCATTTAATATGAATAAATATAAGCAGAACATATTAGTTACTATTTTTTTTCTTGAATAATTGAGTATACATATGTATACAAGCTGAATTAAAATCCGAAAATATTTCATTATTGTTGTAAACTGATGTAGGTAAACCCTGTAAATTTTTTTCCTGTATACTATATGGCGACCTCCCACAAACATAACTAAAAGCGTTTCATTGCAAATGCTGGAATATTTGTTTAACAAAGACTTTCGTATTGTTCTCGATAGAAGCGATGTCAAAATCAGACTTCAGCAGGTGGTCTGGCCAAACGAACAATTCGAATAATGAATCATCCCTGGTACCGGGGTCCATATTTATTCATGAAAGTCAGACGAATAATTAAAATGTCCTGGTGTTCCTATATTTTCTCATACTTTCCATCTGCTCGGCAGGATATCTGAGCCTGGTTAATTACAAATAATAATCACTCCCTGTTGGATGAATAATCACCTGCGAACCGGAGGACAGATTGGGTTGAAAATAAATTTCGTATTCAATCTTTCTTTGTGATTTGACCAATTATTTTAAAAGAAGCTCTTCGTATTTTTATATATTTTGTACTTTTTTAAGTATGCATAGCTTTAAATGTTTAAAATAACACTATTATTATCTGAATCATGTAATAGTCGTTTCACAATTTGTATTGTCACAGATTTTCGTATCAATTGAATATCGTTGCAGCAAAAACGAAACCTTTAGATTTCCTGTGACTCAGAAAAATGTTTGATAGGGACAACCATACTTTGGCTGATATAAATTAAACGAAATATTTTCGTTACTTTCACAAAACTTTTCTGGAATTCATGAAAATCTATTTGAAAAAGACAAACCTTTCTTTTTGTGAAATCAACCAAAATTTGATTGAAATAACCAACATTTTCTCGAGATGATAAAAATATTTCGTTGTCCCAGTCGACCGTTTTTGTCAGAGATATCCTTTAAGACTGAAATTATTTTCTCAATAATAATATAATGCTTTACAATAAGTTGAAATAGACATCATTTTCAAGTTGCATTTTTTCCTACAAAATTGTCTAAATAAATAGAATGATCTGTCACCAGCAAAAAACTGTTGAGAAACGATCCGTTATAAAACCAGCTTGCAGTTTGTTCAGCATACAAAATCAGCAGAAATATTTCCCGAATTAAGAAGAAGTTTCATAAGGAACATAATTTATTCAAGGAAGTGTGCCAATGTCGTATGGGATTCTGAGTCTACAATGTACAGTTCTGAAAAGTGTGTAAAGTTGTTATACTTGGTACAGCAAACAAAAAGGTCAATAGGTGTGACCTCCAAAATTAAGCTGTTTCTAAAATATTGGTTCTAAATGTCGCAAAGTTCTTACTGAAACCGCTCAAACAGAAATACTTAAAACATATTTGGAATCAACATACCAAAAACATGGGATAATTCGCATTTCTAAGATGGACACATTTGGCCTAAAGCTGGTACCCTTTAATTTGTTTAGTATAGACATATGATTTTTTGTTCGCTTATTATTGAAACTTCAAAAAAAGTTGTCTTTGTACAAAATAACTGCATTGTTAGAAAATTCTAAATGAGATTTATTATATATATATGCATGTATGTAAAGCAAATATGCACTACCTCTGCTGAGATGAAACATACATAACAGAGTACATGAAAACTCAAAGTTTTTCATTACTTTGAATCTTGGAAAATATTGTCAAGTAATGTAATAATCTAGGATTTGTCCACTGAAATTATATTTGTGCTACGCTCATCATATTTTTTTTGGCTTTTAAAAACTGAACAAGTGCGCCACTTTGTTTGGCTCGTTCTGTAGGGCGATTACTGGTCAACCGTCGTGTTAATAGTGTTGTCAAAACTCTGTTATCGCCCAGCCAATAAATATTTAAATGTGATTCAAAACGTTGATATAGACGTCCCAGCAATCTTATTGGTCCTAATAATTGCGAAACTTCGTTGTGATTTCAATATTTTGTCAAAAAATATTTTCAATGTAATATTAAATCATTAATAATATTTATTATTAGCATTTCATAGTATCAAAGATTTGCTTTGTACAGAAAGAATTAATTATCGTGAGTTTTACAAAATTATATTTTTATTGTCCAATTCACTTAACGGTAATGCTCTAAAATAAGTTTCACTGTTTTGTATCATTGTTCAAATTTACCTTAAATTTTTTTACAAAACTAGATTCATATCAATCTTGTTTTATTCACTACCTTCAATAAGAAATGATAATAATGCTAGTTAAGCATATTCTTTTATTTTAACGTAATTAAGGCGTTGTATTAAAAATTTCTCAAAAAGAAATGTTTCGGTAGTTTAGTATTGTATAGAAGAATTAGCTTAGAAGGAAGTAACCGAAATATTAATGAGCAATAAAAACTCTGAAGGAGTTATAAACTACTTGGAGTTTAAGTAATAAAATCTATAAGTGTCATAGCGAGATGAAACCTTAATATTTTAAATTCGAGGAAAAAATATATGTGATGTTATAAAAATCAGATAATAGAAATTATGCTGTGAAATTGACTACTTTTATTGGTTTGAGATTGATCGTTAAATTGTTTTCTAACTTACGCCTTATACGGAAATTTAATCTACCTTCTATGGTTCTTTTATGAGAGTCTCGTATCCCGAGCGTTCTGATATTGAGGGAATTCTGTGCATTCGTAATCTCCACAACCCCATTTTTATCGCTATTAGAAATTCCTTTCATGTGGAAAATTCACAAGAGGCATTGTAAATTAAAGTTAATTATATAAAGAAGGTGACTTAGATTATTGTTTTGCAAATATTTTTCAAGGACTTGATTATACCTGTAATCTGTTCTTCTGGTAACTCTCGTTGAAATAAGTTCAGAATACTCTAAACTAGATATACCAAATTTAAAACTTAAAAAAAACTAATTATAACGTAGATCATGTAGAAAAAAAGTTTAATAATTTTATGTTTGGAACCCTCTAAATGAAATTTGTTTCAATTAAAATGTTTTAGTTCACACACTTTGAAACAGAAAAATTAAGCGATATAAATTAATTTTTAAATTTTGTGTCCGAAAACCAAAGCAATTGCAATTTTAAAGGATTACAATTTTTTTAAATCTCAATTTTAATAGTCTTGTATTTCATTATTTCAATTTTGTTTAGATATTTGGAACGTAAAGCTTTAGAAAATAAACGATTTATATGTCAAGCATTTAAAAGTAAATAATTTTTAATTGGATGTTAAAATATATCTAACCTTAAATATTTTAAAGGTAATGCGTTACACATGTAAAATTAGGACAGTGTCTAGTTATAAGGAGTTTTGAGTAATACACAGAAAATCGCCGATCCTCCAATGTACACCGAAATCGGTGTTCAATAGAGTTGCAACAAATTTGAGCCACATAGATTCATTCGGAGAATCTAGGGGAAAAGCATCATTTAGACACTGTTTTTTCTCATCCAGTGCAACGTGAAGTGTCGTCTACAAACTGTAAGTCACCTATCAAGATCATTTTGTCGGTCGTTATTTGAGTGAAACAGATGTAAATAAGCAAGTAAGTTATAATAATAATTACCTAATTTTTATTTCCTCCCATTTACCAGCGACTAAATAGTCTTGAAATAAAAATAGTACTTGGCGTGATATAATATCCAAATGTTAGGTTAGTCAAAACCTCATTCAAACCACCAACGCCGGGATGTACAAACTAAGTCGTGACCGTCTGCATGGAAATTGATGCCTGGTCGTTCGAACAAATTTCCACTAGATTTTCTGCGGAAGTTTAAAGGTATCTTAGATATCTAATCTCGCAGTGGCTAGTGTCACACATGAAAGATAAGGTAACTACAATTGTATAATAAAAACAGAAATTTGTTTTTTGCGATGAGTAGGGATGTAAATTTGCATGAAACTTCAGCCTGATGAAAAGTTTCATGAGACATTGGGAGTTTCGTGAAACATTGCAATGTTTCAAATATAGCGGCGGGAACATTCAAACTGATAAGATAAAAGCCTTTGAGGTATTTTCACTTCAATAAACAGCTAACTTCACTTCGTAAATTGCTGAGGGGAAAATAAGGGACCAAGTGTATGGGATTCAGTTCATTTTTGCCCTATTTTGCTAATATCTTCGTAAAAGGTAATTTTTTCTATATAAGTGTAGTTAAAAAATAGTTCTTATTTTTTAATTACTATTTAATGAAATAATAATAATAATTATTATTAATTACAAATATATTACAGAAATAAAGTTTTGTTCCATGCATTTGATCCATTTTCCCCCTCAGCTTTTAACAAATTGAAGTTAACTGATGGTTGAAGTGAAAATACCTAATTGAGGCTTTCATATCCCAACTTTTTCCTGTCGGCTGATTTGATTTATTTTTCCGGTTTGTACTGTGGACCAATGATGCCAATGTTGGCACCCTGAGCTACTGCGCTTGCGTTAGGGCTGAACGCTGGTTGGCCACAACTGGCGCGCGATTAAAAATTAAATTGAAAAAAAAACACAATTCTTGTAATTTAAATAAATAATTATTATAATATGCACAAGAATGTATTCAAATTGTGTAAGTTTTGATTCCAGACAAGAAAAAAGTGTATAAAACATATTTTATAAATAATAGTTTATTTTCATTGAACTACAAAAACTGACTTATAGTTCACAAAACATTTTGTAATAGATACATTTGTTGAAATACCATATACTGTTTCTGCAGCTTGATATGGGGCATTATTCCTCAACTGCCCCAACTCAAAAAGTCATGTTTTTCGATTGTCTCTAAATTCTGGGAATATGTTCGCCTACCCAACAGTAGTTAATCCACAAAATTATAGACCAGGATTACCAACCCTCCCCAAGTGAGGGGGGCTTGAATTTTCAACCCCAATGCCT
The DNA here is from genome assembly GCF_010883055.1 of Belonocnema kinseyi. NCBI lineage: Eukaryota > Metazoa > Arthropoda > Insecta > Hymenoptera > Cynipidae > Belonocnema > Belonocnema kinseyi. The sequence goes on along the minus strand of NC_046664.1, from coordinate 108,659,111 downwards.
GCAGGGGTAGTTTCAGACGCCTGTAACTTCCTTTCTAATTAGGCGATTTAAAATTTTTATGAGGGTTTTGGAAAGAGCCCTTTACACGCTTTCATCCTATTTTATTATTTATAACAAAAAAATTGTTTAAACAATTTTTCAATAAATCAATTGTTTATTTAACTTTTTTCGCAATTTAGGCA
>NC_046664.1:108635049-108658829 GCF_010883055.1 Belonocnema kinseyi | reverse complement strand
GCCGCATAACGCCCGAGTGCGAGCGCGAGGACTCCCTCTACAACCGGCTCTGTAACTTAATGAATTTCAATTTGTCCATTTTCTTATTAGACATTTTTCATAATAAAAAAGTCAAGCTTTCTTTTGAAACTATTTAAAAAAAAATCGTAGATGCCTAAATTGCGAAAAAAGTTAAATAAACAATTTATTTATTGAAAAAATTGTTTAAACAATTTTTCTTGTTATAAATAATAGAATAGGATGAAAGCGTGTAAAAAGCACTTTCCAAAACCCTCATAAAAATTTTAAATCGCGTAATTAGAAAGGAAGTTACAGGCGTTTGAAACTACCCCTGCAGGCATTGGCGTTGAAAATTCAACCCCCCCTCACTTGGGGAGGGTTGGTAATCCTGGTCTATAAGTTTGTGGATTAACTACTGTTGGGTAGGCGAACATATTCCCAGAATTTAGAGACAATCGAAAAACATGACTTTTTGAGTTGGGGCAGTTGAGGAATAATGCCCCATATATAGAAGTTAATTGTAGAATTTAATAATGATAATATTTGAATTTTTCTAAAAATAGTTTCAGCTCAGAATATTGTTCTTTTCGATTAAAAACTTATAATTAATTATTTTCAATCACTTTTCCAAGAAATTTCTTTTCGAATTAAATATTTTGAGAAATATTAGTCTTTTAAATTCAATGAAAATAAACTGTTATTCATCAAATATATGTGTTATAAATTTTTTTTGTTTGAAATCAAAAGTTACACAATTTGTATACATTCTTGTGTATATTTTAATAATTATTTATTAAAATTACAAGAATTGTTTTTCAATTTAATTTTGAATCGCGCTTCAAAGGGTAGACAACCAGCGCTCAGCCCTAACGCACGCATGAATGAAAATTATTATCATTTTATTATTGCATTAAATATTTCCTAAAAAAGAAAAACTGTTTTTCAATTGCACTTATACAGAAAAATTATTTTCTACGAAGATATTAGAAAAATAGAGCAAAAATTAACCGATTCCCATGCATTTGGTCAATTGTTATGCCCACAGTATTCAACGAAGTGAAGAGAGCTAGCGATTGGAGTGAAAATACCTTATTGTATATGTAGACGGTTATGACTTTTTCTATACATCCTGGCTTTAGTTTAAATGTCGACGGGCATGACTAACCTAACTTTTGGAAGTTGCATTAGGAAGTTATAATTTTATTCTAAGTGACTGGTACGCCCTATTAAATGAAAGGAATTTGAAAATGGGGTAAATATTGTTTCAATTGGTTTCCTTATTAACAATTATTTAGGCTAATATCGCAAAGCGAATAGTTGCTTTGACAGATATTCAGGTGGCTGACAGCGCAGTTCAGAACTCCACAACTCTGCATGAGCCAAAATTCAGTCTCCAAATGATACTTTCCCCTAAATGCCCACATGGGCACCTACGTTCAGAGGAATACATCTGAGACTTGAAAACTCTCTCAAATGATCATTGGGAGCCCAATAAAATTTGAGCTGCAACAAATTTAACACCAGCGTTTTTCTATGTACTATAATATTAAATATAATAATATTAAATGAAGTTTTAAAACTATTTAATATCCTTCCAATTATATCATGGAGGCATAGTTTGCACAGTAGAATATTTTCTTCCTTAAAAAAAATAGTTCTTTCTATAGAAAGAACTTTTTTTCACTATTTTAACGCACATTATAGTATTAAGAAACTTTCCGTAGAGCTGACTCATTACCAGCTTGTTTAAATGACGTATATTTCTATAATACTACCCCATTGCTCTACCTGACTGGGTAATTTGAAGAAAATTTCCGTAATGCTAAAATGTGTTTTATTTTACATGTCTACTCTATATTTGTCGTACTTTAAGCAAATATTTTTATACAGCAATTTTTTTACATATACCCATGTAAAAAAATTAGTATCGGATTGATCTAGGAGAACATCTAGGAAATCATATTGAAGTGATCTCTCAGATATTATAATAAAAATATCAAAATGAGATAAGCTCATACTTCATGTATATTAAATTAATTAATAGTTAGGAAACTATACGTATTAATAAATTAAAATTAGAATAAATTATTTCACGTCTCATTTGTGGTTTTATGTCATACTTATCTATTGTAGGGTGGTCTCATCTATATATAAAGTATATCTGTTGTTCAGTCAAAGTATGGTGGGAGTATATATCTAAGTATAGTTTAAGTATGTAGATTGTGTCTAAAGTATAGAAAAGGTATGACTGTCAAAAGTATAGCCGTATTATTGCTGATAAAAGATAATCGATTATCTGAAATACATGAAAATATAGATCTAGAATCATGATTTTCTCATTGTCAAAGAATATTGTTTGTAAATTCTGATATAAGTAAAATGAAGATAAGTAAAATTTAAATTGTAACATAAATTGTTTAACTTTATATGATGCGAAATTTCACACTAAAAATTTTACCTAAGTAACAATTTCATTAAACATTTTTATTCTATTATTATGTTTAGGAATCAAAGATTCAGCGGATCTCTTACCAATATATATATATATATATATATGACATAACAATCAAATGAGTTGCCCATTGTATATCCGTTGTATAAATAATATCAGTTCGAACAATATTCAAAACATATTTAACACACGAAATCACTTTAATGGTGAAATTTATGGCGACGGCGATTGGTCAAGCTCAGCTTAGAGGGCAGCACAGCGAGTTGAGATATGCCTTATACGCAGGAACACGATATTATCTGTGGTTTCCTTCCTTCCCTGTTATTTGGAAAGCTATGTGCCCCCTTATTGTTACACCTAAATTCCACATAGACACCTGACATTTCAAGAATAGCGTTTTAAACTGAAACCTCAACACTAAGTTATGAAGAAGTGACATTGTTACGTTGCCACGCAGACGTTGCCACCAGTGTAAACGCAGTCTTCTGTATCTCCGCTCGTACTAGCGACCCTAGCGGCCGCAAGTGTCAGTCATTGCCCTTCTACATTTTCGGACGAGGTATGAATGAAGTATAATCTGTACTTCAGCTATACTTACGTATATGAAGTATAGTCTATACTTTAGATAGACTTAAGTATAAATGAAGTATATCCCATACTTCAGATATACTTTAGACATAATTTCTGTATACTATTTAAATATGCTTACAAAATGGGATCGTCTCATTGACCATACATTTTTTATAGTTTGGAAATTCAATGATTGATCACTCAAATACTTATGACTTTTACTTGGGTATGCATCCAATTTCCTCACAACCTAAGGGTGTACCCGCGTTGTCGTCGCGGTAGAGCTTGGTCTCTCATCTAATGACAGCGACGGTTATACTGGCGGTAGCGTAGCTACTGGTAGGGCCTCCCAAGCCAGACAGGCAAAGAACGAAGGGGGAGGGGGGGATTAAGAAGAACACCTAGGGGAAGGAACTCCGAATTCAAACCACATATGAAGGGTGTTGAAAAAAACAATACACCCCAATTGAGGAAAGATCTCACCGTCGACTCCGATCGGGTGTAAGCTCCGGTGGTCGACATCGGGTCCGCTGATTTTGGGGAGGGGGAGGGACAATTGCACAACTTGTCGACAAATGATATAAAAGTTGGCGGGAATGGACTCTTTTGTGAGGACGCCACCCAGAACTAGGTCCCTTTATGTGCAAAAGAAGATGCACCAGGCAAAACGGAAAAGGCAAGACAGCAGTTCCTGAAGTGGAAAAAACCACGGCACAGGTGAATGCAGAAGCCTGTTAGCAATTTATGGAGAAAGTGACCAACGAAGTGATTAAGATGGAGAAACTCCTCAGGATGACCTACAAGCCACAAAGGAGATCTGCGAGATTAGCAGCTTCCTGGCATATCAAGTGGAGATTGTTTACTCCATGGGGCTCCAAAGCTGGATGAAGGAAATCAGAGAAGATTCTAAAGAGGCGTTCATAGAGGAGGTAGTCGAAGATAATGTGTGATTCCGTCTTCAGGTGGCAAACCTGAGGGTGAAATGTCGCAGTCTTATGGCGAATCAGCGGCTTGAAGGTGCGAGAAGGTACCCGCTTTGGGCTCATGAGGGGGATCTGGGAATAACCCTGCCCGCAAGAAGTCCAAAACCCAGGTTAAGGGTGAGTGGGTGGAGGCCTAAAGTATGAGGCAAAAAAAGAAGAAGCCGCCTAAAGCTAGCTGGGAGAAAACAAGGAAAAGCATGACAAAGGATATAGAACGGGAGTAGAACCTGACCGACCAAAGAGGCGAAGGAAGAGGAGAATTTGCAGAGAGGCTATTGCCATCAAGTCTGCTGCACGGAAGCAATATGGGGACATCTTGAAGGACGTACAGGAGAGTGTTAAGCCTGATGACCATGGCGTATAGGCCAAGGCCATCAGGCAAATGAAATCTGATTATGTACTCATGAAGCTCAAAGCCAATAAGAAGGACAGAGAGTGTTTAGAAACTGCTCTATTAGCAGCTCTTGGAGACATTGGTAGCGTTTTTCACCTCGTATCACATTGGTGCTCCTACTAGGATCAATTTGACGAAAAGGAGCAGCAGGGGTTGTGTCCAAGCCTGCAGTGAGCTAGACGCAGTCCCTGCCAGGAAGATGGAACTAGCTGGTCGGCTAAAGGTCGGATGATTATACTGCCGGGTGAAGGCGGACACCACCGAAACCCGTTGTTACCGTTGCCACAGTCCCATTGCCACAGTCACATTGCTCGGCGCTCGTCTGCCATAGCAAAAAGAAAAATTAACGGTTTTTCTGAATGGAGTGAGCTGCGAGGCTCTGAAAAGTGGATGTCGGCTTTCAACAAAATTCTTCTGTCACCAATGACCTTGAAGTAATGTTCAAGCGGTTACGGGGTCATCGGTAGATGCGGGAGCAGGGGTTTAAGTCAGTAAGAATCCGACACTACACAGCCTTCAGCTGGGTGTCTTATGCAAGATTACCCCTCTTTATACAAAAAAAGTATGCAATTTCCTAGAATGTATTTAAATTATTTTGAAATTATTTTATGACGGGTAATTCCAATTTCTTGAGAAGAATAATAAGGTATTTTAAAAAATTGAGCCTAAGAATCGTGGTACTTTTGGATCGTAACATGTGAAACTATCATGCTTATAACATGGGAAGATCGGATACGTTGATACCACCACTGTACACATCTATGACTGCGTTAGGTTCTGCATTCTACATTTCCTTAATTCATAATTATTTTTATGTGATTAATTTAATACGAGTTTTTTATTGATACAATATTTATTATTATCGACACGCGTTAGAAAAATATATTTATGTTTTCTATTTGAAAATATTATTTAGGCTTAGATCTGGACGTGGGTATAGACAATAATTAATATCAAGTTGGTTAAGACATATTTTAGGCCATGTGATGAGTAGTTCATGTAACCGGATTTCTACCTTACCGACACCTTTTTTATTTCCCATTTATTATCCCAAATTTTCAATTCGGTATATTGTTTAGTCTAAAAATAAGTTAGAAAATAAAAAAAAAAGTCTCGTTAAGATAGGAACTTGGTTACGTTACCCACTCATCACATGGCCCTAATGAAAAAAAACAAATTCTTGAATTATTAAACTTTGAAGAGAAACAGGTTTCAAATGTTTAAATTAAATTGTATGTAGAACAATCTTTTGAAACTTAGGAATTTAACCAATTGTTTAAAGAATATACAAAACTCACATTTCTCACAAAAATTTATAAAAAATTTCACAAATTAAATTTTATTGGAGGATTGTGCAAAAATTGTTGATATTCACTCAGAGAAAATGTTGAGTTAATTCAAAAAAACAGTTTGTCTGACCTGCTTTGTTTCTTGAAACTAAAAAAATTTGGTAAGTGCAAATAAACCTTTGGTTATTTAAAAAAAGCAACGACTAATTTTAGTACATTCAAAGAAAGTATTTATTTGAGCATGTTTATTTGATTCAACAAAATAAATGTGTTGAGCGGAATATGTTATTTATTGGAAAATAATTTGGTTATAATAACGAAATAATTTGGCGATTTAAATAAATAAGTTTATTAAGTATACTTAAATTACTGAAACAGATAATGTCGGCTCACGTCGCGCCGGTGGCTAGTTCGCGTGTCGAAAAGTTTATCATCGCGTGTCATGTCGCGGCTTAGTGAGAAAATGAGTGGCACGAACAGCTGTATACACAAGATCGCCTATACACGATCGACTGATTTATTCATTTCAAGAATTGCTGACACTCGCAGTTTCACATCCGCATGCCAGTGTATGACAGTGTCAAGAATAGGTGGCCACCAGTTTCAATAGACTGCTTATATTTCCGCGGACTGATTTAGCCTCAAGGCCAGTGCGAGGTAACCCCAGAAACTGTTCTTATATAGGCGTTCTTGTGTACTAGCAATGTGAATGCTTTTAAAAACTGGGGTCTGAAACAGTTTACAGAACATTTAGAACGTAAGTACAACTTTTAGTTTGCAGATTTCACAACGGCGCAGGCAATCTAACCATATAGCAATGTATTTATTTGGTTGATCCAGAATCAACCATACGTTTTTCTGAGTGTTTATTTCTAGCGTTAGCCATTCAGAGAAGTGAATTAGCTTCTCTCAATATTAGCCGCATGCCACTGTTAATTGTCGACGCATGAAGCCGAGGATTTGATGGTTAACGGACATCGATTAGAATGGTCTCCAATATAAGCTACCAGTAGGATTAATAGACTCACACACTTTGATTTTGCTGAAATATAGTTTGAGAGTGCAAATGTTTAAAATTAATACATGAGAACATTTCGATTTATTTGTTACATTCTACTTCATTTTAAAATGAATTTACTATTTGAATTCTTGTAATTGACTTTTTTCGCTCTATAATATCGCTTTTATATTTTGAAACCCTGTAAATAGTATGGGAGATTTTTTTTAATTCTCATGCTGTTGAAACATTTAAATTCGGAATGGAAGTTCATTATGTGTGTATCTTAGCCCCTACATCATCGTTCCACTTAATTTCATTTTAATTCAAACTAATAAAATTAGGATCGAAAACAATCAAATATCTTTTGATCATTCTCACATGCTCAAGCGAAATATATTTCAAACAATCTGCCTACCGTGCGGGTACATCATCACGGAGCGCGACTCACGTTGCTCGGACTTTTACTTTTTTTTAAAATTATTATATTTTATCATATCTTATGTATTTCTTTACTATCAGATGTACTTACTTCAAGTTTATCCTATATTTTTTCCCAAGAATATATGAATTTGTTTTTGCTGATTTTGAAATATGCAATTTATAATGAAACTCAATTTGTTTTAAATATCATTTTTAATTATTTAAAAATACAAAATTATTTAAATATTTCTTTATGCACATAATTCTTTATAATATTACTTTGCGGCTACTCTCCTAGGAAAATTTTTAGTGAATGCCAAGATCGAACTCGGGAAAATGCGACATACAATTGTCCATGATTAAATACATCTTTACGAAGATCTAACCCGATAGTATCGAAAGTTTGTCCTTCACAATACAATGTAATACAATGTATAAAGACAATGTCCCCTGCCTTATCACCTGTTAAAATGCGACATCGTAGAAGATTATTTGCAAGTTCGATTATTTTCAAGCGTGTACCATTACATAGACATTCTTCAATAGAAATATTACGAATTAGCATAACAATACAATTGTTTCTTAACCGTAATTCATGAGGAGGAAGGGTCGGCGCGTTCAGTGTGTTAAAGTATTCTGGGAGTATTGCATCATTTATATCTCCATTATTAAAATTTTCAACACTATCTACACTGGTATAAATCCGTTCTGTGGTTTTGTCCAATAGCTCCACCGCTCTGTAATTTATTTCTTTAACATCAACATTCCGTCCTGATAATATATCTGTTTTTGATAGATCTCCAAATCTTTGATCCTTAAGAAGTTTACTAAATATTGTCTGTACTATATCATCGGTTCTAGTAGCTACACATTTTTCGGGGGCTATTAAGTAATTCTCACTGTCATATAAAGTACCATCTTCACAGATAATAAATAATTTTCGAATTCTGCTTCTTGTGATAAAGTACTCATATTTTCTGTTAGTGAAAATACAGAGACATGTTTTCAAAGTGTACTGAATTTAATGGACAAATTTACTAATTCGCTGCGAGTTTCATGAGTTTTCACAGGCAGTAATTTCCTATAATCTCCGCCAAGAATTATAGATTTTCCACTAAGTGGTGAATCAACATTCATGAAGTCACGTAATGTTCGATCCACTAATTCCAAAGCATACCTTGGCGCCATTGGAGCTTCGTCCCAAATAAAAATATCTACTTCTCGTAAGTATTGAGCATCTTTAGATTGAGCTTTTATACAGGAGTCGGAATCAGAAAATAAAGGAACTGGCATACCGAAAGTTTTATGTACAGTCTTTCTTTGTGGAAGTAATATTGCTGCAATACCTGTAAATTCCATCGTACATATATTTTTTCCTTTGCCTTTGAACAAATGATATGTGGTTGTATAGATTTATGTCTTTCCTGAGCCACCAAGTCCATCAATATAAAAACATAATGTAAAAGGCCTTTCTTCGTTCGAGTAAGCGATACCTCGTCATCGTGAATCTCAATATCGTTCCGAAATTTAGTTATTTGTGTTATCGTTGAAAAGATACTAATATGGGATCTTTCGTAAAAAAGATAGGTATTTGTCTGAATATATGATCTTATGTATGTTTCTTGTATATTATAGTTTCTCTGATAATCTTGTTACATAGCATATTTAAATTTATCCTATAGTTCCTCAGGATTGATAGGTTGACAGTATATTAAAATACGAACAAATAAACGTCTTAATTGTTGGGGCATCATCCAAACTTCTCATTCTGCCATAGCACGATCCTACTCTGCATCATCTTCGATAAGACCTAATGCTAAACATGTTCTTTGAAAAGTATCATAAGTTTGTTTATTAACAGTTCTGAGATCTTGGAAACTTATAGCTCCTTTAATTGTTAATAGTAAGAGTCTCAGATATAACAGCTCTACTGTAGTCGGACTAAAACAGTACATCCGGCCAATAACGTTAAATTTTATTTTTCGTTTTTGCCAAATTGATAATTTTGATCCACTATATGTTATTTAAATACGTAGTGAGATTGGACTTCAGAATACGTATATCGTTTGGCATCAGTATCACGTTCATTTAAATCAAAATAATTGATTAGCATAGTCCTTGTAGATATATTTGTATAAATATTTGACTGACTTTATGCCAGGAACTACTTCCACATTAATATGCGAGTTAAAGAACATTAATAATCTAACATTGTAAGGTACTACAAATCGATTGTCAGTCGTGTCTCCATTTAGTTGATTATATGTTAGTACCGGTATCTATTTTACAATAAGTTAGATATCCGTTTTCATTCATTCTTGTCTCGTCTGGAAACTTTTTTGGAAAATTCTGACTACATTTACCTTTATCATCTTTACACCAATCTCCACAGGGACCGTGAATCATGTTTTTCATAACAATATTATGTCGTTCATGATTTATATCTGGATTTGGAATTTCTGCCAAAATATGCTCATCTACAATATTAGGAGTAGTTATTTCACTGTTTTGTTTTAACGTTAATAACAAATTAACATGATGTAATCCACGTTTTTGATACTCAGCAACATAAACATATGCTTGTACTTCGCCGAAGAGTTTTTGTTTTACTATAATGTTGATTAATTTATCTTTCTTTGCGTTAAAAACTCGTGAAACAATGTCTGGTCGATCAGATGCTGTCTGAACATGTGATAAATTATCTTTCACTTTAGCCCAGTTTCAATTACATGTCATAGTTATAAACAAATCTGCCGTACCGAATTTTCTTACAATTGCCATTATATCTTGATAGTGCTGTAGCATATTACGGGAAGATCCTGAGAATGATGATGGGAGGATGATCATTTTTCCAACAGTAGTATGTAAATCATTTGATCTTTGTTGTAAATGATCAACTAATCCCTGATAAGTATCAGCGCGAAGTGTTTTTGGATTCAATCTGCAGTAATTCATCCTATCCATTTCAATTTTCACATAATAATCGACAACCCGCTGTTGAAATAATCGTCCACCCATAAAAAGTACATTATTATCTCTAGTTGCCCTTCTATATTTAATATATGCATATCGTGAAACTTGGCCTCGTCTATTAACACATGGTATGCTGTCATTCCAACCTTGTGTGCCGTAAGGATGAAATAATGCATAAAACAATCGACCAAATTATTATGTTTTTATCAAATAATTACTTGGATAATTGATCATTTTGTACAGTATCGATTTTCAAAGTTCCCGCTTACTGTATCTACATTCAAACCAAAATGAGAAGCCAATCAGGGATCAGGAAAAGGCGTTACGACTTTCGATATATTTCGAGTTCGACTCATTCATCTTCTTTTTATTATAGGATACCTTTAAAATTTAAGGGTCAGTCCACCGATAACTTAATTTGGTGATTGTCAATTTGCTTTGGTTAAAGGTCTTTCGGCTGTTACGAACGAAATCGCTATTAAGAGCATGATATATTAAATTTAATTTACAGTCATGATAGAAAATAAAGAAAAACTGAAGATGATCCGCTAGAAAAGTCTGACTTAAGAGTTGAAGCTGACGGGCTTTTTCAGCAGTTTTGTGTCCTCAAAAACGGCATACTGGCTGTCTTCTGGAATGACGTTTTAGACCGTTTTGACCAAAGGAATTTATTCTTAAAAGGAACATGTATTGAGTTAGGTGTCCTCGTAGAGTTGTACAAACGTCTAGAATTGAGAGTTGAGAGCCTAGGTGACTATTTGGATTACTTAGAAGAAGTAGGGAAAAAATTAACACAATGTAATGATTATCAGGATGAGAAAAGAAGGCGCAGAAGAACAAAATTATTCTCTGATAAAACTAATAATTTTACAGAATTTAATGTTCGTGATAATTTAAAACTAAATACATTCTTCCCTATCGTCGACACCATATGTGCCGAATTGTCGAAAAGAAGTACTTCTTATGAAGTGATTGATGACAGATTCATCTATATCAGACAGATGAAATCATGTTCAAATGAACTTATTAGACAACAATCGAAAGACTTATCTCAAATTTACTTTAAAGATTTAGGTAGACAATCAGGAGAAAGAATGTATTGTCCTAAACACTACAAGCCTTAAAGAAAACGATTGCTCAGCTGCCACGTTTCTATGAATTATTCGCGAGAAGCACCTGATAACTTTATACACGAATCTTGAAATCGCACTTCGAATGTATCTAAGTATACTATCAACGAATGCTAGCGGAGAGTGATCTTTCTATGTTTTAAAGGGAATAAAAAATAATCTAAAGAATTCAATTGTAAAAGAACTTCTATCTGCATAATCATTCTTTGTGGCGAATTCAGATCTTGTGAGTAACACTAATTTCGATAAAATTATAAGTGTATTTGCGCAATTGTAAGCATGAAGGCGGTATTGAAACCGTTTAAAAAAAATACAAAAAAACACACATCTTGCTCGTGAAAATTTGGATTGGAATCGAGAATTGATTGGAATCCCTGGAACTCATATTTGAAAATAATTGATTATGTCTATATGCTAATCATTTTTAAAATCTGAAAATTGTTAATATTTAGTTATTATTTTGTAAATGAGTAAAAATTGTTCATTTAGTCAACTTTTAAAATATTTAATTTACGGTAAGTAAAAGAGAAAGTAGATTTAGTACCAGACTAATAACAATCTATGAGGATTGACATCTTTGAACATAAAAGACTTGTAGTTTCATTCTACTTTTATTTTATATTTTCTAATTATTGTTTTTCGTGAAGACTTCGATAGTAATCATAATATACCAAACTTGAAACATTGAAAAGCCAATTCAGGTCAGCCACCTTTAGTAATAGATATTATCATGAATATTTCAAGCCTCGTGAGTATCTTCCCGCTGTGACTGTGGAGTGTTTCAAATTTAACAAGGTGCCCCCAAGTACCTCGTACAGACTAGTCGGTCGATACTTCATTTTTTCTAGCATAATATCTGAGTCGAAAGAACAAAATTTTCAACACATTCTTGGATTTGAAACCAACAAAAAATCAATATTCCCACCTCATCTAATTTTATTTCACAATGCCCAAACTTCTACCCACCATAAAAACAGTAAATGTCGCTGAGAAGTTCTATGGATGTATTTATATGATATATAATATTTCTGGTTAAGCTTACCAGAACTTCTGGTAATATTTACCCGAATTTCTGGTAACATTAACCAGAAAATTGTCAACCAGAAACATCTGATACCTTTAACGAGAATTTTTAGTAAGGGCATATTTAACACTCTATTCTAGTTGAATTAACCAGAATTCTGGTTAATTCAACCAGAATTTTTTTGAGTGTAAATATTACTGTATATTTTCCAATATAAAAAGTTTTTCTTATATAAACAAAATAAAACATATATTCAAACAAATTTATAAATCGATATTCCAGATCATAGGATCTTTTGGTAGGAAAATCAATTGATCAATCGACGTATCTCGAAGACGCGAACAAACATGTAAGATACTGTACTCAAGTATTTCTAATACGAGACAAATTTTTTACCATTTAAACAGAATTTACTAATTTTTTTAAAACTTGATAAATTGGCACTGGTGGATCATACAAGGTTCAACAGCAGGTCGATCGATACGTATCGAAGATGCGAACAAATAAACTAGATATAGTATTGTTGTATTTTAGAAAACAAAAAAGTTGTTCTCATATAAACGCAATAAAACATTTTTTTAACTTCATAAATCGTTACTAGTAGGTCATAAAAGGTTCAGCAATAGGTTAATTGTGTTGTTGACATTTTTGTCATTTGAATACCACACTCAAAAAAATTCTGGTTGAATCAACCAGAATTCTGGTTAATTCACCTAGAATAAAGTGATAAATATGCCCTTACTATCAATTCTGGTTAAACGCATAAGAAGTTTATGGTTGACAATTTTCTGGGTAATGTTACCTGAAATTCAGGGAAATGCAACCAGAAATTCTGGTAAGGTTAACCAGAAATATTTACTAGACAGTTTTCTGGTAGCTAAAGAATACAACGTTCTGGTCAACATAACCAGGTGTTCTGTTAAACTTAACCAGATTTTCTGGTAAAATCAACCAGATATTCCGGTAGATGTCGATTTTCGACTATTGAAATTCGATATTCTTCTACCTTTATGGAGTCTTCCTAACCTCCTCTGAAATTAAAAGTACTACATGTTAAATTTTCCCAAAGAAAATAATCCAACAAGAGTTTACGATAAAAAAGTGTAGCAACTATGTTCCGCTTTCCTATAATGTCGCCTCCTTATAATCTATAGGTGAATATATGTAGTAATAAATGGCGAATGATACAACACTCGAAGAAAAAGTAGCGTATTGTTGATGCGTTTTGTTTCTGAAACTATTCGTTAAGACTATTTTGTTCGTGATTTTACATCATATACATGTTTCTTTAATGTAAACAGATTAAAGCGTTTCCTTAATACTTCATAAACTCGATTTGATTAGTCACAACGTAAAATTAGCAAAAGTATTTGCAGAAACTAATTTAAACTAGGTATATATATGTATATATATATACGCCGAAAATTCGATAACGAACATGGTTCGCTTCTCGGAGTCAAGAAGAACCATGTCAGGCCTCAAGTGAGCAACAGAAACAATTGTCGAGAATATAAAATTCCAGTATATGCGGCACTTCCCATTCTCGACAATTGACTCGATTTCCCTAGGAGCATTTAGAGGAGCGGTATTAAGGTTAATGCCGTAAGAGTGACACAGATGGTAATAACGCACTCTTAGCGCCGCATTGTGCCTTTGAATGTAGGTCGTTCCCGCGTGAGTTGGACAACTAATTGGTATGTGAGCTAAATGCTCGAGGTGTGCATGACACACCCTGCAGCTATCATCAGGAATGTCTTGGCTCCAAATGTGGCGACAGTATGTTAAGTTGGAAATGACACCGTCTTGGCATCCAAAAATGAAACCCTCCGTCCCAGACTTCAATCCGGGCGATTTAAGAAAAGCAAATGTTAGCTCACAAGACATTGAATGATCCTTCACATTTCTGTGGAAGATATCGCGCATCCTCTTATCGAGGAGCTGTTCACGAAAGTTTTTCACTTGTGCTTTCTTAACCCGGGCTTTCAGGAGTGATTACTCAAGATAGATAAGGTTTGATGCATTTTGCTCACCCCTAATACTGAAGTTAAGTCCGAGTGTTTCAGCAGCCTCCTCCGCTACTTTGTACAGAAATGCTACTTTGCGCACTTCCTCGTGATTCCTGACCATTTTAAGAAGAGGGTCCCTTCTATTTGCAGCTCTATGTGCTGCACCCAGAATAATCCTGTTGTGAAGACATTCAATACTCAATATTCCGCGACCACCTTGATGACGTGATATGTATAGTCGCGGAACGGAAGACTTAAGATGCATGCTTTTGTTCATGTGTATAACCTTTCTCGTCCCAATATTAAGGGATCTGAACTCGTTCTTCGTCCATGGAACTACTCCAAATGAAAAGATTCCTACCGGGATGGCAAGCAAGTATCCTTTATAGATGTCACATCCTGAATGCGGCTCTGTGGCATGCCCAGGTATGTATAAGTCTCTTGAGCGCAAAGGTGTCGTATAGCGCTTCTATCAACGAGCTCAGGATCTTCAGGGATGCCATGAAGTTTCCCTGGCTTCTAATAAACCTCGGCGCATTTGTCTAACCCAAATTCCATTCTAATTTTCTTAGTATATTGTTCGACAATCCCTAGAGCTAGATGTAGTTGCTCTTTGTTTTTAGCATAGATATTAAGATCGTCCATGTAAAATACATGAGTGACCTTGTACTTTCGATCTCTAGGTTTGCCGCACAAGTAGCCGTCGGTATGGCAAAGCGCTAGAGATAGTGGCAATAATGTAAGGCAAAAGAGGAGTGAGCTCATGGTGTTGCCCTGAAAGACACCTCTTTGAAAGGTGTCCTTGTTAGATGATACACGATTTTGTCCAGATGAGATAGTATATCTGGTTTTCCAAAGAGGCATCAATCTCTCTATGCACCTAACTATTTGCGGATGAACCTTTAAGATCTTAAGTCTTCTGTTCCGCGACTGTACATCTCACGCCGTCAAGGGGGTCGCGGAATATTGAGTCTTGAAAGTCTTCACAACAGGATTATTCTGGGTACAGCACATAGAGTTGCTAATGGAAGAGACCCTCTTCTTAAAATGGTCAGGAATCACGAGCAAGTGGGCAAAGGACCATTTCTGTACAAAGCAGCGGAGGAGGCTGCTGAAACACTCGGACTTGACTTCAGTATTAGTAAAATAAAAGTTGTCAAGGTTCAAAATTTTCTCAAAGTATAAATTTTCAATACTAATTACACACTCTGAGTTAGAGACACTTTTGAATGCCTCTTAATGACATCTTCTTACTGCAAAAATTCATCTCCTAGTTTCTGTTTCGTTGTGTCTTTCTTGCAAGAAAAGAAAAAATATAAAAGAAAGGAGCAATCTCTTCCTTTCTCGAGAGCTTTTTTTATTCCACTCGAGCGAATTTCTCCATAAGAATGAGATAAAATGATACTGAAAAATAAATCTAAAAAACAGGTCGTTAAGCGAGAGGCAACCGTCTTCGTGTAAGGGTTTCGTAGAGAATCCAATGGGTACTGTTATCATTTTTCCACGTTTTCGGAAAAGTACCAATCTCGTATGTTGGTTTTGAGTTAAATTTGAGTGAATTTTGAACAATTTTGGGTCAGAAGACCTACGTGCGCGCGCGCCCTCGTGTGTGTGTGTGTATGTGTATGTGTGTATGATAACAGAATAAGGGCACTAGTTTTGGTATTTATTAACTTTTTTTAGTTTTTTTAGTTAATATTTTAAATTAACGATACTAAAAAAGAAAAAAAACAGACGACTGACTACTTGCTCAAAAAATAATGTTAGTGTCATAAAAAAAGACTACATCATATTCCCAGTGATTTTCATCCTTTAAGAACTGACAATGCGATTTCTTGTTGGGTGATTATCTCTATTATTTAAATTGAAGAAGATAAAATTGTACAGTAATGGGTATCTTTAGGCTTTCTACGTTCAAAAATGCCGAATAACTGAATCTGCTTGAAAATATTGTTTATCAAAATGACAATGGTGGTTAAATGTCAACATCCTATGTCAGAATATTATATTTGAGATCAAAGTAAATGGTTACGCAAAACAGAATAATTTTTTAGACACAAAAATTCTAAAGAAGAGAATTTGTTCGGAAAAATATACCATTTGGAGGAAATTGTACTGAATTGTGTTTTACTTTAGAAGTAATACATACACTAATAGAAAAATTGTCTTATAATTATTCGACTACAATTACCGGAGTAAAAATGTTTCGACTTGAGTTCGAATTGGTTATGTCTTGGGTTCATCTCCAAGACAACGATGTCTGGCTGCATCTCAAAACTGAGTCGAGACACAAGCCTTCGTCTTAATTTTATGGCCCCGAAAGGTAAAACGGCGTTTACTTGTCTCAAGTTAAGCCTTGTCTTGGCTAAGACAACATTTTCTTGTCTCAAATTAAGCCTTAAAGCTGCCTTAATACGAACCTTTTTCGGCTCATAAATGAGATTAAAATTGAAGAATGAAAAATTTGCAATTATTAAATTAGTTATTTTTAATTAAAAAATTCAGAATCTGTGGGTCTAAACGAGTATAACTCTTACAAATTTTCAACAAAAAAATTAAAATTGTAACTTTATAGAAGGATATCCTAAACTGTTAGACATAAATTGAAGTCTGGCTCCGCTTCTCAAAACTGAGACATGCTCAAGTTGACCTTTTCGACTTCAGCATGTCTTGATTGGGAGCAATTCAAGTCGAACTCAAGTCGAAGCATTTTTACTCGGGTAAACATTAATTTTAAATCGTGTAACAATAAAATCAGTGTAAATAATGCATTCAAATGTTAACAATAAAACAGACATCAGTTTTATCCATTAATTTCTGTATAGCATTTAAAAAGACGAAGGAATTTAATCTATTAAAAATTTCCCATTAAGAAATTCGTAATTTCTTAATGGGAATTTTTTTTCGATATTCTAATATTAACATGTGCCACCGGGCATTTCAAAATCTCATTTAATTAAAATGAGGAAATTGTGAATTTTTGAAAAATTGAATTCATATTCCAGGGTTTTATCGAAACGTACAAAGTTTTTTAGGGACTTAAGAGGAGTGTCTACAAAATAAAAACATACTTATAACTTTTATTTCCAACCCACCCCCACCCCCACCCTCCCGGCATGACCTCAAATATGACCCAAAACTAAAAAACTACATTTTTACGTATTATTCTTACTTTTTAGCAATTTCCGTCTTTTTTCATACAAATAATTACTGATGGACAATTTGAATATTTACCATGACTTTTCAAACAATTTTCAAAAGTTCAAACAAATGGAAATTATTTAAACAATTATTCATTCCCAAAAATGTAAAATAAAAATTGTATTTTCTGATTGAAATGTAATTATTTTTTATTGGAGTAGTACATTTTTTGAAAAACATTATGTATTTATTTAGATAATTATTTATTGTCTATTTTCAAAATTACTAAAAATTGAGTCAGACATATCAAATTTCTTTTTAAATTAATATTCCATGCTACGTTTTGTTAAATAATTACATGATTTGGATACATTTCTTTTAATGTTTAATCAATTTCTATTTCTTTAAACAATATTTATTTGCTGAAGCAGTTTTTTTCATTAACTTAAAAAATGAAATAAAATAGAACACATACAATTATGTTTCTGACTCTATAGTGTATGGAAAGAATAAATTTACCACTTTTAAATTGTTTAAACCAATATAATGTGTTTAAATCATTAATTTTCCAAGAATACTTTTAAAATCGTAAATAATTGTATGTCTTCTATTTTATTTCATTTTTTTAGTTATCGAAACAGTTTTTCGACATTTTGAAAATAAGCAATAATTGTTTAAATAATCACATCATGTGTTTAGAAAAATTTGCTACTCCAAAAAATGAAAAAATATTGCATTTTATTTAGAAAATACGGTTTTTTTATTTATATTTAGGAAATAAATAATTGTTTCAACAATTCTCATTTGTTTAAACAGTTAAAAATGTTTTAAAAAGTCATGGTAAATATTCAAATTATTTATTATAAATTATTTGAATGAAAAAGTCGACGAAAGTTTCTAAAAAGTAACAATAATACGTAAAAACGTGGTTTTTATTTTTTGTTCATATTTGGGGCGCTGCGGGGAGGGTGGAGGTGGATTGCAAATGAATGTTATCAGTATAGTTCTATTTCATAAAAAATCCTTTCAAATCCCTAAAAAACTTTGCACGTTTCGATGAAACCCTGGAACATGACTTCAATTTTTTGAAAAGTCAAAATTTCTCCATGTTAGTTCAATGAGATTTTGAAGTGCCCAGTGGTACGTGTTAATATTCGAATTTTGAAAAAAAAGTTACGAATTTTCTTTCTCCAGGAATGAAAACTTTGGGCGGGTTTCTTGCCCTCTAGAGTGAAAAAAATTTTGGAATACATTTTTGGACCACCCTAATGGACATCGAAAAAGTACGGGACCGGCCACATGCTTCCTAACTTGGGCGCGGGGATTGATCATAAATTACAAGGGGGATTCGACCATGTTGGTTTGCAAGAATAAGGGGAGTAAGTGAGAGAAGAACAGTTTGCTGTTTCTCTCGCAATTCCGGCTTATCAATTCAAGATGGTAGACCACGCCACTCGCTATTTTGACCACGCTATAACATGCCTGGTCCCCGCCTGTTGCTATGTCTATGATCTAAGCACAGAATTAACCTAATGGTAAATGGCGTTTAATGCACCGTTGTAGAGCACGCCCATTACCTTTTATTTCATGTAGTAAATTGTCCATCTATTATTTTGTGTCTTTGTTTCAAATCTGATATTTTGTTTTAACCTTAAAGACAACCTGGGGTCATTGCATTTGATAAAAAAGTTTCTCTTAATCCTTACTAAAAACACAAAGAAACTTACTCCTTGAGCTGAATCCTTGTTTTCCTTGAGCAAAGCATGGGGACTAAGTACTTTAGACAGCCTCCTTTGCTTTTTGATCAGCTTACTTAATCTCACAGTCCTCTGTGCACAAGTCAATTGTCCCCTGCCTCGTGGGTACTCAACAAAGTCGTCTACCGCGTCTTCATCAGTCTTGTCTACCGGCGAATATTGTTTGGGAGTCACAGTACTAAGCGGTACAACCTTGGCAATTAAAGTTTCACTTCTAACACTCCAAGTTGATCCACCAGGTTGCATTTGATTCATCAAATCTCCAATACTTCCTCTAATCTGGGGGCTTCCCAATTGCAAATTTGTTCTGGACAAAGCCGGGGAATGAGGAAGAGACTCTGATCCCTTTCCTGTAGATCTCACAACATCGGGTAGAGTCGAATTCGTCTGTACAAGCTTGTCTAAATCTGATAGTGAAGATCCCCTTCGAATTCTAACTCTAGGCTGAACGTACCTTTCTCTCGAGATTTTTTCCTTTTCTCGACTAACACTTCTTGAAGATATGGAAGTCTTCATCGCGAAAAGTCCGGCCTTCAAGGGAAACAGCAGAGCCCATTCGGTCGACCTCACTTTATGCTCCATTGTTAATTATCACCAAGTTACACAATGGACAGAACTTACTTTTTCCACAAAACTCCACTCTATCTTTTCCAATTTTATTACTTCTTTTTAGAAGTAAAAATCTCAATCTCGGATAGATTTCTCACGTCCACTTTAAGATCAAGTCTTCTCTCGACCTGTTAACTCGTCACTGCAATATACTTCGACTATGCCTTGAATAATCTTGCCGATAAACAACATCCGGTTTACCCTTTCCGGTCACTGTTTATCGAGTATGAACTTACATTCGAAGGCCAGTCTCGTGTATTTATATACCGTACTTTGCGCCTTCGGTAGATTATTTTTTAGTCTTTAAATTCACAGTTTGAATGTTAAAAATGGTTTTTTAATAGAAATTCTTGAAAAGTTGATTTTAGTCTTTCAGATTGCAAAATTAGGCACATAGCTAGTCCTATATTCTAGATAGATTTCTTTTCTTCTGCTTAAAAAATTCTTGAAAATTTGTGATAGATTTCATTCTATAAAATCGACTTAAAAATTAAGATTAAAGAAGTAGGTACCAAGCAGTTCCAGTCGAAAGTTAGTTCTATTCTCTAGATGCAAATATATTACGGAATATTGTATTTTCCTATCACTAAAACCTCTTGAGAAGTTATGGTATATTTGAATACTTTTGTTATAAAACTAGGGCCGTTGACACAGGACAGTTCAATCCGAAAGTCAGCCTTGCCCCCTTGATGCAAAGATCCGGTTGCGCACTGATTTTTTTAATTTCATAAGTGTTCAAATATCACCCTAATGAATCATCGAACTTTCTAATAATGTCTTCAGCGGCAACAAATTTAAGAAGAATGCATTACTTTGAAAAACAATCAGAAAATAAAATCTGCACTGATTAACGAACTTGAAAAATTTGGAAAGAGTTGATCAACTCACTGATCCACTTTGGACGTTCACTCAACGTGCAATGTGCTTCCGAGTGGTCTACCTTGTGCGGACCACGCAAGATGTTGTTTCTTCGAAATAGAACTCTTGCAGGTTTTTTCACTTAAGTTAACACGACTCCCCATGAAGATCGCCCACGAGAACGTGGAAGTCTCTTACTTTCGAACCAACGAGACGCTAAGTTTCTTCCCTTTGGAGCCTCTTTATGCAATTGAAGGCAAGTCGATCAGTAGCGAAGTTTTTTTGTAAAATCGAATAACGATCAGGATTGATTGTGTCTAATGGGGAATTCTGGAGTGTCGATACATGGATATTTTGGAACTTGTGAAAAGGCAAATTTTATTGCGAAGGACTGAGTTCTGATATCAGTTTAAGTTCGCGATGGAATCCCGCCGAGAGTTAATTAGTGACTGAAAAATAAGAGGAGACTTGGTGTCAAGCAGGCTTGATCGACGATTAGAGTGCGGGAGAAGAGTCCTTGCAGTGAAGGTAATACGATTCGTAGGCCATGAGATATACGGGCTTCCGATTGTAGCATACTCATTTAACCAGTCTGGCCTATATAGACTATCCTTGAGGCCTTTGCACTGGAATGTAAGTTCTATTTATTTTTCAGAGAAAGCGGAAGAATAGCATTAAAAGAAAATCTTGGACTTTCGATAATTAAGTTAACCAATGTATAATTTTAAATTTCATTTTTCAATTTATGCATGTATTATTTCCAAATTCGCGTCACATGCTAAAGCTGACTTACATTTAGACAAATTCACCCGTGAAGTATGGTGGAATTAATATTTTTATTGATATTCTATCAATTTGGTATAAGGAGAAATTATATAAAGAAAGAATGATTGCGTCTGTATTGCTCGAAGTAGGATGTAAATATAAACTTTATCAATTTCAAAAATTAATATATCAGTACAAATATTTCATATACCTTATATATAACTTTAAATTAAACGTTGTTTTACGCTTTAATTTTCTTTAAATTTTAATATTAACGAAGATCTACATATTTTGAATAATTTAAAAATCTATAAGATTTAGGTTCTCTTCCACTTTAGATTTCTGAGTCAGCTGTGGCATATAACGTAAAATTTAAAATAATGACATATAAAATAAAAGGTAAAATGTGAAATTATATGACACCCTGGTTAGTTGAAATGTAATTCTTGGCATGTAAAACATTTATTGAATGTAGGAGGTATCCAAGCATATCATAATGATATACAGAAGCCTACTTGAAAATATTACAAATTTGTCGAGACCTTATCTTTTTAATACATTGTTAATTTTTTTAGTTCAAAATAAAAAATAAACTAATCAACTAAACATTCGATCGGCCAAAAGGAACAAATTCTCATTACAATACTTGCGCTTAACACTTTATTTTTTATATGTAATTATAGAATACTTTAATAAATGATACAACAACGATTGTTTATTGCATCAGTATTATGTATTTTGTATACAGTATAGGCATCTGTATGAAAATTTTCTCAAAATTGGCACTGGCTTATTCCTCATTATAATTACTGTTAATTTCTCTTACGATAATAATATAGTATTGCAGTCTTTAATTCAATATTAATTTTTTTTTTAAATAACTATTTTCATTTGTTGCATTATTTTACAATATATCTGCAATAATTAACATTATAATTTTAATATTTTCCTGTTAAAGAAAAGCGTTTTCGTAGGAAATATTGAAAGTAACCATTTGTTCTTCAGGTCTACACTTCTATTTCATATCTCACGTTGTTTAGCTGAAAACGTGAAGTTTCAATTTTTCAAGAAGCAGCTGCCATGTGCAAAAGAAACACCGTGATTTCTGTAATAAAAAGGTTAATGACAATTTTTCAGAATATTATATGGAAAAAGTAGGTCATTTATCTACGTATCTGTAAATAATATGAATGTAGAAACAAAACACCAATAATCATGTCTTTATCGGTTATGACTTTATTAATGAGACGTAAGAAAGTTTTTTTAAAAGTTTTGTTGCGCAAATTTATTCAAATGCTTGATGCGTTACCCACTGCGCATATTATGTACTGACAGAGGTCGTTTAAATCGATGAGAGCAAGCTCCCAACTTCAGGGACTGAGGGCCAACATCACACACAGTCACTGCACGACCCGCTAGCTTTGCTTCGCCTTCATGTCTTTTGGTTAGTTAACTCCAGGCCCTATCAACTCAATGGTAGAAATATGAAGAAGCACAGCGCCAACAGTTGGCCGCAACTTGAACTAAAAGTATGAATATGTGACGTATGTGTGCCATATATAAATTGTATATAAGTGAAAAATGTTAAAATTGAATATATTTATCAATAAATTGGATAAACAAAGTGAGAAAGATATGTAAAGATATATATATATATATATATTAAGTATAAAAAATTACTTTTAATATATCTTCATGCATTTTTCACTTTATCTATTCATTTTATTGACCATTATATTGAATTTTAAGATTTAAAACATATTTACAATTCATATAATAGCACACACGTAACATGATTAAATGTAAATGTATTAAAATTAGCGTCAACATCACGGGCTAGCTCAACCGGAGCATCCCCAGGAAGATCATTCAGCTCTTTTTCAGGCAACAACACGCAAGGTACTATTTTTGTTTTGGACAAATTTCGCGGACCGCGTAAATAATCCTTCGCCCGAAAACGCAGAAAGCATACACGATAACCGCTTTCATGGATTTCTCTGTAGGTTATTTTCGTCAAGAGGGGATTTGACACCGCTTCTAACTACAACATACCCGGCTTTCCGTCCTTCGGAAATAAAATATATAGTTTGGCACCGTTTAACATTGTGAAATTTCAAACCTTCAAATTCAATCACCTGTGCCGCAACGCAGCGCCAACAGTTGGCCGCAACTTGTACTATTCTTGAAATAATAATCATAATTCTTCATATTCACCCATTAGAGTTGAGAGGGCCTGGTTAACTCGTTTTCTTCGTACATTATGTACCACAGAGCTCTTCACTTTTTCTTAAATTAACTCTGAACCAATTAAGGGCATGTGACACAGCTAAATACCTATATTACCGACCACAGTTTTTCAGTTCACTGAATGTTTTTTTGAACCTGAGAAATTTTTTTGTAAATAAAATA
>NC_046664.1:108612272-108634949 GCF_010883055.1 Belonocnema kinseyi | reverse complement strand
ATTTTATTCACAAAAAAAGTTCTCAGGTTCAAAAAAACATTCAGTGAACTGAAAAACTGTGGTCGGTAATATAGGTATTTAGCTGTGTCACATGCCCTTAAGTCTGCATTTTATTATCAGCCTGCAACAGGTTATGTGTTTATGTTATATGGTGGGTACATAACGTGGTCTTCCAAACGTCAAGCGTGCGTTAGTCTAAGTACGAGCGAAGCTGAATTTATAGCGGCAAGCGAGGCTTGTAAAGAAATATTATGGCTCCGAAAGTTACTGTCAGATGTCGGAAATGCATGTGTTGGACCCACTATTCTTAATATTGACAACCAAAGTGCAATTAAATTAACAAGGAATCCTGAATAACTCGTTTTCTTTGTACAGTATGTACCACAGCGCTCTTCACTTTTTTTAAAATAAGCTCTGAATTAATTAAGTTTGCATTTTATTATCAGCCTGCAACAAGTTTCATTAGTTCAATTTATAATTTGGCAAATTAAATAAGTCAGAAAACCTACCTTATATTTTATAATTTTTTGTAGCTAGTTTTATAACAGTCTGATTAGAAAGTTATAAAACTATTTTATTATTTAATGTTCCGCTATTGATAAACTGCAGGAGCACGACGTTTCTTGAATGCCTGCATTTTTAATAATTTAAAAAAATCAATTTAGAAAATGGCTAATTTGAAATTGTCAAATGTTGAAGTATTTAATTTATAAAACTTTGTTATACATGGTAAATTTTTAATGTTCCATTGTTTTTATTCTGTAATTAATTGAAATCTTTTCTTAAAATTTACGCATAAATTAAATTCGTTCTCGAATTTTCAGTTTCTCTTAGAAATCAACTTGACTGGCTGGAGTACCAGGTGCGTACTCAGAAGTATGATTGAATATCTACTGGAGCGGCGCATCCACGTTAATGGATGTTTCATGTAAGCCGACATTGGCCTGCAGTCACGATTCCAATCAACATTTCTTTGTTCAAAGTGAGGAATCCTGGACAGAAATTTAGTCCAGATTTTGGAAATTTCAAATTGGTAAATAATTGCCCTTGTAGCTTAGTAATGTTTCCTAAATATCATTTTCCCTGTTATATAATCTGCTAGAAATAGATTTTACTTTTAAATAACATTTTATATAAATATTGTAGTTCAACCAACAGTAATACGAAATTTAATTACGTCTGATAGTACTTTTCTATGCAGGTTGCTTCAAGGATTCAGCTATTTACAAAATATGTAGCTCTACATCATTAAATATTGTGTTAATTTTCCACTCAAGTTCATCATCTGTATATCGATATTCAATCATTTTTCTCTAAACCTTAATTAATGTTTTAAAAAGTATTCGTGTCTTATTATTTGAGAAATATTTTAATTCACGAAAATTCAGCATTAAAATAAGAGCATTATAAAAATAACACATATTATATAAAATAACAGCATTACACTTTCATACATTGTCAGCATACCGACCTATTGAATTGTGCTAAGATATGTTTGACTGATTTTAAGGGCATGTGATACTTAGAAAATTGTCGACTTTTCCAGTTTTAGGTTCCCCCGGCCTTTTTTCTAGAATAATAAATATTTTGTCTTTAAAATTTGGGAAATGATAGCGAAAATGCTAACGGACGTCCCCACACACTTTTTTTGTGGATTAATTCAAAAAAGTTTTAATTTAGAAAAATGTGGTTAATTTGCATAGCGCTTAGGAAATAGTATCGATTGTTTCAGTGTTAGATTCCCCTAGCTTTATTCCTAGGATAAGAAATATTTTCCCTTCAAAATCTGGGGAATGATAGCGAACATGTAAACGGACGTCCCTACAGACTTTTTTTTTGTGTTTTCTTATCAAAACATTTTTGATATTGCTAACAACGTGCGTGTATATTTCGAGGTTATGTGTGTTACAATTCACCCGAGCGTTACTTCCAGACTACACAATATTTTTGGCCGAAAACTTTGGACTTACAAATGAACATAGTAACTAATCTCCCGGAACTAAGCTTGTTTGCAGGCAATCAAAAAAATTTATTTCATACATAATTTCCGGATTATCGGAAAGGCAGAGATGAAAAACGATGTAACCTCAAAATAATGCGTATGCATAAAATTTTTATTCAGCACAATAATTTTTTTTATTATCCCTCAAAAAAGAGTCCGGGGACGTCCGCTGTAATATTTTATAGCATCTCCGAATTCAGTTTTTTAAATTTTCAGTTTTGTGGGAAAAAGCCGGGGAAACTGTAAGTATCACCTGCCCTTAATAATTAGAAGAAATTCTAATTTTTTTAAGAGCTTATACATTGAAAATAAAACTATGAGTCAAAGTCAACGATCTGTGTTTGACACTTTTACCTAATTTTACAAAATTGGACATATTGTCGCCTTATAGATTGTCTTTTGCTCTGTAATTAAATATAATATAATTAGTATCACTGGATTATCAAGGTCATTCTCCAAAATATTATCAACGAATGTCTGAAACAAATGCGGGTCGTTTTTATCGGCTACCACATTTTTGAGAAGGTCGCATAGTTTCTTGACTTCCAGCTCCCATTTGACTGAATTTATTTTAATTTATACGAGTGGCTCTGTATCGATTAGTATCGCATATTCCTAAATTAGGTGAGATAATTCTATTTATAGCCGGTTAACAACTTTACCAAATGTCCAGCAAAAAAAAAATTCTGTATATAAATTGCTTATGGAAACATTTTTAGGGACCTGTGTCAAAATTAACAGGTACCAAAATCAAATTTTGCCCTGTAAAAAAAAGTTTGAGACGACTCGAATTATTATTTGCCTACATAAAGTAATGAAGAAAGTACTCACGTTTAGCTGCAGGATGATTTTATTGTAGGCCCAGATCCATCTTTGTTTCGCAGTCATTTCAGGTCTTTCCTTGAGTTGTGTCGGAATTGGAGCTGGCCCCACCATCTCCAGGAGTTTTTCATCGGGCAGAGGTTCAGGAGGACTCCTCGGAGGAGTGTCCATTTGGACACTTTCATCCAAAGAGGCTTGTTTGGTTATACTACCTTCAATGACAAAAAACATTAATTTATATAATTCTTTATAAAATATGTTCGCAACTAATTAAAATGTTCTTATCTTTATAATAATTCAAAGATTTACCCTTACCTCTTGGACTACCAGAAGGTGGAGTTCCTTTGTAAGGTTCCACCAACGAGTTTTCCCGAGTGGCTCTTGACAAGGCTTCTTCTCCTCGCTCATATCTATTTACGTAAAAAAAATTTAAAGGTTCACAATGCTTATTAAATTTGAAAATGAAGACCATATTACTTTTTTAAAACTTTTTTCACCCCAAAAGTTTAAAACTCAGCAAAAATTTGCATATTATCAAATCATAAATTGTTTCAGAGGAAAATAGTTTCATTTGATTAGAAAACCGACAGAAATCTTTCCTCGGAATAACTGAACCGAAAATTTCAGATTTTTTTAGTCAACATTTGTTCTAAGGTAACGTGTCGTGCTGTAAATGAATGTAAGAATTTCTTTGGATAAGAGCGATACCGGAGTTAAAAAAATTTTTAATTCTACGTTCAACAAGCATCAGTTGTTTCGATTATCTAAGCTGTTCTCGAGATAATCGATAAAAACTATGAATATTTTATAAGGCAAACAATTATTTTAGAATTGAATCCGTACGCTAACCAAAGTTGTGCCCTTTTAGTCTACACATTTTTCCCATAAAGAAATTCAAAATCGGTAATGATTTGGACTATTTAGATACCCCGTATTTGAGTGGTGTCTATTTTATTGATTTTTCGGTGTTTTTATTTCATCAACGTATTGAAAATGTAAGTATTGCATTTCTGTAACATAGAATTATCCCTTTCTACATTACTACCATAGTAAATAATTTAATTAAAATCTTTTTCACAAAACCTCATGGAAAATAATAATTTTATCTTACTTGCTTCACATTTTGCTATACGAATTTGATATAAGGTGTGGCAATTACTAAATGCGATAAGTAAATTAAAAAACTTACTTGTTATAAAAAGATTAGAAAAAGTAGGAAAAAAAATTATTTTCTTTGAAAATGGGTTTAAACGTTCCCATTAAATTATTTACGATAAAGTTCATATAAAAATGGATAATTTTATAGGTGTAAAAAATGCAATACATGCATTTTTAAGAAATTGGGAAAATAAAAAGAACAAAAAATTAATAAAAAATACAACATTCAAATAGACGACCTCTAAATCATATCGGATTTTAAAATTTAACCTTGAAAAATGTATTAACTAAAAAGTTACAGACAACTGAGGCTAGTATGCGTCAATATATTATTAATCAAATATAGTCCGAGAGCTCGCGACAATTCTATGGACGTCATTTTAGTACTCACTAAAATTTCAGATTCTTTTGTTTTTATAATCAACAGGTCGAAATTCGTTGACTGGCTAAAAGCTGTTGGTGCATTTGGAGCAATTTATCGTTAAAGTGGTAAAAAATTCGAGTAAAAAAACGTCATTTTAGCATTCTTGAAACCCACGAGGGATGGTTGTTTGAATGCTAGGAACTAACAATAAATTTGACTGGCAGCTCCTGAGTGGTGCCAAAGTTAACTGGGAAACTGTCAAATATGCCAAGAATTCGAGTGAAGAAACGTCATTTTAGTACTCTTGAAACCCATTGTTGCGAGCTGTGACTTTACGTATTTGTTTTAGAGAAGTATCCTGTAGATGAAAATTTTATTTAATAAAAAGGACAAAACTTTCATTCCGTTTCCGATTAAAGTGTCAGTCAACTTTGGCACTACTCAGGAGCTTCCAGTTCAATTCTATGTTAGTTGTTTGCACCAAAACATTCATCTTCAATGGGTTTCAAGAGTACTAAAATGACGTTTTTTCACTAAAACTTTTGATCAGTTTAACGATAAATTGTTGCAAAATGCACCAACAGCTGTTAGCCAGTCAAAGAATTTCGAACTGTTGACTATGAAAACAAAGAATCTGAAATTTTAGTGAGTACTAAAATGACGTCCATAGAATTGTCGTAAGCTCCAGGACTAATAGAGGTAATTCTCTTCGTTTTTTAGTCTAAAAAAATCTACAAAAAATTTCAAGTCCCAGCAATAACAGTTTATGAGACACATGACAGAGAAACCCATATTTTTCTGTAAAGTTAACAATTTGACAGTTTCTGTTAAACTCAATGGACGTTCTTTAAATAAGTATTTAAGTCACTTCAAGAGAATGTACATAGCTCTGAAAGTTTAAGCAAAATGTACTATTTGATAAGTAAGTTTTCTTTGAAATAATTGGTTACGTGACATTCCATGCTCTTAAAGAACCAAAGAAAAGGACATTAATTTGATTAATCTAGTAGTAATATTTAACTTAGAATAAGAAAATGTTGATACGCACGATTTGTGATGTTGAAAAATAAAGTTGACTAGAAATCTGAAAACTGTGAAGTTTAGACAAAAATAGAAGTCGAGTTTGAACTTAGCACAAAAAACTGCTAAGGAAACGAGAACTCATACTAAATGGACTTACAGATGACATTTTTTTTAACCAGTGTTATGTTTCTTCTGACTTGTCAGATTTTTTATTCAAATGGAAATAGTACTAAAATTCAACTACGAAAAGCACCTTTCAAGAGTTTCATCCCTCATTTTATAGTCTCCATTAACAGCATTGCTCAGCGAGATTTCTGGCTTATCTATTGAGTCTTGATCCTTAAAATATCCTCTTTTATAGCTCTCAGCCCTCGAGATTGGCTGAGGAGTCGTGAAATTCTGCCCATAACCACTAGCTCTACCACCACCAAGTTCCCTGGTTTGGTAAGAATCAGTCCTTTGAAGAGGCGGTTTAAAACCTTCTTGGGTAGTTGAAGAATATGATTCCTTCCTTTGTTGTGCATAAGAATCCCTTCTATCCGTATACCCATCTTCAGAGTAATTATCAGAAACATATGACTCTCCGCGCATAAGTTTCGGCTTTTGAGATTGTTGAGATGAATGCTGGCTAAGTTGGCTTTGATGAGACATCTGACTCTGATGAGACATCTGTGAATCCTTCCTCTGAGGATCACTCGGAATAATTTCAGGATACTCATCCTCGATTATCTCCTCCTGATAAGAATTGGTTCTAGAAAGACGTTTTTCGTTCGTGCTGATAGAAGGGTGAACCGATGCTGAGGTAGTAACGGTGCTAATATGATTAGCAACATGGTTCATCATACTCGAAATTGGATTACAGCCTGGCGGCGATTCGACTAAAGTAACTGGAGCAGGACTTGATTCACAAGCAGTTGAATACTCAGAATACGCTTTCCTTGGTTGACTACTACTTACGGAACTCACAGCAGTTTCAAAAGAATCTTTAAATTCATCATCCCTCGACTCTAAAGAATCAGTATTCTGTTGGAACAAAGGACTATTATCACGTTTTCCAAGTTTCTTCCGTCTCGCTGCTGCGGTTAAAGAAATTTCGAGCTTTTCTTGACAGGGGTAGAAATACTCGGACTCTTTGGAAGGATAACCATTAGTTTTTGTCTGACCCCTGGGCGTAGTAACAGACAATTCAGGCACTTCGCTTTTCCTCCTCTCGCTGCTGGCTAGATCTTTGCTGTATTCCTCAAACGAACCCTGGTATGAATCTTGATAGGACTCATCATACTGCTCTCGGTACTGATACTGGTCTTGATCTTGATACTGATCCTGACTTTGGTACTTATCTTCAATTTGGTACTGATCCTTGTTTTGGTACTGGTCTTGATCTTTATACTGACTCTGATAATCATTCTTATAGTCAGTCGCGTCTTCTTCTTTGCTGTAAGGAATATCGTCTTGATAATCTGTTTTTTCGTAGGACTCTTGATAAGTCTCCTGAGTACCATATGATTCACTGTAAACTTCTTTGGGAGCCGAAACAACAGGCTGATCATAGGATTGCGAATAGGTTTCCTGGTAGTGGTCGGAGGTGACAACATCGTATTTTTTATCGTATAAATTTTGCTCATAAGGATCACAATTTAAGACGTTATTCTGATCGTAGACACTTTTCGAATCGGGGATTGTGTAATCTGTATATACATCTGTAAAAGATTCTAGTTTATAGTCTTGTTGATATTGGGTTGTTACTTGTGCTTGAGTTGATAGATAAGGTTGAGTTAGATGTGATTGATTCAGATGCAATTGCGATGTTAGCTGTGATTGCGATTTTAGATTTTGACCAGCTAGAGATTGTTGAGTTGATAATTGCTCAATACTGCCTTGGTCATAGTCCAGGGACTGGTAGTTATCAGTGACAATATCTTGTGTTTTTTCGAAATGATCGTTAGCTGCACTAATTTTTGGATATGTTGTATCTTCATAAGGCTCCTGATAAATTTGTGAATTCGTTTCTACGAAGGGCTGATAAGCATCCTTGTACGAGTTATGTGCGTATAGCTGTTCTTCGATGTAGAGGTCCTTTGTCGGAGGATCCATGTAGCTTTGGCCATACTGATCCGTCATCTGAGGTAAGAAATGATCAGGTACGTACTGATTATCTGGCACTGATCTAGTGATATGAGATTGATTATAGATCTGTTCGGGATAAACGCTATCAGTGAAGGTGTCCTGTTGAAGGTTGTCTTCACTTCGGTAAGCGTGATTGTAATCCTCGTTGTACTCAGGCTTATAGTAACTTTCCTCGGAAGGAGTTCTCGTTCGTGGCAGTTGTCTTCCGGGGGTCGCGGGAAGAGAGGCAGGTTTGCGCCCGAGAATGACGCTATTCGGCTTTGAAGGGGTTGGGGGTAGTTTTTTACCAGTTCCTTCCTGCCGTGAAAAGGAACGCTGTAACATTTTCCGGTGGCGGGAACTTTGGCTGCTGAAATGAAAAAGATTATTTATTAGAGTTTTTTCTTATGGTCTTCACTATGTAAATTTTAAAATTAAAGGGACGGAAATTCTGGCGCGAGTGAGAATATAGATTCCTGTTACCGACATTTACTGACCTTCGTCTGGTTTGATCTTTTTCCGTGTTCAACCTTCTAGAATGTTATGAAAGACCATTCTACTGATTACAATGTGAAAAAACAATTCAAAGCATTTTAAGCATATTAGTTTTATTTCTTTAGATCGGACACGTTCCTTGTAAAAGTAAACTTTTGAATTTTTAACATTTAATTTCGAATCTTTTCCGTCTTTAATATTTATTTAAAGGCTTCCAATTTTAGATGACAAAGCTTTAGACGTCTACAGTCTTCACATTATTTGCACTTAAGTTTAATATGATTTAATTCGGAAGATTTATTGTTTTAAATTCTTTTATTTTACCATTAAACTTTGAAACGTTTCGACTTAATCGACACAGAATTTTGTAGGCTTGTGAATTTTGTCTGGATATAATTTATATGATTTGTTAAATGTACAGTTGATACAATAAATTTTTATTATTTTGAAATACTAGTACCTATAATCGAGTTCTTCGGACTCGTAGCTACGTTGTCTGGTAACAGCAGGTCTGTAATCAGGCCTGTGAATGCCAATACTAGAAGCAGGCCTCTGTGGAAGCGTTTTTCTATTTCTTTTATTTTCGTAATATGTGTTGGATCCTGAGAGCCATTTCCCTCCACTATCCCATTGTCTGTCTTCATCATCTTGCCCATATCTGAAAAAATGATAATTATGAATATAACATAAAACAATATTCATCTCATTCCTTCTTAAATGTATTGCATGTTAACATGAAATTTTGATTGAAAAACTATTTTACATTATAGTAAATTTTATGTACTTTTCAATGGATGAGCCAGGCGCTATTAGGAATTAACAAAATTTCTTCCCTCAGCCACACGAAAAGGCACAAGTAAAATGCACCATTTTTAAATCAAGCATATTCAGCATACATTAAAGTTTTCATCTTGTATTAAAGAAACGTGTAATCAGTTTATCATTTTAAAAATTATACTATTCATAACATTGTTAGGAAATCAACATTTCTTTTTGTAAAAAATGATTCGTAAACTTGCCTTTCATTTTGGAACATGTATCCCGTAATATTATCGTAGCATTTATTATATCCTATGTCCGTTTGACATTCCGGATAAGTTGCACTCATTTTTCCAACTCTTCCATTGCCAACGTAGCTATCATAATAAGAGTGATCATCGTACAAAGTCGTTTGCCTTTCCAAAGACGGTCTTCTATAAGGACCTATAACAGTTAATATCAATATAATGGAATAGAATAACATAATTTTATTTTAATTAATAAATAAAAAGATTATAAAACCGTTTCAAACTTCAATCTACTTGGAATTTTCTTCATGTCTTTTTTCTGAGCAGTTTAATTTGTGAAGATGTTTACAAATTCATGTAATCAAAAAATTGTAAATTTAAAAAAAATAAATAATTCTTTCTGATTCAAAATACAATTTTAAAGTTTAGTTCACGCGATAGTTTTTTTTACATTAAAATTACTTCTACAATAATGAAAGTACAAAAAGCTTTGAAAGTTAATTCTTATTTATTTCTCATCGATAGCAAGCGTTTACTAAGAAAGGGGAAGACAATACTCTGTAATCTTTTGCCATTAGTAATTGTTTTTTAGTTTGTATAAACTGACATTTTTAGTTTGTTATGTGTTCTAATATTTATTGAAAAGCTTGTTTCGAAATTTAAAAAAGTAATGTTTTTGAAAGCATTATATTTTATACTACCTTTTCTTCTTGAGGACGAGCTTGTAGTTGTACTTGGATAATACTCCGTATCACTGTAAAGCCTCGACTCGTCGTTTCTCGTTCCATGATAATCGTAAAAGTCTTCGCTGTACCAACCATCTTGACTAAAAAGTAAATAAACATATGAAAAATTTATGCAAAATAATAAGAATAAAAAAATTTTTTTAAACTGAGATTATGCATAATTGTATATGATATGTGAATGATTAGGAATATCTTTGATGAATCAGCAGATGGCGATTTCTTTCATCAGAACTCGTGCAGTGAACATTTACCTACGTGGAAACGAAATTAGCATTGAATCAAGAAAAAAATGCCAGAAGTGAATTCAGAAAATAATCATTTTTGGTTAAAAAATTGAGGAAATTATAATACATAATTGCATGAATGATCAAGTAATAATTAAATGTTCACTATACCATATTTAGTATAATTACCAATAATTATTGAAGGTGATTGAAATCTTAATATACGAACTATATTAAATTTATAATAATTATAATATGCATAATGATATGTATTAGATTTATAATATTACAGAAAATCCAATTTTGACACAAATTATTTATTTACTTTATTTTAATTATTGATTGATTTCGGAAATGTAAATTAGGCCTAACGTAATAAGTATTAAAAATAATAAGCAATAATTATTGCATAGCCTAATCGTAAGTCTTATCATACAAAATTTATTATTTTAAATGATTTATTCACACATGAAGCTATTTAATGCTTAAAAATTGTTCATGTTTTATTGAAATAAATATTACGATGTAATGAATTGAACTTCATGCGTATGTACAAGATTTGCGGAAACTTATTTTTCATTTTTTGCGTAAAAAACTTCTTTTTAGATTTTTAATTACTGCAAAATTTATATATTAGACTTTTATGTAATAAAAAATAATTATATTATTTAATTATTAAATTTTTATCAAAATAGACTATCTGTCTAGAAAGTAGTCGATTTGAGAATTACGTTCTAGTCTACTCACTGGAAAGTCACTCTGTGGCGCGCCAGTGTCGACTCAAGGCGGACTAGACAGAAAAAGTATAGCGCCACGAAATGTTTCCACACAGGTTCTTTCTTATTGAAAATTAAATTTTGTCATTTAAGTATTATTTCTTGAGACGGGGAAAATGTTCTTGCATCAAGAAAATATTGTATAGTACGTATTCAGACCAATATTATCTTGATTCACTGCTACTTTCTTTTTCGTGATAACTTTCAAAGCACGTCTTTGATACTTTCACATATAATTTTGTGTACGTTGTGACATCAAAATACATATTGTTAGCATTTATTAATAAACTTGAAACAAATCAAGTCTATACATTATGTTTTTTATCTACGACTGAACTGCTCATGGTTTGTCTCTCTTTTAGAGTTTCTAGCAACGTTTTTTTAACAAGGAAAGTATTCTTGTATAAAAATGACACGTTTTCCTCTCAGCTTTAGAATTTAGGATCATGAACTTTTATTCTTTGAAAATTCAACGAGTCTTTGTCTTAAAAATCTTTTTGGTTCTACTAAATATATATTATTTGTGCTTACTTCGAATAGCAAATAATAGTAAATATACAGGATGCACCATCTTAATCTATCACCGGAAATATCTCAGAAAATATGTCAGATACAGAAAAATGTTTCAGACAAAAGTTGTAGAAGACAAAGAGGGACATGCATTGGTACCAATTACATTGCCCTTGCAAGCAATTTTGAAGGGTTTGTGAAGGTAAAAGTGATTTTTTTTCTAACGGGAACCCCTAATTATGACCCGAGATTAAAAAAAAAGCAGAACATTTGTATGTATAAGATGCTGTCAAATAGGCGAAAATGATATAGTGAGCAATATCTCAGAATATACGTCAGATACCGAAAAAGTATTCAGACAAAAGTTATAGGTGACAGTATGTATTGGTATGACAGCATGTATTGGTACCAGATAACTTGACCTTGAAGGCGTCTGTAAAGATCGCTTGAAGGTCAAACGGAAAAGTTTACGTACACAATGTTGCATTCGTCAGCGCCGTGTCATGGGCACTTGAAAATCAAATATGCAAAAATGACTTAAATTCTATGGATTCAAAATACCAAAATCAACAGTTCTCAGGATCCTAAAGGCTATCAGATATCATGCTTATCACATCACATTAACGCATCGAAATTTTATGGAACGCCTTAAATTCTGTCTATGGGCTTCATAGCATCGTGAGTTGTTCACATTCGTTACGCTTTCTGACGAGGCAACATTTAAAAACACTGCAGCTTTAAACAGACAGAACTGTCATTATTGGTCAGATACTAATCCACACTGGTACAGAATCGCTGATCACTAACACTATTGGAGCCTCAATGTTTGATGCGGAATTGTGAATAGCTATCTTATGGGTCAATATTTTTTCGATAGTTATGTGAATCAATTCAATTTTTCGGATTTTTTTTGAGACCATACACCTGGCTTACTTAAAAATGTCGATTTTAAGACCAGAAGAAGAAGTTGGGTGCAATTAAATGGTGCACTACCACATTACTGGCGGATCGTAAGGGCATTTCTGAATCAACAATACCTAAACCGATAGATTGGACGTGGTGGTTCGATTCCGTTGCCCGCTTGCTCACCAAACTTTACCTCGCCGGATTTTTATCTTTGGGGTTATTTGAAAAAAGTTGTGTTTGAGCAAACGCCAACGACACGAGAATATATGATGAAATGCATACGAGCAGCTTCTGCAGCCATTCCACTTCCTGGAATGGCTCACTTTAATCAAGCACCCCAAAGGGAATAGAATCCTATTATGTCCACCTCGTTGTTCCTGGGTAGTGCTAAAAATAGGAAGTTTATGACCTTGAAAAATCCAAGGTAGTTCATACTTGGCCTGTTCACTGATCTTCAAAAGTTTATTCGACCACGATAATACAAGGTAGAAGGTTCGCATTTTGAATCCATAGAATTTAATTCAATTTTGCATATTTTATTTCCAATTGCCCATGCCACGGCTTAGACGAATACAACATTTTGTAGGTTAAATTTTCCGTCGCTTCCAAATTCGGTTTAAAAACTAGAGGTTTCTATGAAACATAATTCATTTTGACCTTCAAGCGATCTTGAAAATCGCCTTCAAGGTCAAGGTCTTTGGTACCAACACATGAGCCCTATTGTCTCCCACAATTTTTGTCTCAAACATTTGTCGGTATTTGACATACTGGGTGGACACGCTGGAGCTTACCATAAGTATGCAAACCGTCTTAGACGCAAATGCTATTCCTATGGGCATGTATGCGGGATTGCATACTTTTTGGTAAGCCCCATCGTGAGAACCCTGTATATTCTGAGATATTGCTTGCTATGTCATTTTCACATATTTAAACTTCATTTGACCTTGAAACAACCTTGACCAATACAACATCTTATAAGTAAAATTTTGGCTCTTTTCAAATCCAGGGTCAAGATTGGGGGTTTCCATTGGAAAAAATCACTTTAACCATCGAAAAACCTTAAAAATTGCTTCCAAGGTCAAATTCGTTAATAAAAATGCATGTTCTCCGTTATCTCTTACAACTTTTGCCTGAAATATTTTTCTGTATCTGACGTTTTTTTGAGATATTTCCCGCGACAGATTAAAATGGTCGACCCTGCATAATATAATATGATAATATTATATAATAATAGTAAATAGTAAATATTGAAGGGGGAAAATAACGATCGATTTATTTGACCTTATTTAGTGGATACTTATGGAATTTTTTCATTTTTACAATTTGTGAAAAAATACTATAAGCGTCGAACGAAAGTCTAAAGCAGATAGATTGATACATTTTTAGTTAAACCTATTGTAAATATTAAACAAATAATAATTTTCATCACGCAGACACTTCTTCCCTAAATAGCTTTTCGCTTAAATTCCCTACTCATTCAACATTACCGGTTTTTCTTTAATCTAGAATTTAAATGCACTCTACTGCACTAACTTAGGTTGCCAAATACGCTGCGGAAATTGTTGCGCTTTCTCTTGCACTATTTGTTAATAGTTTCATTTACCATTATTATTTCATATAAGCATATTTAAATGAGGTGGCAAATCAGTGGGATGTGGCCAGCGATTGTATCGATTACCCTTTATTTTCTAAATACAAATTTTTTTCAAGAAAATAGTCAATGAGACTGAGAAACTTTCTTTTTTATCTTCTTAATATTTATTTTTCGCTATCCCAGTTAACCTTCCAAAAATTATAATAAGCTTATGTCGGTCTTCGTCGATTATCCTGCAAGGTGGAAATTGGGAGATCCCAGGGATATTCAGGAAGTCTATGGGACGTTTCTGAGACATTACTACCCTACTGAAAAGAATCTTTGAGTATATACTAAAAATTCTTTAGCTCAAAGAAGCTCAGAGAAATGACAAGCAGAGAGGCTATCTCAATAGAGTAGCCGACACTCAAGGGTCCTTTGTTAAGATTTCGGATTAAAATTTAGAAGTAGATTTTTTTTAAATTTCATAGTTAACAGCCTAAAACATAATAATTCGGAATCTACGGATTTTGATGACTTCAGATATCTAACTTTTTTTTTAATACTTAAAATTGGAATTAATAGAACGTTTCTCGTAAATGGAATGAGATACGCCAAAAAATACAACATTTTTGAATTCAATTAGAAAATTGTATATCAGTATATAAGTTATAATTATAAATAAGTATAATGAGAAAATTCATCAATTAAAAAAAAGTGTTAATAATTTGAAGAGAAATTTAAAAAGGGAGAGCGGATTAGCCACGACCAACTACTGTAAATAACTCTGCCCGCCCGGTACGTGACGAATACAATAGGAACATTATATTACCGTCGCACCACTCTTAAAAGGACCACTAAAAGGATCTCGAAAAGGACCCAAATCTCTTAAACTATCTCCAAAACTATTTTGTTTCAAATCGACTTTGTTTATAGACTCAAATGGGCCAGGCTATTTCTCTAAAGAAAACTCAGAGATTTCTTTCGATAGGGTATTCCCAAAGTAGGATGCATAATAATTTTAATAAAGCTGTGTGCTATTTCAGTGCGGGCAACCCATGGACATAGATATTAATGGGACGGAGTACAAACCCATGGGACCTAGCTGCCGCAACACCACGCTTGCTCTCCGTAATCCCTACTTCCACCGGGTCTCTCAGCGCACCGAGTGATAGCGCGTACTACAGGGGCGGTCAACGCAATGGGATGTAGGCGTTAATAGATACCCAGAGCTAGCGCCGCGTACGAATGGCCTTTGAACTAGGTCATATGTGCATGTTTTAGTGCAGGTATATATAGTTCTTTCCATGTGTTTTATTTTATTATAAATGAAGAAAAATGAAACACATAAATCAAAACTTGAAGAGTATGAGACAAAAGACGGAAAAGCTAAATTTTTTAGTATCTTTTGAATCATATATTCATAGTTTTGGACAAACTCTTTCGTATGACAATACGTAAATGAAAATTTGCAAAAATAAATTTTTCAGCATTTTTCAAGTTGTCAGTCGCACATGATAGTTTTCAAATTCCAAATTTTTTCAGAAGTCAACCTTCAATCGCCATGTTAACCCGCGGACGACAGAAGCGCGCGTACAGTTCTGCGAACTAAATATAATCATAATAATCCGTGTACTTCCCATTGCGTTGACCGCCCCTGGCGTACTAATAGCAATCGACGCAATGTCTTCGCACCTACGTGTCGGTTTACGATCTTTTAATAAAACAGAAACGCACTAAGCCCCATGAATAAATTTTATCTTATATTTGAAAAGAAAACGCTACAGCAGGTTTATCTAACGAAAGATAAAATTTATCTAACAAAACCATTTATTTGACAAATGTGATATGTCAGACGGATGCGTCTAGATTCACCGATAAAATTTCCTCCATATAAATTTGAAAATCCTCGCGGTGTTCATTTTTTAAATCGTCTCACTTTATTCAGATGATTTTAACAACAACAAATTAAAAAAATTCACCTACACTTAAAGAATACATGGGCTGCACTTTGGTTAGTTTATAATTTATAATGTTTGTTTACAATTTTTGAAGTCTTCATCAGTGTCGACAGACACTAAAGGTTTTTTCAACAAAAGAAAAGGACTGGTTTAGTGTTCACTATAAAGTATAGACTAACCAAAGTGCAGCCTATGTATTCTGTAAGTGTAGGTAAATGATTTTTCAGGTAAAATCATTTAAATAAAGTGAGACGATGAAAAAATAAATACCGCGAGGGTTTTCAAATTTATGGAAGAAATTTTGTTGGTGAATTTAGACGCAGCCGTTTGACATATTACATATGTCAAATAAATATTTTCGTCAGATTTAAGTCTTAAAAGAAAAATGTTTAACTTATTTTTTTAAACTTAATTAAGTCGTTAAAACCTTGCCATCGCAGAACTTCCCTACCCTCATTCCACCTCCTTGGAAAACAGTACGACTGACGGATGTACGGGTCTTAGCGAAAATAACCAATATTTTCTTGAGCTGGAGCCCAGATAACCGAGCTCGGTGCTCCACTGGGCGCTGTGGGTCTCAACTGGCGGCTTCTACATTACGTTTCAGTGATATATTTAAGTTGAATCGTTAAGGCCATGTAAGCCTGACCTCAAACATTTTTTTTTTAATCCAACTTATGCTCACACAAAACGTGATATCGAGTTAAAAATTTTGGAAATTGATAGATTATTTTTCAATTATTTTTCCATAGATGCACAGTTTAATTCATTTTTGATCAACATAAAATTCGCAAAGTTGAATACAAAGTATTTAAGTATTAATAATGTTGAGGATAAATAAAATTTCATTTTCATAGAAGCATTTGGAATTGAACTACTATACTTATCGGGAAGAGGGGTGGGAGGGGGGCAGTCATACTCATTTTATACCATAATTTAAATTATTTATCCCTGGACTTAGTTGAAAATTCCAAAATTGAATCATTTTGGTAGAAAATCACACTGTTTGAGAATGTACTTGATCCTTGTTTATCAAAATAATTCTTATACAAAATTTAACGATTACATTTATTTTCATTTATGAACCTAGAGGGGCTGGGAAATACCAGATGGAACCATATGAACTCCTATGTAATACAACATTGCTGAAGGTTGGTGACCTTCTCAGCATAAACACTAATCAACGTCGACATTCTCGGTTCCAATTTGCCCCCCCCCCCCTCGGCCCGCCTTATCAACCGAAGTTAGGTGGAACTGATGTTTTAACTAGACTCTCTACCATATGATGAATCACTACTTAACTTGGACATGATTTCAACTCTCAAAATAAACTTATAGCATAAAGGTGCTAGTTGGGCGTACAATTTGAACAATGAATACTACAAACAATAATATAACCTCGGAATGGACTGGAACTTGAATTGGTAAAAGGTATGTACACGGTAAATTTAACGTCAAGTTTCGGGCGATGTATGCAGACTGGGTGTTTGGAATGCTAAAGGATTGAATGATCTTGAGGTTAGAGAATTACGAGAAACTATGCACGCAAGGAAACTATAAATTTTATGTGTACCTGAAACAAAGAAAAAGGGATGTGAAAGTAGAAACATAGAAAATGGAGTGTTGAAATGCCGACTTAAAACCTAGTCGGGAGTAGATAGTAAATTACATGGTAGTCAAGGTGTAGGTTTGATTATAAATGAAGGAGCAAGACAGCATCTCAGAGATCGTGATTTCGTATTTCACAGATTG
Source organism: Belonocnema kinseyi (assembly GCF_010883055.1). NCBI lineage: Eukaryota > Metazoa > Arthropoda > Insecta > Hymenoptera > Cynipidae > Belonocnema > Belonocnema kinseyi. The sequence continues at coordinate 108,617,524 of NC_046664.1, read as the reverse complement.
CTGTGGATTAGAAATAAATTAGGAATGAGAAGATTATTTATCATAGCGTGCTATGTCCCAGTTGATAGTGATCCGAGAGAGGTAAAATAGCCTTCTCGGACATATTAAATGATACAATAAGTATTTGCGATCATGGTTAAAAAATAATTCCGCAAGGAGATATGAATAGATGGGTGGGGACCCTAGATCAGGACATCTAAAGGATATTAGGTACTTTCGGGGATCAATGACTAAATTATAACGGACACAGATTAGTTGGCTTGTGCTTGGAAAAGGGATTGTATATTAGAAATGCATGCTTTAGGAATATAATAATCCACATGTAGATAGATAGATAAACGCTTATTTTTGGTCACTAAGCCGCTCACTTTTATAGCCTAACCTTCCTCGCTTCGCCTCGCCTCGCACGCATGTGGCTATTTTCTTGCTTTTCCTTGCATTGCCAGCCTCTGCCTCATCGGCTGTCACCTGATATTTATATACTATTAACAATATTTACAGTTTTCTTACACCTACTTCCTCTCCTATTTACTATCTTACTTTCTCCATTCCACTTCCTCCTCCCTTATCTTCTTCTCCATCTTGCCCAACACACCCTTCACCCATGCTACTGCCCTTTTGTCCCCCTTATATGCAACAATATCTTCATGCTTATCCCACTTCTTTCCACCTCTTCACACTCCTCCAGCCCGTGCTCTACTTTCGCATCCCCCTTCCCGCACAATTCACACATTCTCTTCTCATCTCATTCTCATATATTTCTCATATTCTCATATATCTCATTCTCGCTATAAGTTCCTGACTTCCTTGCTCTCTTTTCTTAAAGAAAAATTACGCGCGCTTTCTATCTCTGCCTTCTCTATCTCCATGTCATTTTTTTTAACCATCTCATACACCTTCCTTCCTCGTATATCCTTCTCATTTTATCCATCTGCAATCCATTCATTCTAAAGTACCTTTCCCTTTCCACCTCCATCTGCGCACCCCTACGTCTATTCTCCTTCTCCCACCAATACTCCATATCCAGCTTACTTTCCCCCTTCCAAAAATTTCTCCTAATATTTACACGCTCGACTTACCGTTATAATCCCTAAATTCGTTCTTCCTGTCTCCCTCCTGACAATAAAGTTCGGCGTATTCCTTGCCAGCCCCAGTGTCTATTTCACATACCTCTCCCGTATGGTATGGTACACTAAATGGTACACCTCCACTCCGTCAAATAAGACAAACACAGCGAATCAAACAATTTCATTCTCCTTACAAAATCGTCTGCGAACAACCTCTTTCCCAGTCCTCACGCTTGCCTCATCACCCCATTTGCCCTTCTCACTCTCTCTTTTATATCACCACCCACTCTCCCATTCCTACGCAACAGGAAGCCCAGTTACACAAACTTTTTGACCTCCTGTACCGCTTTTCCGTTCTACTTCCACAATCCACCCTTATTTCTCCCAACTCCTTTCCTCAACACCAGAACCTTCGACTTGTCCGCGTACACTTTGGCATCCTTCTTGGTTAGTTCTCTGTCCACCACGTGCTACAAGACGTAAATATTGTCAATAGTACTCTTTCCCTTCCTAAAGTCCACCTCCGTCTTCGGCAATATTCCTTTCCCCTCAGCATCCTTCCACAGGCTATATGCCAACGCGATCGCGTATATTTTGTACGCTGTATTCATTAGTGTAATTCTTCTATAATTTTCCTGTCTCTCTCTATCCCCTTTTTTATACAGTGGTACGATCGAACCCTCCAAAACAGCCCCGCTTAGTTCTTTACCCCGTCCAGCCCTGCTGCCATACACCTTTTCAACTTCCTTATCTGCCTCTCTATCTCCTCGTAATTCAGATCCGCTCCATCTACCTCCCTCGTTCTTCTAATCCTCTCGTCACTCTTCCGTGTGTCTTATACCTTCTTTTGCACACACCCTTAACTTTCTCTTTCAGATCTTCCCATATCTCTTCCACCGACGCCCCCTCAAAGCTTACGGTCCCCAAATGCCCCCGATAGTTCTCTATCGTCTATAAGGTTATTATGGTGGAATTAATCTAAAAATGGTAAAGAATGATGAACGGATTAAATAAAAGCATGAAGAGCATGGGCCTCAAAATTAACGTTAATAAAACAAAAGTGATAGTGAAACTTTTACAATTATTACGGTTTTTTAATTATCAAGCCTAATGTTGATAAAGCCGATCAGCGCATGATTTCTTGACTGGGCCGACATTGGGCATACCCATAGAATGCCCGTAGTGGGTGTTATAAATTCATTAACGGAGTATTTCAATTGTATGAGTAAGTGGATGCAATCTTATCCAAATCCTAAAACAATTCCAATTATCCATAAGGTTTAATTATCAAAACTTATGCTTATAAAGGCGATCAGTGTTTGATTTATTGATTGGGCTTGCATTGAGTATACCCATTGAACGCCCATAGTAAACAGTATCGGAGAAAACAAGTCTGGCCCCAAAATGTAACCCCAGTTATATCGATAGAGGGCAGTAGAGAGATAAAATGTCATTTGTGGTCAGCTGCTATTTACATTGTTAACGTTATTGTAATCTGCATCCGTTTAGAAATAAATGTGGATCGGGACAATTCTGATAAAAAACACCGTGCCAATAATAGACTATGCATATGGTTTGAAAAATCATGAGCGATTTACGCATAATCTAGCACTCATATTTCATTTATATAAATGAAAATAATTCTTAAACGATAAACTTACATAGTAAATTAATTATTTACGAATATTATTTGTTTATTATATTTTGTTGGAAAATGTTTAAGTGCATTAATTTGATAGTGACGGAAAGATAGATGAAAAGTTATATAGGCGCATAAACGAGGGTATGGACGTTATCGGTATAGAGCTGGACCCATTGTCAGAAGTAAACATATATCAAATAGAGCTAAAATGGTAATACATCACTCTATATTTGTACTGACTGTGCTATACGGTTGCAAGACATGGACCTATCAAGAAAAGGATAAAAGTAAAATTAGCGCGATTAGAACGAAATTCCTGCGCATAATATCTAGGGAAACACTGATGGACATAGTAAGCAACGAGATAATCCTCAAACAATGTGCTGCAGAAGAGGCACTATTTGACACATGAGAAAGAAATCGGTTAAGATGGTTGAGAAAATGAAAGTTGGACGACAAATGAATCGAGTGTATCTTAGTATGTGTGAATAAAACCCTAATTAGAAGAGACATGAGAAGCCACAGGAACACGAGAATTTACATGAAAAAATCCTTGGACGTGAAGAAAGCTAGAGAAGCATTCCAAGACAGAATTATATAAAATTATAGGGATACCAGATAGGTCGGGTCGCAATCCAGGGCTCTTGAAAAAGCTCTAAAAACAGGTCATCGACTTCATTTTGTTTTAAAATACGCAAATTTAGTTGCAGGTAAAGATATGGAGAGAAAATGTTTCGCAAACAGTTTTCACTGAAAGTCGGTTGCGTTCTTCGCTCCATTGGGAGTTTAGCAAAGAAAAAATGATGTCGCAATTGGTGTTCAAAACCATAAGATTTCTCGAAGAAAATGTAAAAACCAGAACATTATCATAGTTTTCAAGATTGAACCAGGATACTAGGACAGATAGGACAAAACCAGGACATTTCCCGGAAAATCAGGACGTTTAGCAAACCTAACAAATCGGTTCGAGTAAGGAACCTCACACGCCAAATTCGTGAGGATCTTCACGTGGGGTGATTCCGAACGTGTTACTTTAAAAAATAGCACGAGAATTCTAGACCAATCTAAAAATTCTATACATCCATCCTCACATTACTCCCCTTCTCACTGAGTGAGTAACACCTACCTAGAGAGAGAAATGGCTTAATGTTATGATAAGAAAAAATAAGAAGCACTGAGAAACGGTTGTCTAGTCCTAAATTTTTATAACGATGAAGAAAGCAAAACAGAATCTGTTAAGAAAAAAACTCTTTATCATTTCAAAAATGTAGGATCAGAAAAACGTTTCTTATTGCTTCTGATTTAAAATTCCCAATTTTTCAGTTCGATATCGCATTTCGTATGAAAGTAAGTTGGGTTTGAAATTTTTTTTAAATGTTGAGGTTATGTTCACATGGCCTTAACGTGTTACAATTTTTGGATAACTAAATAATCAAATTATTTATATAATTGATGTAACGGATGCAAAAACTCGACAAGCGCTCGAAACCGCTTAGAAGTATTGTCCACCCCGGAAAACCTATTGATAAAAAAAAAGAACGAAACTCAAGTTTCGCCATCTTCGACCGGTGGGACGGTCATCAAAAAAATGTTGGTTGAAAGTAACTTATAGCAAGGAAGCTGTTCACTAAACGTTGAGAAAACACTGCAGCGACAGCGTCTGTTGACTTCAACTCGCTGTCATTTCCATAATTTTCTACCGATTTTCTTCAAAGTTATAGAAAAACTTTCTCAAGGTCTAGTGAAAAACTTCGGAATCAAATTCTTATTAAAAGAAACCAACATATTAGTTTTTTAAACATAGCGCGTTACTTATAGTCATCGATTATATACTGAAAATACACCATACACATTTCCAGAATTTTGATGAAAAAGGCCCAATAATCGCGTGTTGTGTTTTAGAAAACGTCTATTTTTAATCGGAAGATTTTCTAAGTTTTTATTGTTTATCTTGAGTAATTATTATCGAATGAAAAAGTTTGATTAGAAAAATTTGTCGGCCGTGTCAAGGCGAATACGAAGGTATATTTTTTATTATTATAGGTTTCAGCCACTTTTTTTATCGATAGATTTTCCAGAGTGAACAAATAGTTCTAAGCAGATTCGAAAAAAGCTTCTTTCAATAATAGTAAAAATTTAGGACCAGACCCACCTTTCTTAATGCTTTTAATTTTTTATTTCAATTTTTAACTCTATGTGGCGCTTTGTGTGAAAATAATTTAGGAAATAAGAAGATTCGACAAGGCAAGAAACTGGTCATGTGACCCACTCATCACATGGCCTTAAATAAAATAAATAATTATACAAAAAGGCAGGAAAGGGGGGAAATTGCGAAAACTTTTATCAGGAACAGATTAAAAAAATAGCGTTTTTTGACATATATGGATGGAGTTTAAATGGCAATGAAACATGCGGGTTTTTATGTTTATTAATAATTACAGAAAGGGGGAGGGTCGGTAAGGCCGGTTTTTGGCCTAATTTATTTTTGGACCAAAAAATCTGCAAAAATCATGGTAGTATCTTATAAGTATCCCGAGTCGATT
>NC_046664.1:108607563-108612172 GCF_010883055.1 Belonocnema kinseyi | reverse complement strand
TAAATAGAAGACCACCGAAGTCTTCCGAAGCCTTCAGGTCGGCAATCATCGTACAGCAGAACTCCGAGGTCGAATCGTGCATTTTCGGCTTACATACGAACTTACAGTGGTAATCATGCACTTTCTGTTTTGCGGCTCTTAAACGGTACGTATGGTGGGGGTAAATTTCATCCACGATCTGGCACCTGGCGGGGGACGATTCCCCTCGTGCGGCATCGTTGCGGCGTTTCAGGTCTGTGAGCTCTGTCAAGACCTCAATTTCACATTTGACCTGAGTTCCTGAAAAATGCAAGTAGGTTTTTAAAGTATACTTCAACTGTTAGTGTGGTTAACTTTTTATTAATGTGGAATTTGCCTCCAGGAATTAAAGCTGAATGCTTCATTCACAAGTGGACTAAGCCCATTGGGGATCACCACATAAGAAAAACGCGTCTTCGACTCAACCTCCATGGTGGTGTCAAAAGTCAAAAGTCATTCAAAATTAAATAAATGGAGCTTATATTGTATGCTTTTAACAGAAATTATGTTATTTCTGTAGTGGTGTCATTCTTTTTTATTTAGATTATGATAATATATGTTTACCTGTATTCCTTGTGATGTCTTGGTCTGCTATTGTAAAATAGTGGCTCAGAAGACTCTGCGATTTGTTGTGCAGAACACCTTTGACGAGGGACTTCCTCAGGATAAGGTTCATCATACCGCGGACTATGGCCTCTACTATACCCACTGTAAACAACCGGAGCTAGTCGGCCACCCACAGTTCCTGGTATCTACAATCAGAATTTATTTCAGCAAATTTGAACGCATTTTCAGCTCTTAAGCTCCTTATACTCTTTATACAGAGATTAATTTTTTATAGCAAGACCTTTAATTATAGACCATCTGTTTTGCCGCTGGTGAGTAAATACACGGAAAAAATGTGTTCTTGAGAAATTACAGAATGGTATCTGAATTGACGGATATGAGAAAAATTATATTATCAATTATAATATTATAATATTATCAATTTCTCTACAAAATTCAAGATAATTTATGTTTCTTGTTAATAAATTTTTATTATTCCTCAGCGGTAAGAATACTGGTTCTTCTTCCCTGAGAAAGTCCTGACTCTAAAATGTTTTGAAATACACTTGCTGTTAGCTGTATTAATTATTTATTTTGTTTATTGCTTATTCTTATATAATTCACGTACTTAGAGGATAATACATTTAACTCATGTTTCGCTTTTTCATTCCATATTTCAAACTTGTATAATGAAATAGTACAATTTTTATACTGAGTCTTATTTTCAGTGTGTTAATGCATCTTCATCTGTATTTAAACACCAAGCCGATTATATAGTCTTGCGCTTGCATGCAGGACTTTGGGACACCAAGCCAGATTATATAGTCTTACGCTTGCATGCAGGACTTTGGGAGGTAGACGACTCCTTTCCCTAGCTGATCGTAGGAATAAAAATGATATCACCGAAGTTAGTTGTAAATGTGGCTGAAAACAATCGACAATGAGTCAGACAACAATGCCGACTATCCTAGATTTGGTGGAGCCAATCAAAGTGGAGTTGATACAATGAACCGGCAGCATCACAATAGTTTGCAGTAAATATATTGATTGAGGGACGACCTGCTAGAATGCTGCGATGCCGGCATGGCTTCTGAGCGAAAAGATTACACACAGAGATCTGGCACTTTTTGCAATAACTGCTGTGAAACCATGCCAGGGATCTCCGTAAAAGGGGTTATATACTAGAGATGGGACAAGCAGTACTTCGGCTACTGCTTGCCCTCCGGCAGGCAGGTCCTCCTGCTTGCCGGACCCGAGGTTTAAACTTCGGCTTCTGCTCCCTCCGGCCGCCGGATGGAAGCAGTAGGCAGTAACTTCGGCCGGATTTCTACTGCGTTTTTTCTCCTACTGCAAACTTCGGCGTCAAGTACCTGAAGCTCTGAACCCTTTTTTTTCTGCGTCTTCCGACTTTTTTTTCGAACGTTTTATTTACTTTTCCTATTGCGTTCAGAAAATCAGAATTCAATGTCAACAATTCAATATTGAGAAAATGAGAATTTAAAAAATTTTTAATAATGAAATTATATTGACTTTTAATTTTCGAGGTGGTTCGTAAATTAAATATAAATTATTTATTTTATTTAGATAATAAAATAACATAGGGAACACGTGTGTAGTGTATAAAATCTGTTATTTTCTAAATAATTATCTCAATGTTTTCCTCAAAATTTTTTAGTAATAAATAGTAGCGAATTAAGATTCACATATAACTCACAGGTGTGTCTTTCTCTATATGTACTGTGCTAAACAGTACTGTTGATGAAAATCGGATCATATCTTCAATGCCAGTTGAGAGTTCTTGTAATTTCGCATGCACATTAAGATTAACTTAATTAATGGAAATATTAACTGATTTTCATCCACTTTTTTCATTTCCTTAAAATTATATCAGGAAAATGATTCAGCTAATTAGAAGTTAATTTAGCAATTTCTTAAAGATTTGGCTTATTTAAACAGCCTTAAATCTATGACAGGGAAACGGTTATTATGAGTTAATTAATATTAATTATGATTAATTAATATCTAATGAAGTAAAATAATCGATTTTTTTATTATTATAATAATATGATAGCATTTTGTAAAGAATTATTAATTAATTATTCATTTACAACTTAAATTGAAAACGTTAAGCGAATTGGCGAAACATGAAGATATTTTAACGCTTAAAAAGTATTTCCATATCCGAAAGAGACATATGTAAATCCTATTTAATATCCGCTTTTGAAAATTCAGCTTCGTCCTCTTTTTAAACATTATCGGAGTGCGAATATCATGAAATATGAAAGTGGGAAAATTAGAAAGAAAATTAGAACATTTAAGCGAAATTAAAATAAATGTAACTTAATAAAAAAATTATTTATTTCAATAAAATGTAAAAAATAATTGTACTTTCTTCATAAAATGTAATAGTTTATATTTTTTTAGTACTAAAATTTTTGACACATTAATTATTAAAACAAGTAATCATTCTTTATTTCAAAATTTCTAAACATTGAGCCAGAGATGTCCACTTTTTCTCAAAATGGTATACGATGCTACTTTTTATTGAATAATTGTAAAATTTTGGTACATTTCTTCTAAGTTTGAACAAATTTCTATTTATTTAAACAATTTATACTTGCTCAATCAACTTTTTCCAATTACTTAGAAAAATAAAATAGAATACAATTATTTTTCTGATTTTATAGTATATAGAAAGAATATTTTAACCTTCTTAAAATGTTTAAAAAATGCAATTTGTTTGAACAATTATTTTTACAAGCATGTTTTTAAAATCCCATTTTCTGAATTCAACATAATATTTAATGCTTTCGAGGTGTAGTCAATTCTGTTCAGAATGGCCTGTCATTTTTTAAACAATTTTTATTCGTCCAGGCTATCCAGTTTTGTATAAAAAATGTGGATCAATAATACGAAACAGAACAATCGAATCGAGTATTTGGAAACTGTCTTCTATAATTTGTGAGTACCTTCGGCAAGTACTGGTTTCGTTCGTCATTTCTCGTTATGAAACTATCTACGTCCAAAATTTCAAATATTGAAGTTACAAGAAGAGAAGCGTTTGCCATATATTTAGGTGAATTTCGTACATTTTTTGTGGTTTGTTAATTAGTTTCTTTTTGTATTTGAAATTACAATTCTTAAATGAAATAAAACATTCAAATGAAAATGAAAATAACAATCTTCGAAACAAATTTTAATTAACAGCTAAGATATCGAAAGTTAGAGCACTTTATTTAATAAAATTTGTTCTCATTTGTGCCATAAACAGTTTTTTGAAAAATAAAAAATTACGGGCACAATTGTTGAAAAAAGTTTTGTTTTTTCTAGATCTGCAACTTCTTATTATAGCAAAAAGAAAGGTTGTGCTAGGGGGCTCGAAGTATACACATTTTCGTGCAGGAAATAAAAATTATAAAAACCTGTCTTAAAAAAACCAAAATTCAAAAAATTTTATTATTTTTTAAAATGTGGAAAAACTAAAACTTGTGCTGAGTTGTGCTCGAAAAATGCAGACATTACTTTTAAAAAAATTACCTGAGATCCACAGTTCTCGTATTAAACCTCAAAATTTAAAACTCAAAAAAAATAAAAGATAAAAAAATAGTCAAATTTTGTCAAACTAAAAGTTTTACTGAGTTGTGCTCGGCAAATGCAGTCGTTATTTTCTATAACAAAAGTGCGTGAGATCAACATTTCTCATATTAAAACTCAAAAAGTAAAACTCAAAAAAGTACAAAGCCCAAAAATAATCAAAAGTCGAAAAACCGAAACTTGTGCTGAATACTAACTGCATTTATCGAGCACAATTCAGCATAATTTTTGTTTGTTCAAATTTGTGTTTTTCTTCTTTTTTTTAAATTTTTATATCTTGGGTTTTAATATGACAACTTTTGTTCTTACGTAATTCTATTAGAGAGAATAAAGACTGCATTTATTGAGTACAACCCAGCACAAGTTTTATTTTTTCAAAATTTGACTATTTTGAATCTTTTATGACTTTTCAGTTTTACATTTTGAGTTTTAATGTGAGAACTGTTGATCT
>NC_046664.1:108596865-108607463 GCF_010883055.1 Belonocnema kinseyi | reverse complement strand
TAAAAACGATGATTTTTCCACAAAATTATATAATTTTCAACCAAAAACTTACATTTGTATTTAAGAAAGATAAAATGTGTTTTAAAACCGATGAATTAAAAATATTTCAGTTCATTCTCCATGACCCAACTAAGAATTGTAAATAATAAGTTAACTTTCTGCTACGAAGTCGAATATTTAGACAAAAAGCATGAATTTTTAACAAGAATGGTAAAGTTTAAACCAAACAGTTGCTGTTATGTCTAAGAAAAAGTAAAATTGTACTAAGACAGGTGAATTTTGAAATCCAAAAGACAAATTTCCAAGAAAAGGGTTGAATTTTCATCGAAAAAGATTTTAATTGACTTTTCAAGACAAAAATGGAAATTATAACCAAAAAGTAAATTTTCTAGGAAATAGTTTAGTTTTTAACAAAAAAGTTACCGTTTTATCTGAGAAAGATGCAATATTTATAATATAAAATAAGATCTTTTAATTAAAAAAGACAAATTTTCAGAAGAAATAGTTTTCATCCAAAAAAGATCTCAGTCGACTTTATCTGCAAGAAAATTAGAATTTTGAACGAAAGGTTAATGTTCTACGAAAATAGTTGAATTTTTAATTCAATAAGCTGCATTTTTTACAGAATAATTTCATTTGCAACCGAAAGGGATAACCTTTTGAAGAAATTCTTAAATTTTTAACCAAATAATAAAATTTATACCTAAAAAGATGATCTTCAGGAGAAAGTTTGTGTGAATTTGCAAAAATTACGTACATGAGTGAAGGACCCACACTCCCTTATAACTACTTATCCCTTTATTCTCATCGTAACACGATATTTTTAAAGACCAATCTATTCTCTTACACTAACTCACACCTCTGCATAACTGGAAATGGAAATCGGTCATAACATCAATTTGAAGTTTCCCCCTTGTTCAAAATTCAGCTGTGAAAATACACTTTTTTATTTAAAAAATAAATTACTTTCTTCTTTTGAGCAATAACAATAGCGCTTACAGACGCAGTTTTAATATTGTTCATTATTGTGTTTCTTATATATAAAGACTCCAATATATTCTATTCTATTCTATACTATAGAATTATTATTTTTAATTTCAGGTTAATACTTGATGCCGTTGTCAATGTTACTGTCACATGATATCAGAATTAAACTTATGGAGAATAAACATAAGGAGACCAAACTAGTGGAACTAAAAATGAACACTTCTGTTGCTAGAAGTACGCACACACACACACATGTGCAGGTCGCATTTCGTTCCTCACCTCAAAAAAATTATGAAAGTTGGAACATTCATGGAAACACCCAGAAAGCTAAGCGGTTATATGTTTTCAGAGTCGCTGAGTCCAAAATTAGAGGTCATTTGACTCGGCGAGGATATGAATGGAATGCGACCTCGCTGAGTTAAATGATCTTTACATTTGGACTCAGCGAGCCTGAAAACATATAAACGCTTTGCTTTCTAGGTGTTTCCATGTAAAAACTTTAATATAATGTCTAATAATAAAAATATACATATAACGTAAGTTATCTGTGGCGACCTTAAAAGATCCGAAACCAGAGATGTTTTTCATTAGAGAGCTAAGAAAATTATTTCCCTGTTTAGAAATTCCTTTAGAATTATTTTCAATTCGTATGGAAAAAGTTATACATTATTAATAAAGAATTTGGTTATAACTATTACTGATTATTTTCATATCCGCTACTTCATAAAAAATTCAGTAATTCCTCAAGTGTAAATTATTTGCCTGTAGAAGCTCAAAAACTTTTATGCTATAATTGAAAAGATTATTCAAATTTAGATACCTGATGATCATCTCTCTCGTAGCTGTTCTCTCTAGAAGTTTCGAGCGATCGTTGAGGCGTTGCTAGCTGGTTGGCTGCGGTTCTAAATTGCGATGCAGAACTGTTTGCGCCTTGTCCACCTACTGGGTAGTTCAAATCTGACGTATAGTCCGAATCCTCCGAATAACCCGCTGAAAATAAAAATTCAGTTAGACAAAGGGGAGTAGATATTTTGGAGAATGGAGACGGATTTGTGTGGAAGTTTGTTTGGAGATTTGTGACAGGATGGGAAGACTGTGTTAATGGTTTGGTAGTAGCGGAAAAAATAGAGTTAGAGCAGGAAGTGTTCAGTACGCCGAATGAAGAGATAAAAGAAAGGAAGGCAAGGGGGAAGTATAAAAAAACTATAGAAAAGGAAAGATTAAGAGCAAAAAGCGTAGGGTCAATAGAAGCATTTATTAAAAGGAAGAGAGAGGGAGAGGGAAAGCATTGAAGAGAAGGAAGATATCGGGGCTAGTCTAAAATACCAGAAAATGTTTAGATCGCCGCCGGAAAAGCAGAGTTTAGTAGGGAAAAGCGATAACAGGGAGGGTGCTGACGGTAGCGGAGATGAAAATGAAGTGTCGATGAAAGAAGAAAGGCTAAAGGAAATTAGAGAAGTGATGATATAGGTAATGGGGATTTATGAAGAAAAGCAGGAGAGAAGGGGAGAGCAATTAAAGAAGGAACTTAGGCGGGAAATGGCTGAAGTTAAGAAAGAAATAGAAAAATGGGAAGAAATCCAGGAAAAGTTAGAAAAGAGGATGGAGTCATTGTAGCAAAAACTAGAGAAGCAGGAAGAAGTTAATAATACAAAGGTCGAGGAGATAAGAGGTAGGATGAAGAAACTTGAAAGCTCGAACGGGAATTGCGGTGGGAGCGAGCGTGGGAATAAAGAGATGGAAAAGCTGAAAAACATAGAACAAAAATAGAAAGAAAAGAGAGGGAAGAAAGAAAATGAAGCATAGTGATAAAGGGTATAAGATTAGAGGGGATGGAGCTGAAGGAAGGGGTGGACGACGTACTAAAAAGGATTGATGCTAAGGTAGAGATAGAGGAAATGCGAAATACAGGAAGGGAAGTGAGAAGAGGGGAGATAATGGTACTGGTGAAACTAAAGAAATGGGAACATAAGAGGGAGGTGATGACACAGAAAAGGTTATTATATGGTAGTCCGGAGAGAATAGAGGATGATTTGACATGGGTAGAAAGGAAGATGCAGTATAAATTAAGGAAAATAGCGGAAGAGGAAAAAAAGAGAAAGAGAACATGGGTTAAGTGTGACAGAATTGAAATATATGGAGCATGGTGGGATTGGGATGAAGAAAGGGAAGAGATAGTAAGAAATGAGGTGCAGGGAAACTAGAAGAGGAAGGAACGGGAGATAGGAAAATAAGAAATAGTAAGAGGAAAAAAGGATGGGAAACGAAAGTAGTGAAGAATGGAAGATTTGTTACTGGAATATAGCAGGATTAGAGAGAAAGGATAAGGAGTTTATGAGAAATTTGAGACAATGGGTTGTAGTCATAATGATGGAGACGTGGTTAGATGGAAAGTGATGGAAAAGAATAAGGGGAACGTTACCAAGAGGTTACAAATGGCAAGTGCAAAATGCAAAGAGAAAGAATAAAAAGGGCAGAGCAATGAGAGGAATGGTGATGGGAGTAAGAAATGAATGTATAACAGGGAAAGATAAGAAAGAAATGAACAAAAAGAAGGAGTAATAGTAGAAGAGGCTATGATGGGAGGAGAGAAGTGGAAGGTAGCGGGGATTTATGTGAACGGTGATATGCAGAAAAAGCAGAGGAGATTAAATAATTGATCGAAGAAAATAAAGAAGAGATTAGGATGATAATAGGTGGTGATTTCAATGCGAGAACAGGAGACAGAGAAGGAAGGGAATGAGGAGAAGAGAGAGGAAGAAAATCCAAAGATAAGGTACTAAATGGGGAGGGAAAAAAGTTGCTGAAGAGCTTGGAGGAGTTGGGATGGTGTATCTTAAACGAGAATATAGAAGGGTATGAAAAAGGAGAATTTACACGCTCAGGAAGTAAAAGGGGAATGGTAATTGATTACATGATAGTGGATGATGAGGTAAGAGAGAAGGTTAAGAAACTAGAGGTAGAAGAATATATTGATTCGGATCACTTTCCCTTGATAGGGACATGAGAGGGACAAAAAAGGAATAGCAATATGAGTAAAAGGGGAGCAAATGTAAAAAGTGTGGGAAAAGGGGATTGGTCAAGGGAAGGAAAATAATAGTTTAGAGAAAAAATAAGAAATATCAAAATGGGAGAGAGAAATGTGGACGAGGAGATGGGAAAAATGATAGGAGAAATAAAAATAGGATTAGAGTGCACAAACAATAATTAAGTTAGTAAAGGGGGAAATAGAAGTGAGTGGAATGAGGACTGCAAAGAGAAAAAAATGAGGTCAGAAAGGAATTAAGAAAGTGGGGAAAAGAAAAAAGTAATGGGGAAGAATATAGGAAAAAAAGAAAGAGTATACTGAGTTATGTTATCAAAAGAAAGAGGAAGAGAATTAAAGGTTTGAGGAAGAGGCGGAGAAAGCTAGGACGAAAGAAGAGGTATGGAAGGTAGTAAATAGAGAAAAAAAGGGAATAAACCAAGATACTGAAATGATAGAATGGAAGAAATATTTTTTGGTAGAGTGAAAAGTTGTAAGGGCAGAAAAATATGGCAGAGAAAGAGACGAGGAAGAGGAAATTTCAAGGGAAGAAATAGTTAAAGTTTTAGTAATAATGAAGGATAGAAAGGCACCTGGTACAGATGAGATTCCAAATAAAGTATAGAAATATGGAGGGGAGGAACTAGAGGAAAGGGCATGGATAATGTGTAATAGAGTATAGAGAGGAGAGGGGTGGCCAGAGTTATGGAAAGAAGGAATAGTTATATCAATAGTAAAAAAAGGCAAGGGAGAGGAGGTTGAAGATTATAGGTGGGTAACGTTGATGCCAACACTGTATGAAGTATATGTAACTATTTTGTCGGAGAGATTAAAGATAGAAGTTGAAGAAAAAAGTTCGAGTCACAGAATCAGACAGGGTTTAGAAAAGGAATGGGGGTAATGGATAACATATATGTTCTGAACTATCTAGTAGATAAGAGAATTAAAAGGGAAAAAGGGGCAATGATAGCAATGATCGTGGACTTAAAGGCGGAGTTTGACTCATTAAACCAAGGAGAAATAGAAAAAGTTATGGTAAAAGAGGGGATAAGAGAGGGAATAATAAAGAGGGTGTCAGAAATTTTTAGCGAGACAAAAAGCAGGGTAAAGATAGGAGAACAAGTAGGAGATAGTTTCTGGTTGGTGAGAGGCGTGAGACAAGGATGTCCTCTGAGCCCACTTTTATTTAATTTATTAATATCAGGCTTGGAAGAAGAAATGAGGAGAAAAGGTTGGGGAGAAGTTAGGATAGGGGATGATTAGATATATTCACTAAGAAACTCAGACGACATAGTGCTGATGGCGGAGGATGATGAGTGGGTGGCGGGATTAATTACAGGGTTAGAGAAAGACTTTGATGGAAAAAAGCTGAATATAAATGTAGAAAAGACAAAGATAATGAGGTTTAGAAAAGGAGGGGGAAGGAAGAAAGAAGGGATAGGGAGATGGAAAGGAATAAAGTTAGAAGAAGTCAAAGAGTATAAATATTTGGGATATATCTTGCAAACGAATGGTGATCATACAGCTCATGGAAGAGAAAGGATAAAAAAAGCAGCAGGGGTAATGAAACAGATATGGGGAATAGGAAAAAGAAGGTTAAAAAAAATTGGAGAAGGAGAATGTGGTTACTTGATACGCTGGTATGGCTGGTATTAGGTTATGGAGCAGAGATATGGGGATGGAAAGAAAGGAAAGATATTGAGAGTTTACAAGAAAGGTATATAAGGTGGACACTAGGGGCAGACTGGAGGACGCCAGGATATATGGTGAGAGAAGAAGCGCAAAGGGATAAGTCAAGTATTAGAGCGGGAAAGATGGCATGGAAATTTGAGACAAAGCTGAGGGAGGGAAAGGGAGGGGAGTTGGCGAGAAAGTGTTTGATGGAGGTAGAAGAGAGGAGAGGGAGGGCGATCGAAATAACGAGAATTATGAAGAAGAAAGGAGGGAGTTCTTTAATGATAAAGTAATAGAAGACGGGATTGGAGTAAACTATGAAGAATTGGAAAGAAAGGGAGAGGGAAAGACAATTAATAGAAAGATGTGGGCGATTGAGTAATCAAAATACAATAAATGGTATAAGAGGATAAAAAAGGAAGGGGTACCAAAGTATTTAGAAAAGGGATAGGGAGAGAGAAGGTGGACCAGAATAGCAATTTTTCGACTGGGAAACGAGGTAAGGGAGGGGAAGTACTGGGAAAAAGAAGATAAAAGAAAGTGTAGAATATGTGAATGGGAGGAGGAAACATGGGAGCATGTATGGGAAGAATGTAGGAGATGAATGGAAGATCAAGGAAGCTGGCATGAAAATGTGGTTAAGATTCTAGGGGAAGATGGATTAGGAGAAAAATGGATGAAGAAGTTAGAGGGTGCTAGAGAAGCGAATGAGAGAGAATGAAAGAATGCACGTGAAAAAGGTAAATGGAGGTATAAAAAAGTGAAAGAAAAAGGAAACGGAAGTCGCTTAGATTAGAAGCGTGAAAATTGTAAGTAATGGTAAAGTAAAAGTTAAGTAGACTAAGATGCGCTTGCGTTCTCATGCTCTCTCTCTATCTCTCTCTCGCTTGCACTCTCGCTTTCATTCGCTCGCTCACTCGCTCGCTAATAAGTCCTAAATTGCGCTATCGCAGGAAATAGAAATAGGGAACTAGATATAAGACTTTATGTAAATAGTTGTAAATAATTGTATATAGAGAAAGGATAAGATTGTAAAAATATATAGATTTAAACGGAAAGATTGTAAGAAATGGAAGTCATATAAACCCTTAGGGGACACATTATAAATAAAGAAGAAGAAGAAGATTATTACACATTTACGAACTTTGAGTTGTTACAGGATCTTGTGCTTTATAAATTCAAAACAACGAGAAAATATATGTGTGCATAAGAAATAGAAATAAAAAATTTCATATGCATAAAAGTAAAATTCGACGATAAACTGGTGGAGAATGAAAGATAAGAGTTTATTATGTTCTGTTTAACGAGAGAATTAAATAGGCCGCATAGGTATTTTTTAAAGGAAAGCGTCGACTAATTATTTTCTTCAGCCTACAGCCAATCACTGTTGAAGGGAGACACCATTTTTTCAAATAGAATAACCCAAGCGCTTTCTCAAATTTGTTATAACCTTAGTTCTCTTAGCAGCGAACGAAATTTCGTATTTTCAGAATTTGGTTCTTTCGTCTAACGAAGTATAGAGAGTAATTAATAGATTTGGGTAAAAAGTATTGTACATATATTTGAAAAAGAGATTTTTTAAATATAACAGAAAAGTTCCATTTCTAATATTGGCTGTTAGTTTGTTTCATTGGTGGGCACCTCCTACTATAAATGAACTTTGAAGCTCGAATGTTCTGTACACAGGAATCTTAAGAATTAATTTTCTTTTACGAAGCTACGACTGTGCTGGTAGGTTTCTGTCTACAAATCGGAAGAGTTTTAAAAGATACTTAGGAACTTTCTCTACTGAAAATTAATATGTAGATTCCTATATAGGAATCTAGGATCCTATATAGGATCCTACATAGGATCCTGTATATGTTTCTGCATGATACCATATATAGATGCACAGTACTACTCTATGGCACCTACGGCTGCGCAGAAGTTTTTTTGGTCCTCCATGAGCACCTAGAGTCTTACGTATCATTAGGTACCATGAGGTATCAGTAGTTAGGTACCATCAGTTAGGTACCAATAAGTACCATATTAGGAAGTGTCCTATAGAGGCACCTATATAATATCCTATGTGCTTACCGATAGGTGGCACCTTTAGGTGAAACATATAGGATCCTATGTAGGAACTTATATAGGAATTTTCAGTAGGATTGTTTTGACCATTTGTTCTCAATCTTACGCAGACCAGCCTTATGTCCGTATGAAGTTGTGTGTTCGTATTCAGGCAAATTGTAGATAAACAGGACACAAGTATCTCCTGATTTTGTACCTACAACATCATCGCCAAAATTTCAAACATCGTATTAAATTAACTTCTAACATCCTCATCTCATCAGTCACTTGGATGAGTTAGCGGATATGATAAAAAAAAGAGTTAACAAGAGAACAAGTTTAAAAAAAGAAACGCAATAATAATAATGTAGAGATATGGCGAAAAATCAATCATCGACGTAATCTCGTCAAGGCTTGAATTGACTACCTAAAAGCCTTCGATAACACGAACCATGAACTGCTGATCAAGCTCCTTGAGTGCCTGAAGGTGCATCCCAAAACAGTGAGATGTATGGAAGAGCTTATGCACTTATGACGGGCAAGATTTGCCATAACTTCTGACAAAAGACAAGTGACTACCAGCTATGTCAGATATAAGAGGGGGTCTTCTGAGGAGACTCTCAAGTCCAATACATTTCTGCATATATACCTCTTTCCTCTATCTATTGCGCTCTGAGGCAAAAGCTCTGGATACCTCTGTGGCTCGCCGAACAGAAGAGAATTTAAGGTCATCCACGTTTTATACATAGGCAGCCTTTAACTCTTTGCTTCTTCAAAAGAGAACCTTGAAATCCTTGTGGCGACGGTAAATAGGCACTATGAAGCAATGGGATTGAGCTTTGGACTGGACAAGTGTGCCTGCGTCCATCTACACAATGGAAGACTATAATACATGATCGCGTGACGATCATAGGTGAAAATATATCTTGATAATAAAGAAGCATATGCACACCTTGGAATAACGCAAACAAAACAGAAGAAGTGCGTGTGTTAAAACCAGGCTTTGAAAAAGGTATCGACGAATTCGCAGAAAAATTTGGGCTTCCGAATTATCTGGGTAGAGAATAAGATCCAGGCGACCAATATTCTGACCTTTTCTATACTGCTCTACACATTTGGTGTAGTAAAATGGAATGCCTATGAGTTGAAGCAACTTGACTGAAGCACACGCAAGATGACGACCATCCATCGAAGTCATCATCCTAGATCTTCCGCAAACTCATATATGCCTCCTTCGAGATAAAAAGGGTAGAGCTTCTCTGAGTTTGGAGTGTCTTCATCGAAGAACGTTTCTGGCTACAGCCTTCTCAGTTTTAAAAAGCACAGTTCCCTAATGCAACTCGCACAGCAACATGAAGTTTTCAATGCTTTGACGTTTCTACACCGTGCTTCAAAATGGACCACAGAGGAGCTTGATCTCCTATGTAATTCTAGGGGAAATACACATGGCCTAGAATTACTACAAATTTTGGTGCTCAAAAGTCGTGCACAGGAAGCAGAACATAAGCTGCTACTAAGGGAACATGCTGACAAGTCCATTCATGGTAAATTCTAAGCCAATTTTACGTAGAGAAGATTTATCGATGGGTCTGTCCAATATGTTTCTCAAATCTGCTGGATTGAGATCGGAGACTGAGGAATTTCTTTTTGCCTGTCAAGACAGCGTTATAGACACCTTAGTTTATTGCGAACGCGTCATGAATGTACCTGCGTACAATACCAACTGCCGAGCGCGCACGCAAGAACCAAAAGCACTTAGACATTGTTCTCAGTGGATGATTAAAGTATGCACGCTACGGGTACATAGAGAGAGACACAATGTGGCTCTAGAAGTGTTCTATTACTATCTTCGGTACTTCTATGGTGTTGATCCAATGCCCGTCTTGACATACGCCCAGGGGCAACTGGAATCCGTTGCGGAAAACGATCAGTGTAAGAGATAGTGATGCAGAACCATACAAGCTGCTCGGTTATCTCGCTCAATCTCAGTCGTTCGAGAACCAATCTCATGATTGAGATTATCATTTTCTCTTTTGTTTCAATCATTTTATCTTATCTCGTGCCTTAACCTAATTCTCGATTAAAACGTCTTTGAAGTAAATGCAAGTAAATGTTAAGTGATGGTTAATAAGCAACGGACAGAAAATTTAACCTTATATTTAGATTCCAAGGACTTACATCAAAAAGGCCGCTAGTGCTAGAAAGAAGTTATTAATGAAAATGTTCATAAACACTAAACCTTTAAATTATTTTTCATTATTAAAAAATTGTTAATTTTTTGTTTTTTTGGATAACCAAAGAACATCTTTATATCCTTGAAATTTTACAGTAAATCATCAAATGAAATTCTCACAAATATGTTATAATATTTAAGCTAACAACCGTGGAATTATTATTATTGTATATGTTTATTTATTGTTTTTCGATCGTCGCATAATTGTAAAACTATCATTCTTAACTTTTACAACTTCTTAATCATGTAATGACTTTTTCTAGTGAAGTCTTATTTAATAAATTTTCACTGATTTTATATTTCTTATTTTTGTTTAGAAATTACTTATGTTATTTAAGTTTACGTAGAAATCAATTAATAATAAGTTTTACCTACTAGTAACTAAATCATCGCACAATATTTCGAATATCTTATTAAATTAATTCATAATATCTTTACTATATTTCATCTGACACTTAACTTAGTCCGTGGGTGCTGATGAAAAACCGCGTTCATCTGAGAATATGTACAGTCTGTCAAGTTAAAGCCTGAGTGGCTTTACTCGCAGTCGGTAAGGTGTATCGACATGATTTTGGTGTCAAAATATTAAGAAGAGCTCCCTCTTTCATGCTTTTTGATTTAACATTCAGT
>NC_046664.1:108584162-108596765 GCF_010883055.1 Belonocnema kinseyi | reverse complement strand
GGAGCTCTTCTTAATATTTTGACACCAAAATCATGTCGATACACCTTACCGACTGCGAGTAAAGCCACCCACGCTTTAACTTGACAGACTGTATAATATATAATAAATACAAGAGTGTTTTAAAATCGCGAATTAAAAGCAGACAAGTAAGTACACGTAACTGAAACATTACTGCCCGAGCGTACATATACATACCAATGAGTACATTGCTCAATCGATACTAGTGCAACCAACTTCTTTAAGTCCTGAGAACTTTGTGAAAGTTATAAAAGATGGCGACAGGTGATAATATTATTGTTACCAATTCCAATATTTTAATCTTAAATGAAAATTGCAAGCGTCTCTCGAGACTTATCAGGAAAGTTTCCAGCAGTTATTTAAAACACTCCCATAAGTATAAACTTCTTTCTTAAGAATCTGAAGAGAAGAAACTAGTTCTATCCAACATTCGCGATGGAAATGCGACATCGGAGGATCGTCTCGAGATGACGAAGTTGTTTATTCCTCAACTGGTAACGTAACAAAGGTCGATTTTAACCACTAGTCGTAAAAGTACTTACTTCAACCACTGTGACGTTTTCAACATGTGACGTGCAACCCTCACGATGGAAATACGGCTGAGAAGCTCGTCGAGAGACGACGAAGTTATCGACTCCTCAACTGGTGACGTTACAGCGTTCGAAGCACAAAAGTATTTCGCGTACAAAGGAATAAAGTAGTATGTGTACCTTATAGGCGATGGCGATTCCATTCGTGTGGTTGCCGTGCTCGCTGCGCTCGCGCGGCGAGCTTCGCACTCGTTTATACTGGCTCTTGTGAATTGAAAAAAACCAACATTTTTTATCGGTCACCTCGAAAACAGGCTTTTTATGTTTCTAAATAGTGCGCAAAGTGCTTCAAAAAGGCCGACTATGCGAGAATAATATTAGCGCATGTGCATTTTCAAATGTAGTTATTTTGTATACTGTGTAAAAAATTTCACATGCCCAGTTTATAGATAGTTCAAGCGTTGATCACTAAAATGCCAGCCCATCAAGATGAAGAATAAAACTAGGCGCGAATCCAGAGTGACCTGGAGGATGCGGCGTCGGAAAACTTTATACAAATAGAAAAATATGACTAATGAAATTCACGAATTTCTATCCAATTTCATACCAGCAATCATGTTTGCGTACTATGCGCGCGATTAAGTTTCTGTAAAAATGTTCGATTTAAATATTTAATACTTAACTACAAAATAAAATCATTTAAAACATTGGCACCAGTGGCGCAACTATGCTAATAGGGGCCCCAGATATTTTCTTACTATGGGGCCCTTTATCTGGAAAATATGACAATATAAGTTACAAACCCATAGTTTTAGATGCCACTGATGTTACGGTGCCCCAGACAACCTTACTGGCCAGCCTGATAGTAGTTAAGCCACTGTCTTGAACTGCTCTATACTTAAAGTGTTTAAGATAAAAATTAAATCCTATTTAATTAATTCACTAATCAAATCATTTTATCAGCCTTTCTCGAGCTTAGGGTTCATTTTCCTTGTCTCAAAGAAGACGAGTTTCTGCCCTTTAAATCTCTTCGGGTTGAAAAATGGACATATTATTATTTATTTGTAAAATATAGCGTTCACCAACCGACCAGATAAAGGTCTTGCTGACCAACCCTAAGAGTAATGCTACCCAATTTTTGTGAAAGAGAACATTTGAAAGATTTACAGTGACTTAAAAGTATCTGCACAGACTTCAAGAGAATTCCTGGAATTTCCGCCGATTTTAATTATTAAAAAAAATTTTCAAAGCTTTTAAACATTTTTAAGGAAGTTCTTAAATTTCGAGATAATTACGGGATAATTACGGGATTAAATATTATTTTAAAGACTTCTAGTGATTTTTTACAGAATTTAATAGATATAAAAAAATTCTAAACATTTTATAATATTTCTATAAACTGCAAAGAATTTTACAAAATTCAAAAGATTTCGTAGAATTTCATAGATTTAAAGATGATTTCAAATATTTCGCTTAATCTACATTTTAAAAGAATGTCTTCAAATTTCGAAAGATTTGAAAGAATTTCGTAGGATTTATAAGATCTAAGGATATTGAAAAAGACGCAACGAGATTTAAGAGAATTTGCAAGATTTACAAATATTTCAATCGTCTTTGAAAATAATTTATAAGATTTCGGAGGATTTTAGTAATTTTTAGGAATTTTAAAGACTTTCAATAAGATACTTAAAAAAATTTTCCTGAATATCCGAAGATTTCTTAGGGCTTTAAATATTTAAATATATCTAAAGAAATATCATCAGATTTCATGCAAGTTTACGGGATTTCAAAGGTTTTTACACATTAATGAATTTCAAGAAATTTATTAACAAGAATTAAGGAATATCAAAGGATTTAAAAATTTTCCGAGCGCCTGAAAAATCTCAAGATATTTAAAAAGATTTCAAAGGATTTTAAACATTTCAAAGAATTTCCAAGGATTTTATGAATTTTCAAGAGTTGTAAAAAAAAGAAAGAATTTCCAAGGAGTCTAACGATTTTAAGTAATTCAAAAAATTGTATGAATTTATAAAAAATTTCCTAGAATTTCATCAGATTTAGCAGGATTTTATATGAACTATAAGATTTTAGGACATTGAAAAAGATTTCATAGTATTTTAACAAGATTTTCACCAATTTAATAACATTTCCAAAGATTTCAATGATTTTAAGGGATTTAAAAAAAATCTCAAGGTATTTCAATAAATTTTCCAAGATTTCAGGAAATACCATACGATTTTATACAAATTGACGGTTTTTTCAATGTACTTTATTCTATTTCATTAGACTGTAAAGATTGAAAGTTATTTTATAATATCTAAAGGAGCATAAAAATAATTTCATAAGATTGAAAAATTTCAGTAGGGTTTCTAAGAATTAAAGAGTAGTTAATTTTTTAATTTTCAGGACTATGTTTTTGCGATTAATATTAAAAGAGTCATAAGTTCTTGACGACGGCAGTATCCAAACAAATCCTACCGGTTGCTTGTTTTTCTATACTGAAATTTAAGAACTGACATCTTCCAAAACGGATTAAGTTCAAATTTTATACCCGTAAAAATTTAATAATTCTAAAAAACCATTGACATTTGACATGAGTTTTATCTTGTTAAAAACCTAGTATAACAAGCTGAACATTACAAAATTTTTAGCGTTCCTGATTATGCATTTAAAAATTAAGAATTTTTGAGACAAATATTCGCGAATTGAAACTTTTGAAATTAAGAACTTTAGTTTGAAGGTTTCAAAAATTAAAATTGTTCTGTATTGCGCATTCAAAATTATAAATTTGAATTGAAATTACAGAAATTTTCAAAATGATAACAATTATTTAGAGGTATATCATATCATGCAGTATCACTTGACATACCAAGTGATTAAATAGATTTTATTGATAAAAGAATGAAACTAATGTACGACAAAAAATTCACTGCTTCCTTTACTAGTCAAAATTTAAAAAAGATCCCCAATACCCGCGCCGGAACTTGCAGTTTTCACTCTCCTTCAGTAGAATCTAAGTTGTTGTTTTCTGGATTGTTGACGATACAGCAAAGTAAAGTGGCATTTAGTTCTTTAGAGAACTAAGTAATTCCATGCACATCCCCAATGTACCCCTTCACCCAGCAATTGCGCAACGCAACTTAGATTCTTCTGAACCAGCGTAGTTGCTCGTTCCGGCCTGCGGTCATCTGCATACTCGTTGATAATTAACGCTGCTTCTCGCTTATTCTAAAATCTACTATTAAATAGCATTAACTTTCAAAGTTTAATGATTCTTAAAACGTTGAAAATTATGATTTTTAATTGTAAGCTTTAAAAGTAATAAATTCAAGGGAAAGAAAACATGATGTCAAAACTGACGAATGATATAATAAAGTGTCAAATTGACGGTTGGACAATGTGAATGAATTTAAAGATAATTATAAATAATCTTCTGCAATCATTTGAATATTAAGATTTTTATAATGTTTCTGAAAACGGGCCTCTGGGGGTAATCATGTAACAGTTTCCCCTGCACGTATCAGGTAATCCCGCCAAGTTTTTACATTTTAATCGCATTTTTGTATGAGCTATGGAGGAAGAAAGAAAAATCAAAAAGGTGGTTTCACTCCAAAATGGATCAAAAAAGGAAGGATCTGAGGCAAAAAAACAACAGATTTTTTGTTCCTTACACGAATCGACAGTTTCTTATTTGATCCTTTGTAATAAAAAAAATTATAACTACACATACCTGAAAAATGCGAATCGTTATTGAACTGCAAAGTGAGGCGTTCTTATTGAGTTTATGTGTTGATCTTAAATCGCTCTTTTTGTAAAATTATATATAAACAAATTTTGCAGAATATCACACATAAACAAATTTTAATTCTTTCTAAAAATAACGACAGCTGACCAATTACAATAACTACTTAGGAATTTACACAAAAATGAAAACTTTTCATAAAAACAAGATTTTAAAAATCTACTATTTTTATTAAATTGTTCATTTTTCTACTAAACTCGTGAATTTCGAAGACGAAAAAACGATTTAAAAAAAACAGCTGGATTTTCTACCCAAAAATATGAAAGTACCACAAAAAAGTTAATTTTCAACAAAATATATCAATTTTAAAAGTTTTAAACAATGAGTTTAATTGTGAACATAAAAAGATAAATTTAAACCAAAATTGTACCCCATATAAGATTTTATACTATTTATGCACCGTCCAAAATATGAACGTGCTTTCAGGTTTGCCTATGATCGTGAACACTATAATTGAAAAATGTAAATGAAGAAGAAGTAATACGTATTTGTTCTTTTTCCCTAGCTTTTTTGTCTACTATATATACATATATACACACGATACATGTAATCTCAAAACAAATCTTATTTTTTGTACAATATTTTAAAAGAATCTTAAATAATTATATAAACATTTTTTTAAATAAAAAAAATCACTACGGAAAATTAGGTGAAAATATATCCCTATTAGGCATCACAAGGGTTATCTTGAAAATAGAAAAGGAAATGTG
This sequence comes from Belonocnema kinseyi, assembly GCF_010883055.1. NCBI lineage: Eukaryota > Metazoa > Arthropoda > Insecta > Hymenoptera > Cynipidae > Belonocnema > Belonocnema kinseyi. The sequence goes on along the minus strand of NC_046664.1, from coordinate 108,591,705 downwards.
TCTCTAAAAAAACCTGAATTTTTAGTTCGAAATAAGAGCAAAGTATACTCAACGCAACCGCAAAGCTTAGACGAATCGCAGAATCGGATTCTGCAACAGGCTACTCTGATTGATAGGGAGATGATTCGTAATGCTGTAACTCATTTTTACGATCTCATAGCTTTTTTCAAGAAGCTCAAGGTTTTCACTTCGAACGATTGTAGATGTAAAAAAGGGGGTTTCCATTTAAAAAAAACAAAGTTGACCATCAAAAAGATATGAAGGTCTACTTCAAGGTCAAAATGAAGGTCACCATTGAATTCCTCGTTGAAATTTACTTCAGGAATAGCCCTCACTTTTTTGAAAAATATTTTACCTGTGGAAATATCCAACCGTCCCAGTACTTTTTAGTCACCCTATATTCGCTGTGAACCTAACCTTGAGCCGATACCGGATATGAATGCTGGCGCTCGGAGCGGCAGCAAACGAAAATTCTCGTTAGATAGAAATTCAAATAATAGGTACACTCTGATATTACTTTAGAATACTTTTGTAAATAAAAAAGTGACAGTATATATTTACTATTTCAAAACTTCTAGTCCAGAAAGACATTTTCAAATAGGCACACGGTAATTATAAGTTTTCAAATACACATCAATCCAGCGGGCACAAAGTTTGGCGACGTCTTTACGACATCGTTACGACATCTTTACGACAACTTTATGACATCCTATGTCCATGTCGTTAAGTTGTCTTTACGATATCGTAAATAAGTCGTATGATCTGACGATGTCTTTACGATAGCGCAAAGACACCGAAACGACATGGACATAGGATGGCGTAAAGTTGTCGTAAAGATGTCGTAACGATGTCGAAAGGACGTCTTCAAATTTTGTGCCCACTGGGAATTGGTTAAACCAGTGTAAACATAACCTCAATATGGTTATTTACATTGACAGCTCATTATGAATATTATAATAAGAACTGGATTTAAGTCATTAAAGCATGGGATTGAGTTTCATAAAGAAACTATTAAAAAAGAAAAGGCTTTGTCTATAATACATGTTCCCAGTGGGCACAAAATTTAGCGACGTGTTTACGATATCGTTAAGACATCTTTATGATAACTTTACGACATCCTATGTCCATGTCGTTTCAGTGTTTTTGCGATATCGTAAAGACATCGTCAGATCATACGACTTATTTACGATATCGTAAAGACACCGCCAAACTTTGTGTCCATTGGGTTATTAGAGTAGCTAAATCTATTTTAATGGATTGTATTGACTTAACGATTGCATCAGTTAAATATAGGAATTGTGATATTTGTATTCAATGTCAGGGATGAACGTTGGACGGGGAAAGCTAGAAAACCGGGAAATGACCGGGAATTTTATGGAACCGAGGAAAACCGGGAAATGACAGTGAATTTATTTTTTTACCGGGAATTTTATAACATTTTTTGAATAAAAATTTTGTTTAACTGTGATTTCAACCGTTTCCAAATAATTTCCTAAATTGTGATTTTTATAAATTATTATATCATTTAGTTTAGAATGCTTAATTTGAAAATTTTTTTATTTTAGAAATTTTCCATTTTTAATTTTTAAGCATATATTTTAATTTAAAGGATTTTAAAACCCAGTTTTAAAGGTTAAGAAAAAGTTAAAAGTTAGAAGTTTTTAAAATCAAAGATTTTTTTATAAAAAACAGGGTGGCCGCCAGACCAAGAAACGGGGAATTTAACGAATTTACAGAAGAAAAACCTGCCCAAATATGATTTTAACAGTTTTTAAAATAATTAAAGTGCAGTTTTGAGGATTTAAACAATTAAAAATTAAAAGCATTTGAAGTTGACATTTTTTGATAAAAATCCGTTCTATTGTATCAACTGTAAATATAAATAAATAAATTATTTTTAAAATGGATCTGCACTCTAAGTAGGGAAATCTGAACAATAATTGATTTAACCAAACAATTCTAGATCCGTTCAAAATTTGAGAATTTCCAGATTATAACTGTTTCAATCCGAAAGCCTTGCTCAGAATTGAAATTAATATATCATTTATTCCGATAATTTTATTTTTAAATAAAAATTTTCATGATTTATCAATCTACTTTAAATTGAGAGTTTCAGGTATTCCTGTATACTATTTTTTATATTAAATTTAATAAATAAATTTATTAATATATTATTTCTATTAATTTGTTCAGCTATTAAAAAATGTAAACGTGTGTTTTACTACTTTCTATTTAAAAAGTGTTTAATTTATAAATGAAATTGTTAAATTCTGACGGATGAATAACAATTGAACACTTATTATTTGTAGAAAAAATTTGAGTAATTTTAAGAGATATGTAGAAGTTTTGAAATGACTCAAAATTAATTAAAGACTGGAAATTATTTCAAGTAATAGATTTTATGCTTTCACGATGATTCATTTTGATAAAAAGAGATATTTCGGGTTTCACTTGTGTAAAAAACTACGAATTGTTTGTCGACGCTTCGTAATTATTGCAGTTCACATCTTTAGGGCTGACCTGAAACTGAGGTATCAGGCCATGATGTTCTTAGGTATACTTTCTACGATGCCTGCGAGTGAAACCCGAAATATCTCCATTATTTCAAGTTATTTAAACGAAGTGTGTTAAGATTTTTTTCAGAACTTCTAAATATATTTTTAAATTAATCGAAATTTTCCTGCAATTTTTGAAAATCCAGCAAATTAAATAAAATCTTCCATGTTCTTCTTTGATCATTTTGTAAATCTCTTAAATCTCTTTAGAATTTTTTTTTTTTAGTAGTCTTTTACAATTCTTTAAAAAATTATAAATTTTTTGTTTGAAATCGATAAAAATCTCAATTTTATTTTAAATTCGGCTGTAAGTATTTCAAATTATTTCAAGCTCTAAATTTGATTCGAATCTTTTAAAACTTCTTAATATCTCTTAATATTTCTCTAATATTTTTACAAATAATAAATGTTCTGTTGTTATTTATAAATTCAAAATTAATTTGGTTTAAATTTGCATGATTTTATAAAAGTTATAGACAACATTCAATTCATTTTGAAATAAATTCAAAAGTTCTGACAAAAAATTCAAAAATTAATTTGAATTTGAAAAAATTGAAAACCACATCTAGATTTTTGAAGATTTTGAAATAAACTATTTTAAATAAAAATAATTTAACTTGTAATTTAGAACTGTTAACTTAAAAAATTATTTTTCAATTTTTAATGCGTCTACCTTAAAATTACTTAAAATATCATTTAAAATTTTTTTTAAAGTTCATAGCTTGATTCTTTAATCTAGACTATTGAAAATGTTAACGTGGATTTATATTTTTGGAACTTAATCTGAATCTTTGAACAATTTAAAAGTGTTAGTACCTTCCATTTCGTAAGCGTAAATTTTTTAGCATTTGAATACACAATTTTTTAATTGAAAACTCTTAAACTTCAATTTTAAAAGTTAGGAATTCAAGGGTTCCACTTTGAATGCTTTAAATGGTTGTTTATTGTTTATTACTTTATATGGAAAACTGTTTAGAATATAGTTTGATTTTTTAAATTTCATTGGCCGTGAAAAATGTTTGCGATTCGGGAAAAACTCGGGAAATGACCGGGACTTTGTTCTATTAAAACGGCCACCCTGAATGTGCAATTGATAAATCTAAAAAAATGCAACTATAGTTTAATAAAATTTTAGATGAAACAAAATTTATTTGATAAAAATATTTTATTATCGTATTTTTAGTAAATAAATAATATTAATTATGAAGCAATTTTCTTTAGGGAATTTAAAAACTCGGTAATATTATAAACGGTTCGGGAGTTTTATTAGTTTTGGCATTTTATTATTTGGAGCATAGAGAGTTTTACCTAATCGGAAAATTTGCTGTAATTATAATTATAACACCTGGATCTTGTCGATGTTCCACCCAAAAAAAAGGAAATTTTAACGCTGAAATTTGTAGGACTTCTTATTCACATGGATACCAATATAAGATGCCAATAAAGGTTTTCCACATATGGGGGGGGGGGGGGGGCAATTTTTACATGCTTATCCACCTAGGCCCTTTATAAATCATTATAAGAACTGATAAAATTTGGGACAGAAATGAGCCCAGTATAAAGGGGAAAGCCAAGCGGCTACTAACAAAGAAATTAGGGCTGTGTTTCTAGTCGATCCTAGCCTTTTTGCAGTACCGCCCTAAGGACGATGCCCATTTGATGGCGTCTACCTGCTCGCTCTATCTCCATAAAAGATTTCCGAAAAGTTGAGACATTTTGAAAACTTCATATATCTTAAGTTTTTGGATATTTCTGATCTGCCCGACAATTTTTTTTGTTTTCAAATACCTTTTGGTGATTATCATCAGGTTTTTCCGGTAGAATATTCAGTTCAGAAAATCATTCCAGCATAGGGAGCGAATACGTATGACGCAACGCTATTTTGTGTGATTTTCGACTTACCCTTCCTAATTTCAAAAATAGGTGACATTTCGCCCCCCTCCCCCCGAAATATTTGCTTGACACTAAGGCTCTACTATTTTTAAACACGTAATTAAAGGAAATCAGCGGGAACCGTTATATATAGTCGAACATGGCGTAGCCTGTGCTTCTTGAATGACTATGCTGATTTTCTTCAATTCTCGGTGCGATTGTTTTAAAACAAAAGGTCCAAAGATCAGATAAATAATACGATAAAGTGAATGGATTGATGAAAAAGCAGGAATTGCCTACCAGAAGCACATTAATGGACAGAAAATGCTTCTATCAATGGAAAAATTAATCGGAACAAGAGCGATAATTAAGCTCCTCAAGTGAAAGGAATCAAAAATAGGAATGGTATAGATATTTAGGTGTTAAGTTGACAAGTACTTACAATGGCCTGCATTGTACAGTATCTGTCGACGTGCCTGTTCCGCTCTTGCTTCCTGATCCATCGTGTTGTTCAGCATCTCCAGTTTCCTCTGCAGATCCGCCGCTTCCGTGTTTACTGGGTCTTAAAAAGGTGAAAATACACGTTTATTAGGGTGCGAAAAATAGAAAGTACACTACGGCCCTGGACCTCACTCATAATGGCATGCGATTTATATCCTTCAGTGCTGGTCTTTTTACAACTTGGAGCAAGATTCTAATTTCCATGTGTCTCAATACAGTCAGACAATTTGTTTGTTCTAACTCTAGACACGACTGATATATACCACTTTGCTATTCATCAAACATTGCTAGAACAAGGCTGCGCCACTTTTAAACACACGAGCACAACAAAAGCCTTCCAGAAAAACGTCAAGTAGAAGAGTTTTATGGATGTATAAGAAAAAATTATAAGTTCATCCAAAATACTCCTTTTATGATATTAGGAAGGTGATTTTATATTTGATGAAAATGGTGTTGTTCAAGATTTTCAGATATAAGAATGAAAGTGTTGAGAGAGTAGAAGTGAGTGAAAAAATATTTAATTTCTAAGAGAAGCTCAACTTTTTCCATAAAGTGTGCATTTAACTAAATGAAAAAAGCATGTTTTGCACATTTTCCAAAAAATAATAAGTAGACTTAAATAGGCAGAAACTGTACATATGTGAAATTTACCACTATTTTTGTATAAATGGGATTTTTTTTAAATTTTCAAAAATTTTAATTTTCAAATCAAAAAAGAAAATAGAAAATTGTAACGGATTAAAAAAATTTTCTTTTACATTTTTCAGATACCAATCCACACAGTTTGTCTCTTTGTCTCAAAGTATTCGATTCATTTTAGAAATTTCACTTCATTTTAATTAATATTAACTGATTCGTAAAAATAAAAAAGTCTTCAAAAAATGACTTTATACTGAATAACAGCAACGATAACAGATGATTCTTTTGCCGCCGACGATGATTCGACGCCCCCATTATTAAGATGTAATCACCATACCTAATCGATTCGAATAATTAACACATCATTATTTTTCAACTGTAAATTGAAGAGTATGATTTAAAACTCTTGTCCATGGATATCATTGAAATGGAAGGAATCACTATCAAAAAAGCAGGTAGCGATAGTGGAGTCGAAAAATTAATTTAAAAACAGGAATCCTCGCTCTCCTTCGGTTATGGATGTCGAGTTAGAAGCTGAGAAATGGGTACTCGAAGTTCGAAACAACCACCAAGACCGTTGGTACGTGGTGCGGGAAATTGATGCACTAGGTAGGTGAAGGTCGCATCGAGGAAGATACTGCTACTTTGACACTTGCTACCTTTCAGCAATAGCTTTCAACGCTCCTCTCTCTACGCGTAAAAATAAAGCACGCGCTGCAAGAGCACGTCCTTCCACCATGAAATCTCTCATGGATCCACACAAATTATTTTTCCTGCGTTCATAACAACATGCGGTAATTACAATTTTGGTTAACTACTTTAGACATATCACACAACATTATTGTAATTATTATTATACTTAAAATGATCATAATCCGATTTAAAAAACTGGTTAATATTGTTTTACAGGTTCTAAGGGAGCGTCTATTAATTACGTAAAGCTGTTATAATGTTATGAATCCTTATTGAGAGGGAAAAAGAATTTCTTACGTAAGTTTTCTTTTTCTAATTATTTAAAAAAAATATGCGAATTCGAACATGTTTTGGGTTTTCAAATTACTTTTTGTACCATCATACACGCTGCATTATTATTTTTTAAATTTCTTTTACTACTACTCCTTGATCTTTTGAAATCCTTGAAACCACTTGAAATCTTCAAAGTGCGATAAAAATCCCTTATAATTCTTTAAAATCTATATAAATCCCTCAAAATCCCTGAAAATTGGTAACAATTCTTGAAATTCCGTGAAATATTAGGAGATATTACGAGATGCCTTCATGTGTTTCAAAAGTAATTTAAATCCCTAGAAATCCCTTAAAATCCATTATAATATTCAAGAATCCTTTAAAATTTCCTTATATCTTTTGAAATCATACAACATCTTCCAAAATGTCGATTTTTCATTTTCGTTGCCTAGGAGATCTTACTGTGTCTTCACATCAAATCGGTTTTCATAATTTAAACAAAATGTTCTGTAAGACAGTCAAATTTTTTCCGTACTGTGGAGTCTTTTGAAAACTCTTCAATTCCTGACATTTCACGAAATCATGCAAACACTTTTAAATCTTTTGAAATCCATTGGAACAACTTTAAGTCGTTGAAATCCTTTAAAAATAAAATTTAGAACCATCAAAATTCGTCAAAATTCTTTGTTATCTTTGGAAACCTTTTAATCATTTTAAATCTGTAAAACTTCTCGTAATTCTTTTTCTCATTAATTACGTTAAATAATTTGTGATTCTTTTAAATATTTTGTAATTCTTTAAAATACCTTACAATCCCTTTAAATCTGTTTAAATCCTTTCAAATTACTGGACATTTTTCAAGTCTTTTGAAATCGTGTTCACAGTAAAAATAATTGCTATATCGCCGATATACTGACAAGGAAACTATCCCAGGTGTCCCTCACCGATTTTGATGAAACTGCAATATGTTGTAGTACATCGAAAAATAAGAGACACGTATTTTTTTTTAT
>NC_046664.1:108574890-108584062 GCF_010883055.1 Belonocnema kinseyi | reverse complement strand
TGGTTTTGATTTCGTGAAGTTATCTCAATCCGTTCTCAAGATATTTGAAAAAAACCAATATCGAGGGTGGATTTCAGGGGTGGATTTCATCCCTTAAAAGTGCTTAATGGCCGATAAAAAAAAATACGTGTCTCTTATTTTTCGATGTATTACAACATATTGCAGTTTCATCAAAATCGGTGAGGGACACCTGGAGTAAAAAATATGAAATCTTTCGTAAGAAGACGGAGGAAGGGTGTCAAAAAAATCTTGAATGGAAGCTTGAATGTAACGCTACACTCAAATAGAAATAATTTTGACAGAGGATTCAGGATATATTCTAAAGATTTTTCAGAACTGCCAGACCTGACAGTATACTATTTCTAAAAAAAAGGTCCAAGATCTCGTAATCAGGCTTAAGAGTTCTTACTAATCACACAACTCCATGTGACTTTTCAATTTTGCATGTTATTCGAAACTTACAAAGTGACGTAGCTAAGCCCCAGCTTTAATATGTTCAGATGCTTAGCGATTGTTTCCTTGCAAATGAAAAGTGAAAAAGTAACGTAATCTATATGATCACTTTCTGAACACTCAATTTTAAATGGCTCTAAGTCACTTAAAATAAGTTATGAAAATTCTGAACAAAATATAAGGCTTCGTTGATCATTTCTGTGCACAATGGTTAAATTTAGAGCCAAAAATAATTATTTGTTATCAAGTTATTAACAAAAATGTAGGCAAGTGTCATCTCCAAAACTAGGGAGCGTATAGAGATGATTCTTGAAGCAAATACAAATTTTTTGTCTTTTGACAGTTTTGTATGTATTTTCAATGAACAAACAATTGCATTTGAATTTTTACAACATTATTTTTTTCTTAGGAAAAAACAAGAGAATTTACGATAATCGAGGCAACTGTATCCATCTTTTTGCATCAGGGCTTAAGGACTGCGTAAACTGCCTGAGTACGAGAGAAGGTCGTATTGCAGGTATAGCAGTAGCGCCAGCAATGTACCTGCTGAGAATGCGGTTGCCTCGATTGTTTGACATCTTTTGTATTTTTATAAGAAGAAAATAATGTTTTAAACAGTCAAGGGCAACTTTTTGCTACCTGAAAACACATTAAACATTGCCAGAAGCCAAGAATGTGTAATTTGCTTCAAAAATAATCTCTGTACGTTCCTTAGTTTCGAAGATGACACCTCCCTACGTTTTTGTTAATAACTTATTAACTTTTTCACCTTTCACTCACCAGGAAATAATCGCTAATCATCTGAACATTTTGTAACTCTGTATCAGTAGTGGCAAAAGATTCACCAGCAATATGCATGTTGTCTCATTTTTTTCTGCTCAGATTTTCACGAAAATCTGTACGAAAGTCGAGGTGCCTATATTTTTTTGACAGACAGTATTCACGCCAAACCCTCCTTAATACTTTTATATGAGTTAATATATCGTTGACATCGTGATGAAAAAATATTATCTAAAAAACCTTTTTCATTACACCCATTCTAAATATAGGATGTGATGTTAAACCAACATGTATTCAACAATGAGCTTTTATGCTCCAATTACATACGCCAATTAGATCCCTGAATTCCCACAGTAAACCTTGTAACACACCTCGTAAATATTTTGCTTACCCTGGGTCCCTTTGTATTATTCAATATTATTCGTGAAGGCAACTCATGCTTAAATGAAATGAAATTATCATTCCTATCACGAATAAGATAACGGATTTAGGTTTCGCATCCAGGCTGAACAGTAGCTCCATATCCAATTAATTTGATTAAATTCGTTTTTATTAAAATATCAATTAAATATACCACATAAATGTAATTGCAAAGTTTTTAAACTATATAATTGGGATATAAGGAATAACTTTCTATTACTCCTTCGTTCATTAATTCGTTGAAATTAAATAAAGTAGGACAATGTCATCTTTCCAACTATTAAAACTTGACTTTCATGTCCATTTGAATTTCTTAAGTGTATCCTAAAAAATCTGTGTAAGTATGATAAAGAATAAATCAAGTAATGAATAGCCATTGAACTCCTGATTTATTAAGATATTAACAAAGGTTGTAAAGTCAGTTTTACCTGTAATAAAAATGAAACTTGAATTGTGAGGAATTAGTTTTTTCATACATGATATGCCTTAGTGTTTTTATTTTTTCATTAAGTTATATGCGTTGGAAACAAAGGTAACATCGAAAGATGAAAAATAAATGCAGGTATAGACGTAGAGTCCATCGTTGCAGAATTACTCTAGATGTTTGAAGGCTGACTTAAAAAGGGTATCAATTTTATGAACTATATGAACCTTGTCAAACACCCATCTATTACTTTGTCATCAAAACGCATCAGTTTCATCCGCGGTATTACCTAAAAGAAGGTTAAAGCGACACTTCTAAGATATCTCGAAATGATGGACTTGAATGATTTCCGATAAGTGTGTCAGAGTTTATAAACTGACCCGGATAATTAAACTATATTTCAAAGAATTTATTTTTATTTTTTGAGAGTTTGGCTTTGTAGCTTTGTGGCACTGTAGTTTTCAACAAGATGCAATTAAGAAGAGGGTCAAGTGAAATGAGTCTCGAAAGGGAAGTAGTTCTTTCCGGCATGCGATGCACCCCCTAACTTTCCATCCCCATTCCTGCTTGTTATTTTTCAAAGTTTTATCATTTAAAATCACTTACGATGCCAAGTATCGTTTTGTATTCTTTTATAGTAGTCAAATCAAACTCTTAAGTCGCATAGCATTGGTTCAGGAGTAACAGCTGGACGCTCATATATTAACAAACTTGAAAGTGTCTCAACCTGAAAGATTTTCACGGATATTCTTTTACCGTCCTTTTATTCCCCTTCATCTTCTAGATATAGTTTTTCCCAGAAGAAGAGCATTGCGCGATTGAAAACTGGCGAGGATTCAATAGCGCTATTGTACTGGACTGGCGGTAACGGCTGCTTGAGATTCTAAAGTAGGAGATCTATTTGATCCTCAGACTTGTGAGTTTTCCAAAGATTTATGCGCTCCTTATTACTCGACCAGCCCTTTAGCTGTGACTGGGTAATTAAGTTTCTAGTGAATACACTTCTATTTCCTTTTTCCAACTTTCGTTTTGAAAATCTGACTACCCTGAATTATAGTATCTACATATATACGATTTTGGATGGTAATAACTCTGTTCAAATACCATAATTATAATTTTAATGAAATAAGCTATATTTCATATTAGAAAAAAAATTCTAACCTTCCTCTCGACTTTCTTTTAAAAAATATATTCTCGGATTTTCTTTCAGTAATTGCTTGTATTTATCTATCCAAGCTCTTTCTTCGTGCGTGTGAAAGGGCGTGAGTAGATAAAACGCAGTCTTCCGACAACGATATTTGTATAAAACTTTCTGGTATTATGCGATATCAAGTAGAAGTATAACAATTGAAATATAAGAGACGAAAGCTTAAGAAAAATGTGGAATTTTGTCTGACTTTTTCTGTACAATGCAGATTCCGCTCGTGGATAAAGAGCAGTCTTGCGATACAGATATTGCGATATGATGGAGAAATTCCGATCCTGAAACTGAGGTGAAAGAGAAAAGTCATTTTGTTTAGATTTTGGTATGCATAACCTAAAGACTAGAAAGATTTGCGGTGAAGACCGTTTTATTTCGGGAAAAATTCTATTTTTTATGTAATAATCGAAAGGAAAAAATATGCCTTCTAGACGCAGATACGCACACCATAGCCAAGTTGTTCAGTGACATCTTTACTGCTCTTTTGAAAGATATCGGATTGAATTGACCAAATTATTAAATTGGTCTGAAGGTTTTTTTATTGGCATTAGGGTCTAATCTGCAGTTATATATGTCATTACAGAAAAAAATCAATTAAGAATTAATCAAATTGAAATTAAAACTTTGGTATGCAATATATGGAAAAAAAGAATTCACGCATCAACTTAGTATTTTGATGTAGAGCAGTTTCTATTTATCTCTCTCACTCCTTCTAAATCTCTCCGCCTTCCTCTCCGTCTCTCTAGCAGCTCCCGCTCTGTGTGTTCTTTCTGTTTTGTTACAAAAGGTGAGGTGGTTGCGGCGAAGTGAATCACACCATAATCCCAAAACCATAATATTCACAAGCACGTTGAACAAGGACACATACTTTTAAGTTTGAAAGGAAGTTAAAGATGACAAAATAAAGGAAGATGGGTAAAAATTATAGAACAGATTTATTTTAATATAGCAGGATAGTTTTTGTCGTAAAAATAGAGCCATCCGCTCTCTTTCAAATCAGGAAGAAAAATGAAAACGCATTCTCAAAGGTCCTCCAGTTTAACGACTTACGAAATTCGAAAGAAAGGCGCTTTAATTTTTAATAGACGTTGATAGCAATATGCCCCATTTCCATCACCAGACGTTCACGATAGTGATATTCACTTGCAAGAATTTCCGTACTCCTAACCAAATACCATAAACGATATTGCTCTTTTGAAATTTAAATCGTTTTTATTGGGCTTCAAGACCAACGTAAAGTCTCTCTGTTTCTAAATGACGTAGTTCTTTCATTATGCTCGAGAATTCTCGCAATTCGCTCAGATAGATCTTCCACGTATAGAATGCTAATGTAAGATCTAATTTCTGCATTTTGAACTATTTCTTTAACTATACGATGTTAATTTTGGGCCTAAATATGTAATCTGAGATGAATATTCTCTCTCACGCCGGATGAGTCATTCAAAGGCAAAGATACCAAATAGTGGAGGAGTTAGGGGCAATCCTGTTTACAATTCTATTTGGGCCGAATTTTTTATTCAATTTTCCGTAGAATGTTCTGCTGATTACGAAAAATTAGAGTTCACCCCCCCCCCCCAATTGAATAGTTTCAAGATATTTGGGTTGTAAGTTTTTATTAATTCAAGCCATACTCCTCTTAACATTTCAGGGTTTTTTCAACTCTCATCATAGCATTGGTTATTAAAACCATTTACAAATAAAATTATATGCTTCGAAATGCCTTCTGGAAGTGATCCAGAATATGTGTCCTCGGTTGTTTTGAAAAATTAGTAAAGATCTAGCCTCAGGATGTTACGACGACGATCGTATAATAGCGACCGATCCCGACGCGAACGGAAGTCATACGCCATACGGCTCGTCACTTCCCATAACACCCGAAGGCGATTAAGTCGGTAAAATCACTTAACAAAAACCGAAAGCTAAAGAAATACTGGCTTTAAATTAAAAATACTAAAATACTAAATGGTCTGGAAAAGCAAACTTGATTTAAATTGGTTCAATGAAAGGAATAACTACACTCGCTAGAATCTTCCACGTATGGTTGTCAAAAGTCTAGTGCCGCCCGCCATAATGCACACAATAAGTTTCCGTGCATAACTAAGAAATTCAGTTCCGCCCGCCATGGAGCACAATTGGCCGTATTGTGACAGCGCACAACTAGTAACCAACATCAGGTGGCAATGGAGAAATTTTAGATCATAAAAGTAAGTTTCAACAGCGGCAGATCGAACAAGTCTAACCTGTCCGGGACTGATATTTGTCATCCATCCTAACGGTGTATGGAAGTAGTTATAAGATTAGCGTTTTCTAAACTGGCCACGCATTGCTTGAGCAAACCGCCAGCGAGTAACATAGTGCAGTTCATTACCCGAAGTTGTTGCACCGGGAATTCGTTCTCATGTTCTGCCTACGAGAACATCATCGGGAGTTCAGGTGCGAGATCTTGGGGATCGCCCGTGATTGGAAGTAAAGACTGGGAGTTCATGCATGCCTCAATTTCTACAGCGAGACTAGATAAATTTTCCAACAGAAAGATCCCTCATTAGTTGATCGGATCTCTGAAGCTCAGTCAATAATAAGTTCCGCGAGAGGGAAGTCGCTGTAGAAGATGACCGGGTGTCGTAAATCATAGTGCAAAGTAGAGTTTTCTAGTCATACTTCGACTCTCAAAGTTCCTTTCAAATCGATTAACGAATACAATCTGACGAGTTTATTATGTTTTGCAAGTGCTTTTCCCTGATAAAAGGTGTTTAATGCGTACTTGAAATTGCAGCCTTTAGCACAGAAAATGCAAACTGAAAAACGCGCGGTGAATTTGTGCGGGGGTAAGGCGCTGATCCTCGAGTCAAAAACGTTCTACAGCAGACTTAAGAAGAAGTTTAAAGCGCCAACGCGCAATTAATCTTGCTACACGGTTCGATGAAGAGAAATTGTTCATCGTAGAAAGGCTTCAGTGTAAGTGACGAACCGAAAACGATAGCGGCTCGAATTTCTTATAATTTCCTTTTGGAGTGTCAATGTGGAAAGCTTCATCATGAAAATTAAAAATGCTGGCCACTAAGCCAGGGACGTAACCTCAAAAGGAGTTGGAGAGAACCCGTTGTATCTACGAAATCCGACAGACGACATAAATCGGTAGTGGGAAGGGTCAACCGTTTGAATCCAACCGAGAACGCTTCGTGAGCCTGATCAAGCGTAGGGGACCGTAGGATTGAGTTTCAATTCCTTGCGTACGCAGTGAATCACTTGAACCACAAGCGCACCAGCGCAAGATTTCAGTGAAGAAGCAGTGAATTCGATCAGACCAAACAAACCCATCCGGAAGAGGATCGAAAGACGACGGGAGGCTCCCGTAATCCTTGACGAATTGCGTCGTGGAGAGGGAGAGTATTCACGTCGACAAGTGACAATGATGGCCGAGATTCAAGACGGCCTGTTGGGATAAATCAAGGTAGCAAACTAATTTGCGGGATAAAGAACTGATCTCAAAGCCGGCGTCGTGGAGGGATCTTGTTGGGAGTTGATGTTCATCCGAGGTTCTTACAGCTACTTATGATGTAGGAAGCAAAACTTCTCAGAAAGCACAAAGTTACCAAAGAATCAGATTCCGAACCTAAACGAGCACTCTCAGTGGTTGAAGGGTCCGAGTTTTCCGTCCGAGAACTTTATGAATAATGTCTTCATGAAGTTTGCTATGATGCTGTTTATAGTATAGATGACATCGTGTCTTCTTGACAATGATAGATGTAGTGGTTTGGGTTATATGTAGCACAAGATGGATTTATGGATGTAGTTAGGAAAGGAGGCTTAACTCTCGAGTCCGGCTAGGCATTCAATCTTGAGGCGGTTTACCGGTCCCAGGATGCTCTCATTGACGTATACGAAGTTTTGGTAGCCTGCAGTGCTCGATTTTGATGTTACAGAAATATTGGAATTTCAGAAATTTGAGAAACAATCTTAATAACAAAATAGATCCCCAGCAAGGGTTTTCATCTTGCGAACATCGGACGATACAAAATGAGAAGGCAACGAACAGATTAAAAAAACTCCCATGCAATTTGGGACTCGGGGAAACAAATCCGAAGTTACCTTATTAGACTCCAGTCAAGATTTGAGCAAAATTAAATAAAAAGACAAAAACATATAGCATGTCATTTTACATAAGTCAGTCATGCCAGAGATCCTATCTCACATCGTTTGCAATGTTGAAAACAATCCACAATTAATATATCTGTCATGCCTGAGAGCCAGTCTCGAAGAGTTTGCAAATGTTGTGAACAATCCATTATCAGTACGGTTGTCATGCCTGAGAGCATGTCTCGGGACGTTTGCAATGTTGACAACAATCGCACAGTCAGTAAGTTCGTTTTTCATGCCTCAAAGACTGTCTCGAGGCGTTCATAATACTGCAAAATATACATTAGCAGTATGGTTTACAATGTTGAGAACAATCACACAGTAAGTATGTTTGTCATCTTCTAGATCATGCTCCTCCGCTTACCTACAATTCGGCTCGAAGGACCAAAATCTTACTGAATTATTCACGGACTGGCGTGGGGCAGCGATGGAATCACGACCAGCCCGGTTAAAGTCGATCAAACAAGGTAGCATATACGCTTTTAAGTACCTTCTGAAAGTAATCCAGAATATGGGTCCTCGAGTTGATCCAACAAAGCACTTTGTAACCAAAAAATGTTTTTGTTGTTTCGGAAAATTAGCAAGGACGTAGGCTCCGGAAGTTACGACCACGATCGTTCAACAACGATCGATCCCGACACAACCAGAAGTCAAACGTCATCCGACTCGTCACTTCCCAGGACTCCAGAAGGCGCTCGAGTTGGGAAAATCACTGAACAAAAAGCGACAGCGAAAGAAATGCTGACCTTAAATTAAAAATGCGACTTCTGTTTCTGGAATGAAAGTGTAAAGTAGTGGGAATTGTTGATGCTGAGTTTTTCTGATATCGCGGTGAAATTTGGGGTGAGTGTATTGTGGAAGTATGTAGAAGGGTGTGGATGCGAGAGATTAATTGAGAGATTTTAAGATTAAAAAGGGGAGGTAGTTATTTTAGAGGATTGAGACAGAATTGTGCGGAAGTTAATGTTAGGTTGTTTGCATATTTGTAACAGGGTGGGGGGACTGTGTTTTACAGGTTGCTAGTAGCAGGGTTGGGTAGCGACAAAGAAAGGCGAGACAGGTACCATACCGCGACGGTAGATAGAGGCAGGGAAGCATAGAAGGCGGGAGTGTTTGGATTTGATTCATGGCTAGCGGAGCGAGTATCTCCGCGGAAGAAACAGATTTAGAGCAGGAAGTGTTCAGTACGTCAAAAGAGAAGACCAAGGAAAGGAAGGCAAGGGGGAAGTATTAGAAAACTATTCAAAAGGAAAGATTAAGAGCAAAAACCGTAGGTTCAATTGAGGCTTTTATCAAAACGAAGAGAGGGGAGAATGAAAGCAGTGAAGAGAAGGAAGATATCGGTGCGAGCATGAAATATCAAAAAATGTTTAGATTGCCGCCGGAAAAGCAGAGTTTGGTAGGGAAGAGTGATAATAGCAAGGGGGCTGACGGAAGCGGAGATGAAAGTGAAGTTCCGATGAAAGAGGAAAGACTAAAGGAAATTCACAAAGTGATGATAGAGGTAATGCTGATTTATGAAGAAAAGCAGGTGAAAGGGGGAGAGGAATTAAAGAAGGAAATTAGGCGAGAAATGGCTGAAGTTAAGAAAGAAATAAAATAAATGGGAAGAAATCAGGGAAAAGTTAGAAAAGAGTATGCAGTCATTAGAACAATCACTAGAGAAGCAGGAAGAAGATAATAATAAAAAAGTAGAGGAAATGCAAGGTAGGATGAAGAAACTTGAAAGATCGAGCCGGCATTGTGGGGGGGGGGGG
>NC_046664.1:108558103-108574850 GCF_010883055.1 Belonocnema kinseyi | reverse complement strand
GAAAGGCTGAGAAAAATAGAACAAAGAATAGACAAGAAAGAAAGGGAAGAAAGAGAATTAAACATAGTGATAAAGGGTAAAAGATTAGAGGGGAAGCAGCTGAAGGAAGGGGTGGACTAAGTACTAAAATGGATTGATGCTAAGGTAGAGATAAAGAAAATGCGAAATGTAGGAAGGGAAGAGCAAAGATGGGAAATACTGGCACTGATGAAACTAAAGAAATATGAACATAACAGGGAGGTGTTGACAAAGAATAGATTATTATATGGAAGTCCAGGGAGAATAGGGAATGATTTGACATGGGTAAAAAGGAAGATGCAGTATACATTAAGGAAAATAGCGGAAGAAGAAAGAAAAAAGGGAAAGAGAACATGGGCTAAGTATGGGCGAATACAGATGGACGGAATATGGTGGGATGGGATGAAGAAAGGGAAAATATAGTGTGAAAAGAGGTGCAGGGAAACTAGAAATAGGAAAATTAGAAATAGTAAGAAGGAAAAAATATGAGAAACGAAAGTAGGGAAGAATGGAAGATTTGTTACTGGAATATAGCAGGATTGGAGAGAAAGGATAGGGAGTTTACGAGAAATTTGACACAATGGGATATAGTTATAATGATGGAGACGCGGCTAGATGAAAAGGGATGGAAAGAGTAAGGGGAAGATTACCAAGAAGTTAAAAATGGCAAGTGCAAAATGCAAAGAGGAAGAATGAAAAGGGCAGAATGGGAGGAATAATGATGGCAGTAAGGAATGAATGTATAACAGGGGAAGATAAAGAGACATAAAAGAACAAAAAAAAGGTTTAATAGTAGAAGAGGTAATGATGGGAGGAGAGAATTGGAAGGTAGTGGGGGTTTACGTGATGGTTGATATGCAGGATAAAGCAGAGGAGATGAAAGAAATGATTGAAGAAAATAAAGAAGACATTAGGCTGATAATAGGTGGATATTGCAATGCGAGAACAGGAAGCAGAGGAGAAAGGGAATGGAAATGAGAGAGAAGAAGAAAATCATAAGATAAGGTACTAAATAAGGAGCAAGAAAAGTTTCTGAAAAGTTTGGAAAAGTTGGGATGGTATATCCTAAGCGGACGTATAGAAAGCGATGAGAAAGGAGAATATACACGCTCAAGAGACGAAGGGGGAACGGTAATTGATTATGTGATAGTGGGTGATGATGGAAGAGAGAAGGTTAAGAGACTAGAGGTAGGTGATTATATTGATTCGCATCACTTTCCCTTATTAGTGAAATTAGAGAACAAATTATAGGAGAAATAAAAATAGGATGAGAGTGTACAAACAAAAATGAAGTTAGTAAAGGGAGGAATAGAAGTGGGTGGGATGAGGGCTGCAAAGAGAAAAAAAAGAGGTCAGAAAGGAATTTAGAAAGTGGAAAAAAGAAAAAAAGTAGTGGGGAAGAATATAGAAAAAAAGAAACAATATACTGATTTGTGTTATCAAAAGCAAGAGGAAGAGAATAAAACGTTTGAGGAAGAGGCGGAGAAGGCTTGGATGGAAGAAGAGGTATGGAAGGTAGTAAACAGAGACAGAAAAAGCAGAAAAAGAGTAAACCAAGATATTGAAATGGTAGAATAGAAGAAATATTTGTTAGTTTTGCTAGGAGGAGCAGAGAGAAAAGTTATAAAGGGAGGAAAATATGGTAGAGAAAAAGATGAGGGAGAGGACCAATCAAGGGAAGAAATAGTTAAGGTTTAAGGAATAATGAAGGATGGAAAGACACTTGGTATAGATGCGATTCCAAATGAAGCATGGAAATATGTAGGGGAGGAACGAGAGGAATGGGCATGGATAATGTGTAATATAGTATAGAGAGAAGAGGGGTGGCCAGAGTTATGGAAAAAGGAATAGTTATACCAATAGTAAAGAAAGGTAAAGGAGAGCAGGTTAAGGATTATAGGGTGGTGACGTTGATGCCAACACTGTATAAAGTATATGTCACTATATTTTCGGAGAGATTGAAGATAGAATATAAAGAGAAAAAAAAATCGAGTTACCGAATCAGACAGCGCTTAGAAAAGGAATGGGGGTAATGAACAACATATATATTCTGAACTATCTAGTAATTAAGAGAATTAAAAGGGAAAAAAGGGCAATGATAGCAATGTTCGTGGACTTAAAGGCGGCGTTTGACTAATTAGACCAAGGCGAAATAGAAAAAGTTATGGTAAAAAGGAGGATAAGAGTGGGAATAATAAAGAGGGTTAGAGAAAGACTTTGATGGGAAAAAGCTGAATGTAAATGTAGAAAAGACAAAGATAATGAGGTTTAGAAAAGGAGGGGGAAGGAAGAAAGAATGGACATGGAGATGGAAAGGAATAAAGTTAGAAGAAGTCAAAGAGTATAAATATTTGGGTTATATCTTGTAAACGAATGGTGATCAAACGGGTCATATGAGAGAAATGATAAAAAAGCAGTTGGGATAATGGAACAGATATGGGAAATAAGAAAAAGAAGGTTAAAGAAATTGGTGAAGATGAATGTGGTTATTTGATACGCTGGTATGGCTGGTATTAGGTTATGGAGCACAGATATGGGGATGGAAAGAAAGGAAAGATATTGAGAGTTTACAAGAAAGGTATGTAACGTGGACACTAGGGGCAGACAAAGACGCCGGGATATATGGTGAGAGAAGAAGCGCAAGGAGATAAGTTAAGTATTAGAGCGGGAAAGAGGGCATGGAAATTTGAGACGATAATGAGGGAGGGAAACGGAGAGAGTTGGGGGGACTACTTTAATTATAGAGAAATAGAAGACGGGACTAGAGTAAACTATGAAGAATGGGAAAAAAGGAAGAGGAAAAGACAATTAATAGAAATATGGGTGATGATTGAGGAATCAAATTATAATAAATCGTATAAGATGATAAAAAGGAAGGAGTGCCAAAGTGTTTAGAAAGGGGATGGGGAGGGAGAAGGTGGATCAGAATAGCAAGGTTTGATTGGGAAACGACGTAAGGGAGGGGATGTGCTGGGAAAAAGAAGAGAAAATAAAGTGTCGAATCTGTGAATAGGAGGAGGTGTATGGGAAGGATGTAGGAAAGGAATGGAAGATATAGGAAGCTGTAGAAGATATAGGAAGCGTAAAGATTGTTGACCCCTTCGAACCACTGCAGTTTAGGATTTTATTTAACATATTCCTAGGGACTTTTTCAACCAATTAAAAATTGAAAATTTATAAACTATTCTTTTCTAAAAAATGAGTAGCTTTTTTTTCGTTCAAAATTTTCAAATAGTTTTAACCCGCCATAGAAATGAGGGAAATTAAAACCAAAGAAAGCAAGATCCTTTTGATTGAAGTCAATGATGAAGGCTGGCTGTGATTCATCATAAGCATAAAAAAATAAATATTTGATATAAATATAAACTTACATAAACATACGGACTATTCGCACGCTTAGACTTTTTTTCTTTAAATATTTACAATTTTTATAAAATATCTAAAAGTAATGAACAATACAAAATTCAAGTACAAAAATTATTTAATAACCTTTATGACTAGAAGCGATTTTCTGCTGTTCAAAAATCTCCATACAATTCACAGTTTTCCATTCACCAAACTCTTTTATATAATACTCCTTTACTCAGATTTTAATGCAAAATAACACTTCTAAAACAACAATTTGAAATATGTAAAAAAATAACGTAACTTGACTTATTTTAAAAAGCGCTTCATACTTTTTTGTTGTAGTATATAATCCTCTTAAAAAATATCTAAAGCTGATAAAAAATAAAGAACTTTTGAATTTAATTACGCTTTAATAACCTCAGTGACAAATAATTTTTTTTATTTTTAAAAACCTCTGCAAAACGTACAGTTTTCGATTTATTTAATTCTTTTATACTACTTTTTAACTCAGTTTTTAATTTAAAATAACAATTCCCTAACAATAATTTAAAATATGTAGGAAAAAATTGATTTCTAGGTTAAATATGACCTATTTCAAAAAGTTTCATATTTCTATCTACATTCGTACGATTAAAATTGATTATGTGCACGAATGTTTTGAATTTTATAAATATTTTTGAATCTTAAAATAATTGTATCTCAAAATAAAATAATGAAAAAGAGTTATCACTACGAACCAACTCCATGCTGTGAACAGAATATATTATCGGAAAACAAAACAAACTTCATACTGCGAAACCTTGTCGATTATTATACTTAAAAAGATACTTATGCAGGAAGAAGTAAATTATTTTGACCAATATATTCATTTTCATAGCATTTGTGCAATGACTATTGTATCAAGTATGCACTTCTTATATTGAGGAAGCTGATGTGATTATATCTTGGTAACATATTTTTGGATCTTCAAAGTAAATCTGACATTAGTTTCAAATTAAGTATTATTTGAAGGAAAATATTCATGCATCATGCTAAAAGAAATTATTTCTGCGCTGACTATATTTATTTCCTTGTCTCATGAACGTGAAAATTGTTTCAATTAAAATAGTAGTCAAAATAACTGTATGAATTTACTTGGATCAAGAATCATTTTGTTAGAGTTTTACTTACTTATTATGAGAATATATTATTCTTGATTCAATATTTTATCAAACTTCACGCAAATAAGTATTATGGAACAAATTTACTCAATAGTTTTTTGCTTAGAATAAATATATTCTTGATTCAATTAGTTGTCCTGCATCTATTATTTTATCGATCAAGAAAATTGGTCCCTTGTAAAAAGAAAATATTTGTTTGTTTTTTTTTTCAAGTAAAATCAGCTAAGTAACTTAGCCAACTTATTTATTATTATTCTGGGTTGAGTCCGCAACAGCTCCTGACGCTTGCACGGAGAAAAATGGAAGATCTGTTTGGCGACATAAATGTGCAGACACACGATATCGCAGGGTCGACTACAGGAAACCTCTTGAGTATGGCTAAAGCGACAATCTCTATAAGGTAAAAACAAGAGGTCTAAATCAACAATCTCAGAAAGTCGACTTGATTGTCTCAGAGCGTCGTCTCGGTTATCTCAAGCTGGATGATCCGATCAATGTGAAGGATCGGTTTGGAAATCTTGGATGGTCGATTTGATTTTCTCGGACATTCGACTGGATCATATTTAAAACAGTTACTTATAGAATAAGATATTTTAAATAAATCCTCAATAGATGCACTAACTTTAAACAGGAATAGTGGGTACAAACTTTTTTTAACGGATAGCATTTTGGCGCAAAAATCAAGCAATTGACCATACGCGATGCCTTATCTGCTCCTTCATGGATCTTTAAATAAGTGAAAACAATATGTGCGTATTGGCCATCCCGAAAAGGATACCTTAATTATCCCTGATAGTGAGTCTGATGTTCTTATAAAAGTCAGACTGTGTCGAAAAAAATTTGGAAGGACCGTTCGACCATGTAGAAAGACTGCCTGGCTCTCTAAATTTTGACCATTTAACTTTGACCACCCATTTTTTTCCATGTCGGTGATCTCGTTGCATACCCTTCTGAGCCTTAAGTGTGACCCCATATCCCTCTACATAGGAAGAGGGCCGCCGTTACCCTGTTAGCTGATAATTCAGACTCAATGATGCAGCCACTGCCTGTGAGTATTACACGTTTCCCCTTAATCGCAGGGCAGTGACAAAAGGATATGAGTAGAATTATCATTATCCTTTCCGCACAGACGACAGAGGGAACTTCCTTCAAGTCCTATCTTATGTCTGTATTACCGAAGGTTTCCGTGTCCTATAAACATTTCTGTCAGGATTTTGACTTCGTTCATTCCGAGATTGAGTAATTCCTTCGCTCGTTGAGAATTTATCTTTGAAAATGCCTACAACTGGCTTAGGTCCAGTAACATTTTCTTTTGCTGCTAGTTTCGCTAGCCTGTCTGATATCTTATTGCCTTTGATAACGCTGTGTACAGGAATCCAGAGCAGAGTGTCTCGGTTGTCTGTCGCTAGCATATTCAGTGCCTAAAAGCGCTCCCAAACTAGTAGCAACGTGGTCGTTGTTCCATTCAGGGTCATTATATCAGCTCTGCTGTGTGAGTAGATCCGAATGTTTCTATTATTCCTATACTCCTTTGCCTTGTAGGCGCACTGGAGCATGGCCATAATCTCAGATTGTATAACTGAGGCATAGGACCACATCGCAGTTGTGAAGCCCATTGTCTTAATAAATGGGCCAGATCATACTCAGTGCCGGCCTCTTCGCGATGTCGATTGGTATCCGCACTACTGTCGAGATACTGCTAGCGTTTATCATATGTAATTTCCAGACCACCTTCGCAGCCACGGCCTTGATGGTAAGATGGAGGGGTTGCAATCCTATTAGTATTATCAATGCTACCGCACATTGGTTCCGTTTTCCGCAAAGTGTTAAAAAATTTGCTTCAGCTTGCGTTGCAAGCTACGTTCCTGGGTTTAGACAGAAATTGAAGTTAAAGTAATTTCGAAGAGAACGCGCTACCGCTTTTTTTAATTTTATGATTTTCAGAAACTTTGGCATGGAATTGAAATGTGGCATTTTTTAAGAAAATTGGAATTTTACAAAATTATGTTTCCTCGCAATGGCCTGTATATCCTTCGAAAACGGATGTAAAAAACTTCTTAAACTCTTATATTCGATGTATTTTTTCCCACTTAATACGATTCCGAAGTTAGGTCAACGTTATAACGATCAAAATTCGCCTATTTTGACGATTATTTTGTTTAAAAGTGAAAAATTGGCTGGAAATTAGAAAAAAATCGTGAAATATTTCGAATTATCCGACAAAAATCGTATTTAAAACTCACATGTGTAGCATATTTTTTCGCTTAATACGATTCTGAAGTTAAATCAATATCTAAACCAAGAAAAATAGTTATTTTTACATTCTATTTGAAAAAAAACGAAAATTTACTAGGGATAGAAAAGAAACTTGTGTTATAGTTAGGTTTTTTACTGGATGTAAAATTTAAATAATTTTAAGAAGGTATATTTTTTAGAACCATATTCAGCGGAAAAAAATATGCCAGATATGTGAGTTTTAAATACGAGTTTTGTCCGATCATTATATAAGAGTTTAAGAGTTCAAGAGACCGTCGAGATTTCACAGTAGGAAGTTCGACCCTGCTCCACCAGACATTGACTCATAGGTTAGCCTGTGTCGCAAGATCGCTGTATAGATCCACATAAGTGTATCCGTTTTCAAGCCCTAGCTTTTCCCTATGATTCTCCTAGAGCCAAAGAGTCGCTACTAGCAGTCCATCCACTGCCAAGCAGCACAGCAGAATTGATAAAACACCTCCCTGCGGACATTCTAAGTCAACGGTTCCACATAAAGTGGTATCAACTCAGTCGTAGTTAGGTTCCTGTTGGCCAACATGTGGCACGTTCATTCCACGACTGCAATTAGCACACCGTATGCGATAATGGCCGCCATGAGCACCTTTCCAGAGGTTGAGTCAAAGGCTCCTTCAATGTCCATAAAGGTTCTAATCACAAGGCCTTTCTGCTTCAGTTGTGCTTCTATAAGGTTGACTGCTGTGCTTAGAGCCGTCTGAGCCGAGTGACCAGCCCTATAGGCATGTTCAAATGCACATGTCCAGATGCACAGTAGTATTCTATGACACCTACTGCTGCGCAGAAGTTTTTTTGGTCCTACAGGAGCACCAACAGACATACGTACCATTAGGTACTATAAGATACCATTATATAAGTACCATTAGGTACCTTATTAGGGAGGGTCCTATATAAGATCCTATGACATTTCCTATAGGTCGCACCTATAGGCGAAACATTCCTTTGCAGGACTCTATATAGGATCCTATGTAGATTCCTATATAGGATCCTATATAGAAACCTATATAGGAGTTTTTAGTAGGGGAATCTTTACACTGTTTTTAGTAGCAAAGATGTAAGGCTCATGGGACGGAAATCATTGGTTGAAGTATAACTGATCCTGACTGCTTTCGGAATGAAAACTACTCTCGCACCCCTCCATTCCATCAGAATACGCTGTTTCGGGCCCAGCTGGGCCACAGGCGGCTATGATTGCCTCGGTGGTGTCGTCCCCTCTTGTTCAAACTTTGAAAAGCCCGGATAATGTGCCTTGATCAGGTGAGCCAAGCTATCCCCGTCCGACCCTGAGTATCCCTCGCCGGGACATTTCAGAGTGCTGAAAATAGCATTCCGTATTTCGAGCAATCCGCTTATGCAGTCTATCCGCATCTGATCCTTTTTGGATGTCTATGCAAAAGCTGGTCCAGCTTTCATGCTTTGCCTTACGTATAGCACTCCTATGTTCATCACTTATTGTCTTAAATGAGGTCCATAGTTCCTCCGTTTTACCAATACTCGCTCATCTGAACCTCTCTCTGGTTCCCCTGCCAAGCTCTTCGAGTTTCCCATTCCGCCAGTGTGTTTCCTCAGCCTTTCGGACTCTTGAAGGTCGAAAATTACTTTCATAAGTAGATTTCATGGCTTCCGTGAAAATCTCGGTCGCCATCTCCAGGGTATCCACGTCTCTAATTGACATGGGTACCTCTGAGAGTTCTTCTTTGATTTCTCGCCCATTTATAGCCCATGGGTACAATGGATTCCAACTTGAACTCTGTCTGTGAGTGATCTGAGAAAGTGGGTTCATCTAAGACTCTCCACTTCTTCATGTTATCTTTAAAACTACCAATACAGAGAGTGATGTCAATAACTTCGTCCCTGACAGAGTTACGAAACCTTGGGGTATTCTCCCTATTAAGAATATTTAAATCAGTGGTGATTAGGTGTTCCACTAGATCGTTCCCTCTTGAGTAGACGTCCGTACTGCCCCACAAAGTATATTCGGAGTTAGTATTGAACCCCAGCAAAGGACTACCTTGGAAAAAAAAACTTGCAGTATTCCACCAGTGTACCTACATTCACTGGTGGATTGGTATCGCTGTCATATGGAAAGTAAGCCGATCTCATGACTAGACTTACTATTCCTTTAAGATCCATGACTATCACAATCAAATCTCTAGAAGATAGCTCGAACAACAGGACGACGTTGACTCCCTTCGCCATTATGAAATCCCTTGGATTGACACCTTGGGGTCCCTGTAACAAGAATTACCCCCCGCCTTGAACCCCTAGTGGTATCTCGAACTAACCAGGGTTTCTGGATTAGCGAGATACCTATGTGCCTCGCAGCTATGCCCCTCTGCAATACTACAGATGCGCCTTGTCTGGGATGCAAGTTAATTTGGGTAATGGTTAAACCAGGAGTAATCATTTAGGTCTGCTCCCGATCTTCTTGTACACTGACAGGCTCCTCCTCCCCCTAGCTCACAACCTTCGAGTTGACCTTTTCCAAGTGGTAGAATGGCCTGTTTTTGAGGACCGCAAGA
This sequence comes from Belonocnema kinseyi, assembly GCF_010883055.1. Taxonomy (NCBI): domain Eukaryota; kingdom Metazoa; phylum Arthropoda; class Insecta; order Hymenoptera; family Cynipidae; genus Belonocnema; species Belonocnema kinseyi. The sequence continues at coordinate 108,565,510 of NC_046664.1, read as the reverse complement.
GCCCTCGTCTGAGACTCAGGAATTTGCAAAACAAGGAGATGTTTGATTCCTTCTCCCGTTGTGTCCTCTTCTTAGGGCCTATCGTGCCTGACGATTCGCCAGGACTCTGTCTCAAGTGATGGGTTCAATCCCTCCAATCGCCGGAGGACCACAAACGGGTCTTCTAGTTAACCCGTAAACCACGCCGTAGCCCTCATCATGTTTTGGAGCAACTCAACTTCACTCACCTAAAGAGATGCACCTTCCCATGGCATTAACTCGACCACAGCCTTGTGTAGCGAAGCTTTATCCGCTGGGTAGGATGCCACAAATAGAAGGACCCCTCTCCTACAGAAGAAGGTCCTGATTATTGGCGATTGATCTGGGGACACTCTTTCAAGCACCTGCCAAGTAGCCTTCCTGAAGAGCTCGAACTACTTTATAGTGAGCATCGAGTCTAAGTAACTCGTATCCGCTACTACCATCGTCATGGGGTCAGCTCTAAGCTTCTGTTAATCTAGCCCTCGACGACTCCCTGTACTTCGGCTGCTAGGCCCGGAAGAGCTGGTGGCACAGCCGCCGCCTGAGTTTGGCTTGCCGGAGAGCCAAACTGAGAGGAAAGAGTTATGTTAGACGCATTAGGACCCACCCCTTTCCCTTCTCCGCCACCTCCTTTTCTCCTTCTTCTTTCGCTTGTAATTGTGCGTGATCCACTTTGATTCCCACGGATAGCGTTAACATAGTTGATCATTATGTGTGGGCATCCATATGAAAAGGGCCTTCACGGCCCGTTCTAGTTCAGGAGATATTTGCGTTTTTGTAAGTCATAGTTGAATTCATTATATTCATATTTTAGTTGAGAATGATACTAGGACCTACACTAAGAAAAAAAAATTATGTTGAAGTATGACCTGCAGGTAACTTTATATACCAACGTTTTTTACCATTATTAATATTTAAATATTTTTTGATATCCAATTTTATGTGAATTAATTTTATAATCTTATTCTTCAAACTCCGCCTTTAGTTTTTGATCATAATATTGTATAAGAAATGATCCACTAATCCGGAAAATTCCTTCAAATGATACTTTTGCTATTGAAAAGAATTAATAGTTTTTGGAAGTAGAAAAAAAGAAAGTATAATTTGATTATCATCATGTAATTTGCAACCTTCTGAATCTTTATAGTTTTTATTTAGGGAAAAAGGGTAAGGAATATATCCTAAACCGTTTTTTTTGTAGACGTTTTTGAAAGAATTTTACACTTGCTAGCAAGCCTTCATTCTATGAAGCAGCACTTTACTTAGAGCTTTCTAGGTTACCCCCCCCCCCCCATCCTTTTATCTCTACAGCCCTTCTTACACCCAACCTGGCGTGAGCATGACATACCCATCTTTAGTTTGAGTTAGCTACCGCGAGTAATTATTCCATTTCGAAGCTTGTGCAGTTAATCCACCTGCGGAAAAGAAGTATAAATCTAGCCTGCGAGTAGGAATTTGATTACTAATTTGCAAGGAAGCTGCATTTCAAATTATTTTCAAAAAAAATTAAATTAATGCTCAACAATTTCTGATTTGACTCGAAACTTGTTATAGAATAGGCTGGGGCGAAAAACCAACATTGTGCGTCCAGGAAACGCCTGGGTGCGGAAAAGTGTCCCAGTCCAATCCGAAACTCAGCGCACTTCGAAATTTTAAAATCGGATATTATCATCGGATAAAAGTCATCAGAGGGTACTTAGAGGTCTGTACCGAGTCGCCAAAGTCACTCCATTCCAATCCTCATGGAGGGGGAAATGGCTTAAAATTGCGTATTTTCGAGTAAAACGCTCAAATACTTGTGCAGCTCCTAGCTCACTGAGTTCTACTACTTCGAGTGAACCAGAGCCCACCACGTGGAGGTCTTTCGAGAAAGAAGTGTGGCGCGTATCTGTCGGTCCCGAGCGTCGGGACCGATGCCTTGTCTAGACACCTCTGTTACCAGTCTAACAGTTCTTTCCACCGCTACTGTGTGACAAGGGAAAGATGTAAAGTCCCAGCCTGGTACCAAGCCATCGGCCATAGATAGCTTAGCGGTAAGTTCATCCTCTGTTATAGGAATTAAAACTGGAGGTACGGTAAGTGAAACATCTATCTGTTCTCAATCAATCATTTCTGTGTAATCATTAGCTCCAAAATTAATTTTTGGCACAATATTGTATTTAACAGTTGTCTGTTGCTTATGTTTTGCTTCCAGGATTTTGGTGAGTGCATCTTGGTTTACCACATTTCGGTACTTCAGAGGAAGAAACCTTGACAATTTGATTGCTCGGAAGAGGTGCCGACTCACATCAGCGATAGACTTATCCCGTCTGATGTGGAACCACTGAGGTACGTATACTGTAAGTATTCAACTAATACTTGTAGTTTGTTTGTGGGTCTTTTTGTTGATATGTATAATCTCAGAATTCTTTTTGCAGTTGTTAGCCAGTGAGCCATGTTGATGGGGCCTATCTTCCGGGAAGCCAGCTCAGGAGAGCACGCTCGGAACCGTGTGGCATCTGATATCTCATAAAGATACCTTTGATCTGAGCTGAGATTAGTGGGCTCAATCTCAGATAAGTCACACTCAACTTGTTTAAGCTTTACAACATCGAGGGTCTCACAAGTTGGAAGTTGTACCCCTATTGGCCCTGAGTATTTGTTCGGACCAGAGGTAGGTCCGTCAATAAATACGAAAAGACTGCTGAACGGTAGCTCATTGAAATGTAATAGACAGACAACCCATTGCAAGGGACGATCAAGTCGTTCCTCTAGTAGACGAATAATCTTTCCTTTCAGTCCGTATTCGTATTTGTACCGTCACAACCCACGACTACCACTGCATCGAAGCATCCATTCAGTTCTGTTGTTACGTAATTATAAATAGAATCACACTCATCTTGGGCATGGCTCGATGATGTGATGACATGGCCTACGTAATTAGAACCTGGTTCGGCCACCAAGAATATGTGTTCCTCGTTAATAAATCCGGAGGCTGTCAATGTTTCGTCTTTCCGACTATCAAAGTATAAGCCACGAATAGAATCCTCATGGCGTGATTCCTCCTTCAACTTGGAGCCTATTTTAATTTTCTCGCACCTTATCTTACTTTTAAATATGACTAGACACTCCGGTACTTTTTGAGAAATATCCGGGGAGATCATACCTGCGCGATTGGCAGTGAGGAGTACAGACAAGCTTAAATGTGCCGCAGCCCGTTGCCTTATACCTTATCTTTGAGCAACTACTGCTACTTCAGATAAGTCAAGTCTGGCCTGCGATGATTTTCTCTGCACAAGTCTGCGTGGTATGTCTTTTTGCATTACGTTCTGCTCTCTTATGTATTCTTTTTGTTTCAGAGACATTTACGCTAGCGATTCCCATGAGTCTTTTACCTCTTTGGTCAAGATAGAAGGCATGCTCTACGGCTGGAACCTTTTTTTCCTTGGGACAGGAGCACCTGGACAAACGGACTTCGTCGGCAATATCTTCAAACGAAGGCTCCTTGTCTTTTTCTGAAAGACAGCCCTTTTGCGTTCAAACCTCCTGACAACATCGCAGAACGTCAGCCCTCGTTGGCAAAACGTTCGGACCAAAATCTTTTGGAGGACCAAATATAGGGCCCTGCACAAAGTCTCTCTTTGCGAATTTTGACATGCTGTGGCATACAAACCAAAGAGGGGAGTGTAGGCAGAACCAGAATCTCTACCACCAAAAGAACCAACGACGAGACAATGAGCAGAAGAAACTATAACGACAACGTCAACTAGCACCTGCGAGTGAACGAACATTAGGCGTGAGCCGACAGCACAAGCCATTGACAGGTTCTGACAGGTCTCGACAACGCTCGACCAGAGGGAGGTGGAGGGAGAGGGGAGAAGGAGACCGGCGACCGGGGGGGTCCAGATTCAGTTTAGAGGTGGCACAGACGCTCGTGTGCTCGTAGACAGACATAACCCAGGGACCGCACAATTATTTAGGCGTTTTACTCGAAAATACGCAATTTTGAGCTATTTCCCCCTCCATGAGGATTGACATGGGGTGATATTGGCGACTCGGTACGGACCTCTAAGTACTCTCTGATGGCTTTTAATCTTTAGGTCACCCTTGGAAGGCATCGGTATCGATTTTAAGCCTATTTTTGCAAAACCTTAAATTTTGGTGTTTTTAAGTGAAATTTCGAGATTTCACCATCAAAGAACAGACTGAAGATATTATCCGATTTCAAAATTTCAAAGTGCGCTGAGTTTCGGATCGGACTGGGCCACTTTTCCGCACCCAGGCGTTTCCTGGACGCACAATGTTGGTTTTTCGCCCCAGCCTGTTATAGAAAGCATAGTAATGAAATGAAAAAGATTTTTATCTTAAATATGCAGTACAAGCACACTTTATCTGCTCACGTAGCGGCAGTAAAATGACCGGTTTTAGTCCAGGAGATATTCGCGTTTTCCTAATCAGGGCCAAAATGACGATTTTGGCTTTTGAGTGGGTCGTAATACGAGGATCTACACTGAATCGTGCGACACTACACTCATGTTCTAAAAGTAACCAGAAATGGTTATAAATCTTCTTTAAAGAAAAAATACAACACGTGTGCTTATGGCAATAACTAATTTTAGATGCATTTTTCTCGAGAAACAGTTGTTCGAAATGCCCCCTGAGACCATTTTTTCAAAATAGATATTTCGTCTTGGGTTGGAAATTCTGCTAATTTATCCAGATCTATGTCCTTAGACCTAGCTCCATACAAAATGTAAAGGCCCTTTTCGTGAGGACGCCCATTTATTGAGTTACAAGTGCGGAAATTAGGCAGTTCCGTGTCAGTTTGAAGCGTGATGTACGATCCAAAATCAAATCAATGGGGAGTTGAAGGCGAGTTACAATTCGGAAATAAGCTGAAAACGAGCCGGAAGATCCTGAAGACGAGCCGTACTGCAAACTTCACTAGAGTTATAACTTCCAACTTTCTGCTGCTGTTGCACCAATGTTTTTCCTAACGAATTCTAGGTATTTGGGATTTATGAATCTCTTGAAACAAAATTTCCGGAAATTTATATTTAAATTACCACTAATCACAAAAAATTTGGGAAAATTTCGAATACTATAAATTACAAACTATATGCAAGAATTTAAAAATACCAACAATTTTCAGAAATTTTTAGTAATTTTCAGTATTTAATTATTTATTTATGGACAATTATTATTTCTTTCGAATTCCAATCAAGAATTACTATTCGTGATCACTCCGTTACTTGTGCGCTCATAATGCAGTAAGTCTTTTTACAACTAACTTTTTATCAAGGGTTTTAGAATTGTTCACTTTATGTACGATATACGTGCCTCGGCATGTATACAAAATGAAAACCAGAAATTTCCAAAAGTTTCATAATCTAATTAACAATTTCTAAAATTTTCAGAAAGTTTCTTCCGGGAAATAAGTATGTATCATGTTAATATCTTATTTTTATTCAAATACAAATAAATCAGTCTTAGTTAAGTATCTACAAATTAAGTTTAGTTGCAAAAATAGTAATGGAATAGTATATTGTGCATCCAGGCAACGAACTAGTCTTTTTACGGCCGAGCGTGAATTTTTGCAAACACGCGAGACCGTGAAAAGACCTCGCTGCCTCGGTGCGAGTGGGTCCAAGTAAAGACGCGCATGCCGGCGAATTTCCTGCGGAAAATAAAGTGCACTTTATCGACCTAGACCGGTAAAGCGCCTTCACAACAACGACCTACTTTGTAATTGGTTAGGTAGTTAAAAACAGATGCCTTCATCACAGAAATAGAGTTAATTCTAAAAAATAATGCATTTTATTCCTTTCTGGAAAATCTTCTTGAAGTAACTTAATTTTAAGTCGAGCCAATTAATTATTCGAACTGATTAAGTAGGTATTGATATTTAACCCAGCTCCCTTACAGCTAGTTGTAAATCATCTCTGATGAAAAAAGGTAATTAATGTTTTTTTAATTCAGCGAATATGAAAAACCGCACATGGCAGGTTACTAAATATTGTAAATTTTTATCACATAATACAAGTGTTCTTTATAAAAAATTGGTAATTTATTCTGCCGTAATTTCAGCAAAATCCCGTTAACTACGAAATGTACGAAGCTGAGAAAATCGACGAAAATTGTTCGAATCTTTATTCGCGTGTATCGCAGATTCTAATTCATTTTCTGCAGTCTTTTTTATTGTTATTTTCTACGTTGTATATAAACTTTTTATTTTTGCACAAACAAATGGTTAAAAATTGTTAATTAATTATCTAAAATGCAGTTAACGGTGTTGATTGTGATGCAAAAATTCAAAAAACGCCGTAACAGGCAGTTACGGCTCTCTTCGAATCACGGACCTCAGAAATAGACCTGCCGTGATTTGAAAAAACGCCGTGCACGGCAAGAGAATTTCACAGCTCAAAATAATTTCATTTACGGCGTTTCTCGAATTAGAGATCTTTTTTCTCGGGGTTCGATGATTCCGAAACTAACTGCCCGTTGCTGCTTTTTCCCGAATTTCTCTGTGACGTTTTCAGCTGTCCATGATTTGAGCCTGCAGCTAACGGTCAGTTACGGCTCTTTACAAATCGCGACTCTCCAAATTTTGCACTTAACGGCGTTTTTCCAAAATTTAACAATAAATTTTTTTAACTTATTAGGAATTTGAACAAATTATTTTAAGAAACAGGTGCATTCTTTCGTCACGATTCCAAAGATAAGAAAAAAAAACACATTTTTTAATTTTTACAGTTAACGGTATTTTTTCAAATCACGGCAATATTATTATTGGGAAGGAAAAACCTTATTTCATAAACTTTTTCCATACTGGAAGAAGTCGATAAAATACGGTTTTTCCTTGCCGATATAAATTTGTTATTTCCCAATCGTTCTTAATTGGAGCGGTATTGGTATATACTTTATTTTATATTTGTGGTCATGGAGAATAGATATAAGGAGACCAATTTGTATTGCATGGACTTCACCAAAAACGGTCACTTTTCTGTTGCCAGAAGCACGCACAAACACATTTATAAAATCACACTTAAGTATTGCTCAAAACTTCCCGAGCGTGGCGTGCTAACCGCACTTAAAAAAATATACGGCCGCCTCCATTGTTTTGTTTTGACAGGTCGCTTGAACAAATAAATAATTAATAATCAGACAGGATTTTGTGAAATGTTTGTGGAATAAAAAATTATTCGCCACGGAAGAGGTAGGTAGTACGTTTATGAAAATATCAAATTAATTTTACCAATACTATGCGTGCGACAGGCATTCAACGCGTTCGTAACAAAAACAATAAATACAGTCTATCAAGTTAAAGCGTGGGTGGCTTTACTCGCAGTCGGTAAGGTGTATCGACATGATTTTGGTGTCAAAATATTAAGAAGAGCTCCCTCTTTC
>NC_046664.1:108549836-108558003 GCF_010883055.1 Belonocnema kinseyi | reverse complement strand
GGAGCTCTTCTTAATATTTTGACACCAAAATCATGTCGATACACCTTACCGACTGCGAGTAAAGCCACCCACGCTTTAACTTGACAGACTGTATACAACTTATACAACTCTGAAAGTCTTGTACACTACACTTGAAACCACACTTGTTGGAAACTTTCGCTTTTATACAGTGATTTTTAATTTTAACATCCTTGCCTTTATTCACAAACTATTAGTTTTTCAATCATTATTTATCTACATTTGACTCGCGTTCACATAGGCAGCCATATTTTTTGTAAGTGCGGTTGGGTCGCCACGCTCGGGAAGTTTTGAACTATACGTAAGTGTGATTTTGCACATGTGTATGTGTGCGTACTTCTAGCAACAGGAAAGTGTTCATTTTCAGTTCCACTAGTTTGGTCTCCGTATGTCTATTCTCCTATTCTCCATGTTTGTGCTATTAAAATGTTGAATATGGAAAATGATATAATACACGTCATTATACTTATTTTCATGCTATAAATCTATATCTAGAGATTTTGTAACTATTTAGATTGGGAACTGCACAATGAATTTTGTGTTTGTTTCTAGTAGTTAGAAACATTTGCAAGTGTTCTAGAATCTAAGGAACTCTAAGTACATATTAAGCGAAGCAACCCTATGAGTCAAGTGAATTGAGATTTATGTGAAAAGGTTGTGAGAAAAAGTATTTTTTGAATTCACGTGAAAAGAGCTGAAATTAGAAATCTAAATTTCAGTGAGTAAAATTTATCATTTTGAAACAAAGGTTGAGCATCTTTTTCATTTATATTTCTCAACGTACAACACGATACAACTTAAGAGAGTCATATTAATGTTACCGTTGTTTAAAAAAATTTAATTTTAGTACATCATTTTAAATTTCAAGAAACTTTAGGACACTAAAAACATAAAAATATTGTATTACAATAATATATTTAAATTTAGGTGAAATAATAGTGAACCTTACATTAATCTCTAAAGTGTCTGTACTTAACAATATTAGTAATTCATTATTTTAAACCACAAATAATTTGCCTGGAATTTCTTTTATTTTCTAATGGAACTAGTTTCAAGTAAAGTCTATAACTCTATTAAAATATTTTTAAAATGAAATATATTAAATAATAAATAGATAGTAAATGTTTATAAAAAACAAATTTCCAATACGTTGAGAGAGACATACTACCATAAAAAAAATACGTTTCCTAATCTTTTGTCGCGAAATTTCATGTATTACAAATATAATCTAAAAATGTAAGTAAGTAACGTTAATAACTTACGTTGCTTTCCATAACAGTCATCCGAAAATCGTAACCGAAGAACGTTACCGTTACGTCTTAAAAAAGTTAACTCTATACAGATACCGTTACTAAGAAAAAAAGTAATGTTTCCGGAAACACGGTATGTCCAAAATTTCAGAATATTTTTAAAACTGAGAAACTATGTTAATGTTTTTAAGAGTGAATTTAAGTAAATATATTCATATTAGAAAAAATTACATGTCTAGGTCATCGCATTCTGAAACCTTGATAAATTACAGGGAGACCTAAAGTCTTACTGGCTTCTCATGAAATCGCTATGAAAGAGTAATTTCTTGTATGTAAAAAAACTAAAAAGAGAGAATGTAAAGAGGTAAATTAAATAAAATGAAAAAGGGAGTGAAGTGAACGAAGGAGATTGAAAATCAGCGACACAAAATAGAAACAGAGAAAGGTAGAGCGTGAATGAATAATTTATAGCAACAGTGTCGCAGCCATAGCTCGATGGATTTGCAGGTACCCTCTTTTTTTAAATCTTTGTCCGCGTTTCTTTTCTTTTATAGAAGTTCTATACACACATATATACACACTGCCGTGCAAAAGTTTTAGGCCACCTCTTTTTTATGACTGAATAAATTCTCTTAATAGTAGATATTGCAAAAATAGTGTAAATTTAAAATTTTTCTTAAATTTTTAAGAAGTTTCGAACTAATGAACATTTTTCAATGTTCTTGGGCTCATTTTGAAGCTATGTTTTCATTGTATCACAACAGCTTACGGGTATAAATTGAAAAAAATGTCTTTTCGAATTTTAAGAATTTCAAGTTGTAATAAAAAAGTTGGAAATTTTTGAAAACATCTTATCTGTAGGCAGATCAGAACAAAAGTTAAATAAATGTATATTTTGAGGGAATTATATAGAAACTTCATATGTAAAAAAAGCTTTAAAATGAGCCCAAGAACCCTTTTAAACAGAAATTTTTTAGCTTTAGTATAATTAAAATTAAGAGGATTTATTTAGTTATTTATTTAATGACCCCCCTCTGGTGCTATCGCCGCGCCACTGCATGCACGTGCGATGATGTTCGTGGTGTGCTCTTCGTGTAGTTTCAGTTTTATGAAAAAAAACTACCACTAAAGAACTCGAGAAGTCACGAACTCAAAACGAAAGTAGAACCCTTTTCCTTTTTAATTTTTGTATATCATTTTCGGAATTCTCGCGTCCTTGCATTTTGGTTTTCTTGGGGTATACACAATCTTAAATCTCTCTAAGAGAGCACTAAGTGAAAATAAAGAAATCTATGTTTTCTTTTCAAAAAATCTCTCTAAATGGTAAGTGCACTCGGATTTCAGTTTTCGATGTATGCATTTTAAGCACACTATACTGCAAATAAAATGATCAGATTTTCCATTTTTTAAATAAAATATTATACAAATTTGAGTTAAATAAATGGGAAATATTATTTTTAAACATGAATAAGGACGAATTTATTTTCGTAGATTTATTATGAGGAAAGAGTGAAGAATAATAAGAAATGTATGAAAGATTGAAAGATAACACTAGTAAATTGCATTAAATTCTATGTAAACAAAAAATTCCCTAAATCTAGTTCAATACGATTTCTTTTTTGATAACAGCAAATTTTTTATTTTCTGATCGATAAAGATTGATCGAAACATGCACTCTTCGCCTTCAATACAATTTGACTGAATTAATGAAATATTAGTAATTAAGAGATAATTGTTTGGGTCAATAACAACTTTTTAAGTACGATATCATTTTTAAAACATTTTTACTTTAAATTTGTTAGAATTTGTCATACGTTTCTTGCACCTTTATAACTTGTTGACTGGCTCAGTGAAAATGTTTCCCAGAGTACAGTAATAAAATTGCTGTGTGTCAATATCACGTATATGCAGAGTATCTACGTACTGCAATACAAGAAAGCATACACATCGAACATCTTATAAGAATATTGGAATATTTATACTTTATTCACATATAGGTAAGTTCCGCATGTAAAAATATTCGAAAATAATGGAGTGCACATATCGACATTTTCTGAGTGCTCTTTGGAAAACGCGGTAAACGTAATATAACGTTGTTTCAGTACCAATGACTCTTTATAAATAAGGGAAAAAAAGAATTTTTTTCATCATTTTTTTATATGTGGTTATTCTTAATACCACGACCAGAAAACATGTCAGGTATAACCTTATTTTCTTTTTTTCTATATATACTCGTATATTTATAGGGGCGTTGCATGTTGAAGGAAAAACTCAAGTCTTAAAAAGCTATCGACAATTAATAATGCAGTACACTTTTCTTCAAGATTTTTTATTTACGTATCTATTGGGCTTATAAGAAAATGTCCTTATATATCAGAGCTCCGATATAACAACAGTTTCGAGGATTGTCTGACACTGGCCTTGCTTGTAAATCGGTGCCTCGAAAGGTAAATACTGCGGGTACTGCCCGCTTTTATCGCTGGTGGCGTGTTGTTTAAATCCTTCATCAGGTGACATTAAAAAATAAAAGTATCATTTTTCGATATCTTAAAAAAATAATTTTCAAAATATCCTACTCACGATCTCTATTGCTTCATCAATTTCTATGAAACTCAAATACGTAAAATTTAATCGAAATACATTATGTACGTAGGTTTATACATTCTCATCAGAGAAGGTATTAGATTTGTGTAAAATTTGACCCCCTCTCCCCAGTTTTTCTTAAATGTCCACGTTTTTTGAAACCCTGAATACGAAAAACAGGTTTTTACGAATGTTTCTGTCTGTATTATCGCACGTCTGCATTTCTGTATGTAAAGTTCGTTTGCCAACCATTTTGGACAAATATTCAAAAAGTGAGCATCTTTTGAATATTTTTGAGATCACTTTTTTCAAAATTCAAAAATTCTCTGTACGATTATTTTTAGTATTCAAAAAGTCGAACAATTTATCCTATTGACTGTTTTCAAACAATCAAAAATTACCAGAGTTATAGCATTTACAAAATTCCAAAAAACACACGAAACAACATTTTAAACCAAATAAAGCACGATATGAAAAAAGTGAAGAGAAGAAAAATGTTGCTTTTTGAATTCCCTACAAGATCAGCATAAGAACTTTTTGAATTTTCTTGAAAAATAAAAAATTCAATTTTGACAGCATACAACATAATGAAAAATCCAAAAATTAAATTTCTCGGCTAAACTGTGCAAAATACGATAAAAGATAAATGCACAAAAATTGTGCATTTGAAAAAGATCTACAAATTTGTTATCCACAACTTTTTGATAGGATGCGTAGTTTTTGCTTTAATCGTGAAAAACATCATTAACAGTAAAAAAAGTGCCCGCTGCGTGGGCACATTATTACCACAACTTTTGTCTTTTAATTTCTTTTTCGTCTCGTGGTGGGGTTTCAAAAAATTTAACTTTTCATGTTTTTGATGCTATTTTTTCAAGATTTAAACTAAAAACAGAACTATCAAAAAATTATTCGTGGCAAATAAATAATTTTTACATTCTCATCAGAGAAGGTATTAAATTTGTATAAAATTTGACCTCCCTAGTTTTTGTCAAAAGGTCCACGTTTTGAGACCCCCTGAATTCGAAAAACAGGTTTCTACGGATGTGTCTATCTGTCTTTATGTCTGCCTGTCTGTCTGTGAGCACGATAACTTTTGAAAAAACTAATCTATTAGATTGGCTTTTGGTACACTCTTTTAGTATCCTAAGCTAAATTTCAAGTTCGTAAGTCAGACATTTTGGATAAAAATACTAAAAGTGATCCCATTTTGGACATTTTTGAGTACACATTTTCTCATGATTCATAAATTCTGTGTATATTTCATAGTACTTGAAAAGAAAAATTTTACTTTTCGATAGCCCTACAAGATTATCATATCAACTTTGTGAATTTTTTCGAAAAATTAAAATTTTGATCGCATGAAAACTGATTAAAAAACAAAAATTGCATTTTGCGGTCAAACTATGCAAGATAGAAAAAAAATGATAAGATTTTCACAGTATTTGCAAGTTTGCAAGAAAGCAGGATCCGCGAAAAATTTCAAATAATGTTTAAAATTATGATAATTTCATTGTAAGCTATTATTACTACTTTCTCACAAAATATCACGTACCCCGGGGTCCGTTCGGTATTTCGCAAAAAGACAACATCTTAAATATACGTCTTCCTAGAGTAATTTTGTCTTTATAACAAAAATTATAAAAAGTTATATTCAATTATATTAACAATGTAAAAAACGATATTCATAAACGAATGTATGCTTCTTGTACAATTCCAAAAATATAAAATAGTTTATTATGCACCAAGAGGAAGAACAGAAACTTTATTGACGAGTGTCTGTTTTCATTACGAGTCACCTGCAGCTCGTGCTCATCCGCCTACAACTCGTACTAAAAAACATACAATAATCAATAAAGCCTCTCTCCCCCATGATTCAATCAAAATTTTATATAGCAAATACATGGATATGACTGTGTTTTCCATGCCTATGGAGCCGACCTTAAGTATAGCTTATCAAGGTCATGGGTATAAATAACGAATGTTGCAGAATTCTTGTTTAATTTAACTAAGAATAACGCACGAGCAGTTTATTAGTACTTTTTTTGCAAGAGACACTGAGCTTTCATGACGAAAAATGGCTACATTATCAATTTGTTTATAGTAATTGGTTATTAAATTTACAGATATTGTTCAGTATTAGTTTCTTTTTTACCAGGGAATATTTCTTATGTGCCTAGCAATAATTTTATGTAAAGAATGATATTGGCACAATAAAATTGTCTTAATTTTGAATTTATTTATAATATTTGTTTATTACTAATAATACTTTCACTTATTGGATTCTCATCAAACTGTTTAATCCAGGAGAGCGGTCCTACCATATTCTTGTTAGTATAGCGCGTCGAGAGTTGGATATTTTGAAAATTATTTTTTCAAAGGTAAAATAAAATAAAACTTTTATATTTTAACTTTTAGATTGATAAATAATAATTAAAAATTATTTTTTGAACAAAAAATGAAAAATGTGCAATTCTTCATTTAATTTTGAATCGTAAAATTTTCATAATCGTTTAGCTCCACTGTTAAGGACTATAAAATAACTAAAAAAAAGTCAAATAGATAAATTCAGTTTTGTGTTTTAATACGTAACATTAGATATTAACCTGCTTGAAAGTCAAAAACAGAATTCTACATTTGGAAAGAAATTATGGAGTGAATTAGATTTTTCCTTTCTAAAGAATTTTTATCGATATTTTTTTTATATATAAAAAGGGAATAGAATACCGGTCAAATAATTATTTAATAAAGAATAAGGTTCTTTTAAAAATTCAAAAATTAAATTTCATTCGAGGGGAATGATATCATAAAAACTGTTTAATCGTTTTGCGCATGACGTATTTCCGTAAAGTTCGAGCATAGACCAGTTATTTTTACGTTCACTGTTAACTTCATAATTGCAATAAATGATGTGACTTACTCGTATTTGCATAGTAAATCAAATTCTCATTAATCGTCAAATTATATGTAAAAATAATAAATGTGTATCTTCTAACTAGAATAAAATTTCTAATAATTTCAAAAGACAAGAGTTTTCGGCTCTTTCACGTTTACAGGGGATAATTCCAAGGAGCACTCAATCAAACATAATATCCTTGGTGCAGTGGCTGGCGAGCAAGAAGGGATTGGCATCGCTAAGATACGAGTACGTATTAAAACGTGGATCTTCGTACCGTGGATGCGTAACTAGCGAATAGAAGAGGGTGAAGGAGGTTGGACGAAAGAGATTTGAACTTGTAGAGCGCGATAAAGCGGAAGTGATAAAAAGCAAAACAGAAAAAGAATCGAGACACGAAAGTTTTTCTCACTTAGTTCCTCTCTTCAATTTGCCACCGACTCTATGAGATGAAGAAGGGAGGGGAAAGGGGGTGGTACTTTTTACCCGATCAATGAAACTCGATAGAGGCAGTCTTGAGAGTAAGAAGAAAAGACATGGAACGAATTTCCGAAAATAAAGAAATTTTTCATTGCAAGGAGAGACAAGTCGTCTACGATGCAATAAAAGTGTAAACTATTTTCAACCATGAGTAAGTCCGCCTTAGCAACAATTTTTTTATTAGAAAAATTAGTTAGGTGATTTTAAAGTCTTCATTAGGTCGTGAAGTTAAAATTGGTTTTTTTTTAAATTGATAGCGGAAAGTAAGCTTGCTTTATTTAAAATAAAGAAATTCAATTTTTTGAAGAAGAAAAAAAACGAACAGATTTTTAGGACTGAGAACTCTACTCGTCTTCAAAAAATCAATTTTAGAGTCACAGAAAATTGGACTATTTCTGTTCCATAGGGATGTGCAAAAGGCTCGAAACTTCGAGTCCAATCAAGCTGACTTTTTTCGAGTAGAGTCGAGTTCAAGCGGACTTGAAAATTCGTGAAATTGAAAAGTTGCGATCCAACCGAAAATTCAAAACTTTCATGTTTACATTATGTGAACAAATGTTCATGAGATCTAGCAATCAATTACCGAAAATTTATTAAAGTCGGTACCAGGATACCATCCGGGGTTTTTTCAGATTTCTAAATGCGATTTTAGGCTACACATTTTTTTTAAAAACAATATTTTTTATATAATTGTTTGAGTTCTCAAAACTTTGGAATAGCTCGAAGACTTTTGCACACACCTACTGCTCTCAAATACAAAAAAATATTTTCAAACAAAAAAATATTTTTGGACTAACTCGTCCAAGAAACTTAGTTTATTTTCATTTTTAACCTTTGTTTAAATTTTAATTTTATTTTCTAAGTCATACTTGTAACTACGTATTTTTAAGTAATTAACTTTTGCTTCTCGTCCAATCACACCATCGACTTCGACCATTTGAAT
>NC_046664.1:108542333-108549736 GCF_010883055.1 Belonocnema kinseyi | reverse complement strand
TATTTTTTAAATAGTTTCTATGTTATAAGAGGCTACGTTACGAATCCACGATATTGGAGGAACCACGGTTACGATTATATTCAACCGGGAATTTGATCGAAGACAGTCGATGATCTTGCGATCTGGCGACCTCGATGATCTTGATGAGGGTACCTGTGCCACACATGGGGCGGGCTGCTCGCAACTGCCTAGCCATTTCGCTCGTTAGCAGGGTTTTCCATCCAGTTGGTTGTTCATACATTCCTGATTGGTCAATATAATATTTTTTCAATATATTTTTTAAATACGATCAGTCTACAGCTAAAACACCGAAATTCCAATCGTTTTTTAACTCACTTTCTTTTCTTACAATAAATTTAGATCCTGATTTTGGACATTAAGTCCATAAGTGTGACCATCAAGCAGAATAAATTAACAGATAATTTTTGTTTATAAATCAACTTTATAATGTTGTTTATTATTACCCATTTCAAAAATCTGAGCACTAACTCTATAGTTTAATAATTCTACAAAAGAATTTTAATCTAATCAAAGATACCTGATGAATATATTTTATATTATAAAGAGCCTAATGCTAAAACATGACAAAGGAGACCCTTGTTATATTTTTAAATAATGATTCCTTGTTCGCACTTGGCATATGAATGAAATTCCTTTGAAAAAATCATATTTTTATTTATAAGGCATAACTGATGATATCATTTCTATTCTTAAAATGAGAGGCAACTTTTTTCAAATACCTGATTGTTAGCAAGTCCACTACCTTAAGGGCATGGATCAGGTATTTTTGATTGGAAAGGAGAAATCGTTCCCTTAGAAGTTAAGAAATAAAATATGAGATTCTTTGCTCAATGATTGAATGGGAAAACTTTAACAGACGTTAAAATCTCTTTGAAAGTATACGTACTAGTACTACTGCTAAGTTTCGAGACTACTTAATTAAAAGTTACTGTCTACAAACCAGGAAAGAGCGAAGTTTCTCCTGTGTGGTTTGGATTTCATAGAATTCTTGTATTTTGACATAGCGAAAGAGTCAACTTTGTAAGCGTGATCAAATAAGAACATTTATTTCCTTCATATAGATGAGAGTGGGGAGTTTTGAGCCGGGTTTTATTTTTGGGGCATAACTACCATAAATATCGGTAGATTGTAAATGTTTCAAGTTTTATTTTTAGAGGACTGCGAAATACAACTACTGCCCACAGGCACATGAAAAAAAATCCTCATCGCGTTTAAAATATTGCAGATCGCCTGAAGGGTATGAAATCGGCATTCCTGATTTTTTTGCGGAGTTGAGAGCCAAGTCAAAAAATGGGAGAAAATGGCATATTTTAATAACTTTTCATTATTAAAATTATAGGAGATGAAAATTTGCATAATTATAAAGCAAGTAGAAGATGAAAAAAATAATTAAAAACATTTTTTTCAAAATTGGACGGAACATTCAAATTCCAAATAAATAAATCGAAATACCATAATGCCTTAAGAAAAGTGAAAAAATGCGTGGCTGACAACTGCCCACTATGTAATGGTGGCCTATAACTCCCTACATCGGTCTTATTCAAAATAGCCGCATTGCCATCAACACACTGATTGTTTATCCACATTTTGTGTTCTTGTATCGAAAGCCAATGACCCAAGGAATGTTTTGCACAAACTTACCTTTTGCGTCGGCTACAAATTGGGACTCAAAATACACTAAACAAAACTGAGTAAAAAAAAACTTTCAGTGTGATTTTTTTTAATGACGTATTAAAAAAACACTATGAACGCGTGCTGAAGCGACGATTGCTAATGGAAAAGTGAGCTCCTGTAAAAAAAAAAACATTTGAAAATCGTTACAACATTCCTACTGATCGCAGAAGGGCGGAAATCGACGTGGCTCCCAACTCCCTCCGGCTCAAAATCCCTACTTTCCCCTACCTTAAACAATAAATGTGAAATAGTAGCTTTAAAAACTTAATAGTCACACAAATCCTTTTACTGGACCAGAATAAATTATCTTTCAATCTATTTAGAAAAGCCATCTTTGAAAGCAAGTTACTTTTAAGAATCTTCGTGTCTCAAATGTCAACAAAAAATGTATTTCTATTTCCAACTAATATTAGTTCTGAAATAATTAAGAAAGGTGACGATATCTGCGGGAACATATTTATAATGCGATTCTTAAGTCGATATCTCGAATAGTTTTCCAGATGATCAGCAATCCCTGTCATCATATATCATCAAATCTGGTAATCCACTGAAGGACTCGGTTATCCTTAATAGTAATCTAGGGTAATCTGGTAATCCAGTATAATCCTAGTCGGTCCACTTTTAATCCTAGGTAATCCACTTTTTTCCATAGGTAATCAACTTGCAATCCAAAAATAATCCATATAACCCACTTAGACTTACAATTGGAGGAGATATTTGGGGCTGAAGATAACAAAAAAGGGTATTTGACACATTTACACATTTGAAAACAATTAATTTTTTAATATCTTCTTCCCGAATTTGGACCACAACGAACAAACAAGAACAAAAAATCCTATTTGAATCTGAAAAAACAAAAAAAAATTAAAATCTTTCAGACAAAAATAAAACAGAGGAAAGAAAAATGAGAAAGCAGGGTTCGATTCTCAGGTATTAAAGAGAGAGCACCTGTTCATGGGTGCTGTCAACTTCTACCATTTAAATTTTTCTTGCCTTGATAATGTACTGTACGAGTACCGAAACGTTGGTAATGCAATTTTATTTTATTTTTAATTTTTATTTTGAATGTCATTTTCTTGTAATTTGATAATAATAAAAATAAAAAAGACGAAAGAAAGAAAAAGAGAAGGAAGGTGGATGTGGTTGGCTGCCTTCTCATTTTTCTTTCCTATTTTTTATTTTTGTCTGAAAAATTAAATAATTTTTTTGTTTTTTTGATTTTTTCAGATTACAACAGGATCTTTTGTTTTTGTTTGTTTGTTGTGGTCCAAATTTGGTCGTTGGATTCTTGTTTTTTTTTTAACAGGAGTTTGCATCAATTTGATTATTGGGCGTTAAATAGGATTTTTAATTTGGATTTTAACCTAATTTAAATTTCTTAAATTTTGAAAATAATACGCACATATAAAGTTGATTTTTGATCATGTCGGGACCAGCGGAAAGTTTGACGCATAGGAGGTAGTTTTTAGGGTTTGAAATTTGTTGAAATAATTTGAACAAATTAAGACGAAAATAATACGCCCATTTATAGTGGATTTTGGATCATTTCGGGGCGAGCGAAACGTTTCGCTGGTCAGCCAGTGCTTTGTGGAAAATAATATGTACTTCCGGTATTGCACAAATTCTAATTTTGGTTGAACAAATTTGAACAAATTTTTCACTAAATATTTGACCCACAAAAAGACCAAATGGCCTGGGTGATAGAACCAGCGAAATGGTCCTCTAGTCAAGGCGATTTTATACTCAGGGGTGATTTTCAAAGTCCCTAAACGTAAAATCGCCTTGTTGTACACTTTCCAGCCCAAAACCTCCTAAGTGTAGATAATGTTCAATCGATTTTAATAATTTAAACACATTTTCAGAAGATTTTAAATATTTTATGGTATTTTCAAAGATTTCAAGGAATTTTCAAAAACTCTAAAAATTCGTATAATCCACTTGTAATTCGAAGTGTTCCACTAATTGTGTGGAATAATCCAGATAATCGGCTAATCTGAAGTAAATCGAGTAATCTAATCCAGTGCAATCCTATCTAATTCACTTGTAATTCAAGGTAATCCCATTGTAATACTAGATTATCTAGCTATAAGCATGCGCATTCCTTTTTTAATCCTAGGTAATACAATTGTGATCCTAAGTCATCTGAGTGTAATTCTAGTGAATTTACTTGTAATCCTGGAATTGTCATCCGAAGTGATCTACTATCAGTGGAACGCATTTTCAGGAGTTGTTTCCACCACGTATGAACTGTTTTTACAAAATAATAAATAATGTCACCATAAAAGAAGTGATATGTTCAAAACTATTCAAGATACCGATTTGAAAGTTTCGGAGTGTTTTTTCTCCTAAAAAATACTATCCGAATTCACATTAAAAATTTACGTCCCGGATATTTAAATCAACCCATTGATTAGACCAGCACACAAAAAAGTGGTCTGTCCGGGGGACTATACCAGGAAATCTATATGTTTTTGTGGTCGCTGAATCGGAACCCGCTGCCCAAATAACCCAGTTGGCTCAAACATATAGATATGCTGGTGTGTTCCACCGGGCAGACCACTTTTTTTCTGTGTCGGTGTTATTTTATTAAATTCAGTTGATCTCCAAACTGAGGGGCAGGGTGTTTGACATTTGAGACAGTAGTTGCTATAAATATTCACTCCAGATAAATTTATCGTTGTTCTTTTACAACGAGTAAAGCAGATTACATGCAAAAGCCAATTAGATGAAAGTAATTTTTTAAAAAGGTTGCTTACCAAATGGTAGCTCGAAACGACAATCGATGAGAAGAGAGTGGCCAGTTGGCCCCTTGGTGCCAACTACCTCGCCCCCTCTCATCTCTAACTCAGAATCAAGGCTGACCCAATGTCCAGAACCATCCTGTAAAAAACAGACGATTCAACATAAATTATAAGGATCAAATCTCTTCTTAAAACCTAATATACTATTTCAGGTCCTTGACTATAGATATATTGAACAAAATTCGAATTAATGGTAGTCGAGAGCTGAATAGTCTGGAATTGAATTAGTTTGCTATTTGGTCAAATCTGAATTCCCTTAGAATTTGTATTTTGAAGTTAATTAAAAATAAATATGTTGGAAGAAAATGACAAATACTTGATTTTCATAATTTTTTATCAAAGTATTTGTGGGATCATCTCCTTAAAAATATATTAAGCAGGAAAATTATACGCTGTAAAAAAAGGATCAATTTTGTTGCAAAGCATTTTGCTCTAACGATCATTTGACTCTCGATATCATAATGATCTGTCCATTCGTATCAATTTGAGCTTATTTTTTGGATCATTTGTCAGACTAAACCAAACAAGCAAGTGACAACTACACTTAACAGGTGATATTTTTTTATATCGGATTACATTATTTTTTTAACTTTTCAAGCACACTGCACGATCAGAAACCATAAAAGCTTGCTTATGAGCTAAAATACTCTATGAACATCAGCCATCTTGATTTAACTTCATACATGATCCCGAATCAGATCATTATGATCTCAAAAGTTACATATTTGTTACACATCAAAATGATATTGATTTCGGTATCATTTTGAACACTTTTTTTTTACTGTATATAGTGTAGCATTTTGTGGTAAAAGTATTTTAAGGTTGATAAACAAATATCATTTGAAAGCTTGTGTTTTATCATTTAATGACTTATTTCAGTTAAATTAAAACTTCTAGTTTACTTTTTACCAAAAATAATGCTTTGAGATCAAAATGTAGCCATTAGAAGTTTAAATGAGCTCTTCAAATCGATGGTTCCACTACAGAGTGCTCCAGTTTCGGCTCAGTCCGCAAACAGATTTAACTCAATTTCTGCCCGCGTATACATATCTGAGTCATTTTTTTCGATTTGGAGTTTTTATGATAACATTTATAAATAGATCGTTTTGCGTCGTATAATAAAATATTATACTATACATTTTCTGTGGAATATCAAAGAAAAATATAATTTGAAACAACTAAATTGCTAATTTTTCCAATTTTGCAGCAAAAATTCTCCAACTTAAGTCGAGAAATTGAGAGGGAGAGCTACAAACACACATGTAAGAAATCAGTATTGAAAGCAGTACGAAGATTAAAGTTTTCAGTATATAATACATTGGTGTATTTAACAAATGATGTCTGCCTTTTCAATAATTAATGTTTCGCATAAATATTTTAACAGGACTGTTATAAAATATATCAAAATATGATCGACATATGAATTGTCCACCCTGTATGCTATAATTACAACGATACAACGTCTTGCTTTGTGAATTTGGGGTTAATGTTGGGTCCGTGTTCCTTCCGCGTGCAAGTGCTTATAATATTGTCTATAATTAAAAAATCTGCCCTCTAACAATTACTAAAAATTGTTATTTTGGGTAAAAGCTATCACAGGGTTCCCATCCAGCCCCTTATCCCTGCCGCCGGGGGGTCTATTGTTTCGGCAGAGTCGAGCGCTGGCGGTACAGTCTTCTTCAACAAGATGCAAGGTTTGCTGTGCGAACCCCACACAGACGCATCATCGCGATACACTAAAAAGAGAGACACTAGGAAAAGGAAAAGGAAGAAAACACAATGCAGGACTACATAT
This sequence comes from Belonocnema kinseyi, assembly GCF_010883055.1. Lineage (NCBI taxonomy): Eukaryota > Metazoa > Arthropoda > Insecta > Hymenoptera > Cynipidae > Belonocnema > Belonocnema kinseyi. The sequence continues at coordinate 108,543,445 of NC_046664.1, read as the reverse complement.
TAAGGGGCCCCGTCATATTTTTTTATTGAACATTGAATAGTTTAGTTGAAAATTCATCACTTGTGGAAACTGAAACAATTTCATATTATAAATTAATTTTAATTTGTTAAAAATATACATATTTTTATTTTAGCGATGCATTGCATGTATTCAAATAATGCATTATTCTTTCCTCATTGAGGGTAGAAATAGATTAATGGCTTATAAAATACTAAGATATGCATTTTTTGGACCATTTAAACAAAATTTATCTCGGGACCTATTAAAGCATACAAAACTATTAGTGGCGATTTGTTTATAGCGGCGACTAGTTGTATTTTAAAAGATCCAGCTTCTATAATTTGTAGAGAGACAGGTTTGCATCCAAGGACGCTGAGAAAAATTCGTTTGGGATTAAGGGAAATGATCGCTGCTTGGATCTTTGAAAACGGCGCAACAATTGGTAAACAAGAAATTTGTAACAAATCAAAATTAATTTATAATATGAAATTGTTTCAGTTTCCACAAGTGATGAATTTTCAACTAAACTATTCAATGTTCAATCAAAAAATATGACGGGGCCCCTTAATAAGTAGTCCTGCACTGTGTTTCCTTCCTTTTCCTTCTCCTAGTGTCTCTCTTTCTCTTCCTAGTGTATTGGGATGGTGGGTACTGCGTGGGGTTCGCAGTGTGAACCTTGCCTCTTGTCGAAGAAGACTGTACCGGCTTTGAACGCCTTGACCAATTATTCAAACAGTGTCATCATTCTGTGTGATTATCGTCACCATGGAAGAATCTCGCTACTCGAGACTAAATGGCTTGCTTGCAACAACGGTCTTATAGCTTCGGGTACAAATTACCACTGCGTTGTGCCCCTGGGAGCGCCAGATTTTCCCACAGAAAGACAAGTTGTGCGTTAATGGCAAACCGTACACAAACGCTTGGTAAACGTATGTGTGTGTGTGTCCAATCATTGATGATAGACTTCACTACACTGCACTGAAAAAATATCTTTCGAATTAAGTATGAGATTATTATTACACCATTAAGCCATTTCTCTTTCGGGGTAGGCGTGACTCACTCGGCAGGGGAAAGGAGTAGTGTGTGGAAGGGATAGAGATTTTTTAGATTGA
>NC_046664.1:108517524-108542233 GCF_010883055.1 Belonocnema kinseyi | reverse complement strand
ATCACTATCAACCGGCGCGTAGCATGCTATAATAAATAGTCTTCTGATTCCTACTTTCATTCTAGCCCACAGCAGTCTGGGGGACACGAAGCCATGGTCTCCAAGATTCTCCTTTGCTCTTTCATTCAAAATGAGACCTACTCCTTGTTTACCATGTGATTCACAGTCTACTCCTGACCATATTTCAAATCCGCCTTTCAACACGCCGCTTTTTATGTCTTTAGTTTCGCATCCCTTTTTCTTTGTTTCGGGCACGCATAAAATATCTAGTTTCTTCACGTCCATAGTTTCACGCAATTCTTTTACCTTGAGATCATTTACTCCCCTAGCATTCCAAACACCCAGTGACCATTCGTCGCCTGAAACATGACCTTTAGATTTTCCGTGTGCATGCCTTTTCGTTATAAATTTCGTTAGCGACTTTTTCATGTCATTTTGGCATGAAAGACGATGCGTTTTTGGATAAAAAATATGGCTATTATAGTGTGATAAGGCTGAATACCAAAATAATAAATGCGTAACCTAAATTCGCAAGCCGGAATAAGAAGTTCGTTCCCAAATCATACTAAGAAACTCCCCACTACCCCGGCCAAATACGTTCGGAACCCGTACTCTCTCGAAATCATGGACATAGGAAACAAGGGACAAGGCATGCCATTGCGGGGATGATGTAATGAGGGGGGAGGCCAGCCACCTTTTGATGTCCCGCGACAAACATGGCAGCGCTCACATGTTTATATTTTCATGCACAGTTTGTCGGCAAAAATGCATGTGCGCATAATCAAATGGCACATCGTAAGATGGCAGCTCTCCCCACTCATGAAATTCTCCCCCGTCCCGTGGATTCAATCCCGCTCGCTCAAGTTAGGATGGCATGTCTAGTCCCGTGTTTCCTATATCCATGCTCGAAATGGTAAAGTTGTTTTGATATTGTGTACCTGTTCATGCGCAGTTCGCCCTAAGAGAAACATTCAAAAGTAAGTAAAAATATGAATTTTAAGGCGTAATCACAATTTTATTATATCAAAACGTACTTTGAAATAAGTTACCTGTTAGCTGTACATTTGTTTTAAAATGCATTTAAAACCAGTAAAATAAGAGTTTCCTATAATTAAATAAAACATTTTTGTTTTACCTTTCTTTGCACAATGCTATTATGTTTATATGTAGACATGAAGAGTACTTTCCACAATATCTTTTTTATACAGATATATAATAACAAAATGAATATAGAAACATTGACATTTACAAGAGAAAAATGTCTAAGAGAAAGCAGTATATTAACTTTATTCCAAAAAACTTAATGAAATAAAAGTATTTAAGTATTTATTAAGTACGTATTATTTATATTTATTTAATAAGTAGTTATTAAGTAAGTATAAGTATATAGGGTATCCAAGCGATTCCATCATTTTTAAATGACTATAACATTCACCTGCTGAAAAACAGTTTTTCGGTCAATTTTAACTTTATTTAATTCGGGCATTTTAAATTATATGAAAATATACTCCTAAAATTAATCCAAAAAGTGTTTAAAACGATGTTAAATTTAATATAATTGAAATTCAGGGACTTAAACTGACTTTTAAAAAAGGGCCGCAAAAGCAAAGGCCCTGAAGAAAAGTACAAACAATATTTGCGAATAATTTCGACAGTTATACAGAAGATTTAGAATTTTTACCTTCAGATATTCTACAGAAGGCTGAATATTCCATTTTAGACACGCTGCCACGTTTTCTTTAAATATAATATACGATAATGAGTCACACCTGAGAAAGCACATAATGCAGTATTCTACAACATCCACACAGGACTCCACCTACACTCCGCCCCAGAATTTTGCTGCCTCCCAATATTTCTTATTTCACGAACTTCCGTTTACAGGGGTTACAAAAAATAGTATATGAGACGCATACTGTCTTTTCTTAACCACTTTGTATCATACACTTATTCGGCACACCGATAAACTCACAGTGAACGATTTCTTGAACTAAAAGTTTCGAAACTTTTCGTAAACAATACTACATAACTATTTCTTTAAAACCTAGTCACTTTTCCCCATTATTTAGTTTCTTTTGGTATCCAACTTTTATTGTTTTTCCGATATCTTTTAATTTTCAATATCCGTTAGTTTTTTCAAGAAGCAAAAAAAAGTCAACATTATCACACATTGTGGCCAGTGACGGGAGCGTAAAAAAGGGGTTTTAATGTGGCCGAACTGACTCCGAGATCCAATATACTCCATGGTCACAGGAACGGTCATCGAATTAACTCTGTGGTCAAACTAACCTCGAAGCCATAGTGGCGAGGGTATGGAGAAAGGGATTAAGTGTGACGAAACTCACTTCGTTATCAAATATTCTCCGTGACGATGGAGATGAGAGAGCTATAATAAAGAAGATGGAGTGTGACTGAACACACTCTAATTAGGCAAAGGGGATCAGAGTGTGGCTAAGCTCACTTTAGTACCATAGGATCAGTGACGCTGGGAGAGGATTAGTAGTCTGGCCAAATTTACACCATGCTCCCAAGAACGCTGGCTCAGGATAAGGGGTTGGCGTGCTGTTGAACTCAAGTCGTGATCAAACTCACTTTGTGACAATAATCATGGGGGCGGGGGAAACGAAATTTAGATGTGAACGAATTCAATCCGTGATTAAAGTCACTCAGTTGCCTCTGCTCTGTATGTTCTCATGGTTGAAATTAAAACAAAAAATACAATTAGTCATTGTTTTTTTCATATTGTCGAATGCCTCTAAATAAAAATAAAATAAAAATACAAAGAAAGTCCAAGTAAGCACCATACCCTACCAAAAAGGGTTTCATAGCTTAATAAGAAGTTAATTTTAGGTTATTTAAATTTCCCCCTGTCCTATAACGCCATCTTCTTTCGCTCTCCTTACCTCTTTTATCCTGTCCTATCCTCTTCTATCTAACATGATTGTATCTTACCATCTCCCTCCACTCACTGCGATCCACTACCCTTCTCCTTTCAATACTCCTAAGACCCCTTCTTCTTCACCTCCTCCGCTTCCAATGCTTCCTACGGCCGCACCTTAATGTACCTTCCCTATCCTACCGGTACTCTTCCTTCCCCTTTCATCTGTCTCCACCTAATCTGCTAATTACCTTTATTCTCCCTATTCTCCATACCCTTCTCCGCCCTACTTCTCTCTTCAGCAACCCCACTCCTTACAAGAAAGTAGAATAACAAAGAAATTTTCTTTATGTTTGCTTGTTCATGATTTTTTCTTTCTCAAATTGGTGTTTCGTGTTTGAAAGCTTACAGCAGTAGCGAATTTAGAATATACATCGGTAAAACGAGATTGTGGAATGTAGAGTGCATGAAAACCGTAATTTCCCGTTCTCGTTAAAATTTAACTCCAAACCCGAGCACGAACAAGCTCCCGCAAGGGATTGAACGTTTCGAACGATCGAATCAGTAACGCTTAACCAGGAAATTTTATAACTTTTTATTTAACTCTTCCATGACAATAAAATTGAAAATTACGTTGAAGAACAATGTGTTCTTATATTATTATTATTAGAATGATGAGCTTTCGACCACTTGTTATACTTAGTAAACACAAGTAACGTATAGCTTATATTTTACTTTATTAGCGACTTACATATTATTACTTTAAACGTAATTAGATTCAAGAAGAATATTCTCATTGAGGACAATTAGTTTACTATCCTGAAAGAAGTTTAAAAAACGAATTCATATTACTTACTATTAATTGGTTTGTTTCAGAACATGCAAAAAGTATAGAAAGAGATAGAGCAAAGTTGAGTATAGTGCCCCCAGATAAAAATATCCTGTTTAAATTTAAATTAGCGAAAAGTACATTCTCAATTCAAATTAAGTGAGAAAGATTGCTAATTTTTATTGTGATTCACAAAGCCACTCATAGTTTCTAAAATAATTTAGTAACTGGTCACTTTTAATTCACAACATTTAAGCTTAATTTTTTTTAAATTGCAGAGATCAATTTTTTTAACAAGTGCCTTTTATTTAGTATTATTCCTATGACCCTGATACTTTCTCCCTTTGTACGTATTTCTTCAGATCATCTCAGCTGGAAAAATAAAGTTAGAGAAAAGGGGACCTTCTTGCAAAAACAAGAAAGACATTTCAGACGCCGTGGTGGCACGATTGCACAAATGCACATAGAGTAAATGGATTTTTTTGATCCAACATTTTATAGTAAATAATTGCTGCCGAAACAATGAGTAAAAAGGAGAAGAGCTGAGAACAAGGAAGTAATGAAAGGATGTTGTAAATAAATAAATAAAAATTGTTACCGGGATTTTTAAGGTAGGAATTTATTTGCAAGTTGACGAAAAATGGTTCAGAGCAATTATTCATACTGTATTGGCGGCAGAAGAAATATCTGCCTGAATTCCTTTCAATTCTTTTCTCATCTCTTGGAGTCAATGACAGAAGATCGTCAGACTCTAGCCCATCTATTTCTAGATAAACGGCACACGATTAATAGACTTTTGATCAAACGGAAAGGCGAGATTTATTTCCAGGCTACCGTGAGGAAAAGCTTTGGGGTTCGAGTTTTTATAAGGAAATGTAAAAAGGAGGTAACTGAAAAAGCGCGAGTGTGCAGGAGAGCGAAAAAATACTATGTAGGATCGAAATTGCAATTGAAAAATAAAATAAAGGTCTGCTTTCGAGCTGACGTAACAAAAAAGTTTGACTGAAAAAAGCATGCAGTTATGAGAAAATATTGTCTGACGGAGATCATGTCAGGTTAACACTTTCTTTTACCTTGTCAGAGTCGAATTAATACAGTGATATGAAATTAAGTACTCAATTAAAAATAAACTGACAATTTGCCCGGAAGTTTTGAGTTACTGAATACAAGGTGAAAAAACTGATTAAAAAATCATTCAGTTCCGAGCGAATTAAATTTTAGTTTTGAGGTCAGAAAATCAATGGTGACACGTACCAAAGTGGGGCAAAAAAAGCGTCTATGGACAAATACATTTTTAGACTAAAATGCTCATCCGATTTGGAGCGTTTAATCAAAATTCACATCGTCACAAAAGAGAACAGCTTTTGCAAATTTTTTCAAACATTTTTTATTTGATAAACAAAAAGATTTTTTTTTCCTTTTTTAGACTGCCATATGGTCAAAAATATTTATATTCCCGAAAATGGTCCATATCGAAGCAAAAAGTTATATTTTCTTTATTTGCCACATGTAAATGCACAAACCAATATTTTTTGAACGCATAAATAAAATAATGTTAATTTAAAATAAGAAGACGTTAAACATCAATTCCTAATTTTTTTAACAATCTAATAAACATATGTGAAATTAAGGCAATTAAAATTAAACAGATTTAGATCTTTTAGCAGAATTAGCTCTAAATATCTCAGCAGTGCGTTCTGTTGTGATAGTTTTCACTGCAACAACAATCGTGTATTATTTAAAAAAATGCATTATTTGCCTTTCTTGAGTAAATACATATGTTTAGCTTTCTTAAGGAAATTAATAACTAATCGATTTTCAATGTGTCATGCTGTTATACTTTACAATTTGAAATCAATTGCTTATTGTGTAAAGAAATTTAGTTAAGAAATACTTAACTATTTTAACAGCTTTCAATTAAAAGATTTCTATTTTTTAATAGAATCAACTACAAACATAACAGAATTAGTACATTGCTATGATGATTTGCAGTTAGGCCATAACTGTACATTTTTTAAACAAAATTAATAAACAAATCATTGCTTGGCTGTTTTTGAATAATTTTTTTTGTTTTATAGCAGATTATTCCATAAGTATTTCACCAATTGCCTTGATTCGATAATTTGCAGTCGGACAATGTATACTGCTTAAACTAATTTAGTCAATGATGGTAGTGTTTGTCCATTTTTTAATACATAAGCTTTGTTTTTTTCAGCAGAATCAATAACTAGTATTTTGCCAATGTGCCATGCAGTTTTATTTTACACTTAGCTATTATTTTTCTATTGTTTAAATTAATTTTGTTAACAAATTAATTACACTAGTTTACGGTCACTTAGTAAATTTAGTGTTGCTATATTTTTCTAAAGCACATGCATATTATTTTGCAACGAATATTAGTGCCATTTTTACTGATTAATATGGTAGTTCTGGTGTAATGAATCGAAATATTTGAAAAAAGTTAATTGTTTTAGACGAAAATAAACATACACAATTTTAAAAACCAATCCATACAGATTTGTTTCAATGCGATTTTTAAGTCTAGCAGGCCAAAGTTGATTGGAAAAATATAGCGTCATTAAATGTACAAAAAAAAAGCTACATTTGTAGACTAGTGTTATTTGAGCATTTTTCAACATAGAAATTTTGTTCATTTAGTAGAATGAAGTACATATATATCAGAAATTGCTGTTGTTATGATAATTTGCATTCAAACAATAATTGTACATAACTTAAACAAATTTATTTTAAAAATGTATTCTTTGATCTTTTTGTAGTTGATGAGCTTCGTTTTTTCAAAGAGAATCAACTGCTAGTATGTTGATGATGCCTTTAGCAGCTATACTTTAAAGTTGTTAATTGTTTGGGTTTCAAGTTTCGAAATAGCTTTCGTTGTTATCTGCCAGCAATCAATTAGGAGTGATTAGGCTTCTGGAAGCCAAAGATCTTTTAATTCTTGGGAAATCCCACTTCCATCTTTCCAAAAATCGACCAGGCAGAAACTAACAAAAAATGCAGGATAAAGTTTTCTTGGCCCTAGTGCTTCTTTTGCTAATTGATCGATTGAAACTATTAATGTGAAAATTATTTTTACGCCATGTGTGAGAATCGTGTACATAGGCGCAGGCATGACATAACAAGTGTAAATTTTTACGCAAAGCTCGACATTTTCACTGGTAAACTTCTGAAAGCATTCAGTTCATAGACTTACCGGATGCCAACATTTTCAAAATTATTGACATATTTCTCATGATTTGCACATGAACACCAGTAATGTCAGTGACCTTCTCGAAATTTTCGAACAACTTCCGAGCCGCGTTCTAATCGTTTGTGGAGCTAGATCCTCGTTTTACTATGTCTACGATTATTCCAATTTGTTCTTGTAGTTCATTTTAAATCGTACGCTTTCGTATATGATGAATTGCTTCCTGCTCCTATGTTTTACATGCCCATACTCGAAAGGATAAGCGATAAGAAATGTGTCGAATGCATTCCATGAAATGAATCCATGGATGCAATGTTTTTGCTTCAGAAAGAAAGCAATTGGAAATACACTGAGAGAAATTTCTGGTACTGGGAACGTGGTTGTGCATACTTAAAAATGTCTTTAACAACTTTTTATAGTTGTATCAAGAAATAACTTACTCGTTACGGCACCTACGAAAAGTAACCATTGGAATGAGACAATCTAGTCGCAGCAGCTATGCGTTGATTATTGCGACTAGGTTTCATGGTTACAATGACCAGATTTCAAACGTTGCATCGACGAATCTCTTAATTACTATATTTTGCTAAGTCAATTAGTTGAAAATATTATTTTCTTTTGAAAACTAATTTTTTAGGTAAACTTAAAATAATTCGCTATGAAACGTTCATAATCATTCTCAAAAGTATCAATTGGAAATTGAAAAGTTCAAATTCTTCTATTGCAGTTAGAATGTCAATCACCGATCGATTCACGAGGCAATCCAGAAGAAACTAAAAACAGAACTATGATGAAGAGTATCGAGAGGAATACAAAATTAGACTCAAACATGAGTTTAAATATTCTTACCTGCCATTCATTACGTTGAAGATGTTGAAAGAAGACAAAATCCAACCCGAATTGACGCAAGTATACCTAACAGCTGATACAAGCTTCCTTCTTTCCTAGTCGCAGCAACTTCATCATTCTAGTAGTAAGAACGTCAAGTCCATTGGACCAATAATGTGATCATAAACTTAAGGACATTTTTAACTAGGTCTACTACTTACGGAAACCAGAAACTTAAAATATAAAACACGTGATTAGTGATCACGTCATAGTGGCGAAGATTCTATTTAAAGAAACCAGATTTTCTTGTGCCCACAGCTCTTTTTTCTCAACTATATTTTATATAGTTATGAGAACTAGTGGCGATTTTTCTCAGTGTAAGCCATTTTAGTGACGGCTTGGCACACTTCATCAATCTTGATACAAATATATTTATACTCGACATAACAAGCGAAGTCATTCGAATTTATTTTCTCCAGCTTTAATCGTTTAATTTTTCTTTTTACGTTTCCTACTTTAGTTAACATTTCTTCCTTTGTTTTTTGTTTGTAATGATATAAAATAGACAGAAAAGAATTTGGAAAGGAAATTCCTGAATTTTCCCAGATTGTTGTTACACCATCTACAGTTATGATAGAAAAAGAGGCACCATCGGCATAAAAAAAGATTTGAGGTTGAAGTAATTGCATTTTCCGAATTGTGTTAATACATATCTAAGCGAAACGTTCCACAACAACCGTATTTCACCTCAATTTATAAATTCATTGTATGTTTAGGAGGCATAACATCATCAATTTGCAATACTCGTCCAGCGGTATGGTCAACTAGTTTAGCATTTGTAATGTGGAAGAACTTTGTATAGTGGAAGAACATAAAGATTTTTTCCTTTAAACGTTTTCTAAGCAGTTCATTTTTTATCAGCTTTAGATTTGTAAAAAGCGCAAGCTTTGTGAATAGAAAACGTTATTACTTCTTATTAATGTATGTGCTGACATGCCCTCTAAATCCTTTTTTGCCACTTGGCGTATTTGAAATGCATTTCCTGAAGATTTCATTTATAGCCTTCTGGTTCAACTTTTTCATATTCATCAGTATTTCAAAATCGTTTTTTGTCACGTTCTGTTTCATTAACTCAAACCTTCTTCTTCAGAAACTTAAAATACACTTTCCAATCAGGATTGTTTTCTGAATAAAATTATATATTTTGCAACAAGAAGATCGTCAACTTTTGTTAAAGGATGGTCAAAACTGTTAAGTGATTCCGTTTCGAACTAACCCTTCTAAATTCGAAGAAAGTATATTCTTTTCCTTCAACTTATTTTGTAAGACTTCTGCAGTCTTAGAACTCGAATTTAACCAAACATAAAATAGTTATGACTTGAAGCGGACAATATTTAAAGATATTCTATATTATCAGAATATCTAAATTTTTACATTTCACCCTGTCCTACAAGAATCGATGATTGTAAAAATAGCATACAAACTACGCATCGAATAAATAATGTTATATAAAGATAATTAGTTCAATCGAAATTATTTCAGGTTATCAAACTTTCTAATTGGGCGCCTAAAGCCTCACACGACGGGGCTATAAGGCCTACAATATAATTTTCTTGCAAGTCTCCATCGAAGGCCTCCAGAGACTTCAACAAGGGCCCAAAAAGCCTCCATCAAGGGTTTAAAGAAACTCCCACGAGATTATATAGAGTCTTCCGGGAGAGCCTATAGAGTCTCCTATGGAGAACCATGAGATTCTCAAGAGTCAGCTACTACGATGATGCTATGAATTATTTAATAAACATGCAGTGATTAGTTATTAATGTGAGAGGCTTCTGTACTTCCTAAGCACTTTTTAATTGTTGAATCATAACTTTCATTGAGAAAAAATAGTTTTCGGTAAATATGATAACTAACTCGATTATAATCAACACTTTTATAACTTCCTGCTAGTTCTTTAAAGCATACGAAAATAAAAATTGTAGGGGTCATACAAAGCGAAATTATTTCAAATCCGAATAGTTGTATATGCCTGTGTTATAGAATCTGTTCTAGGCGAAATATGTCATTTCTCAAAGGATTTTAGAGTTCATTCACAAAATACGTGATACGTTCAGAGTTGGGCCGGAAGTGCCTGTAATTCTAGAAAAATGTATCACGTATTTTGTGAATAGCCCGTAAAACGAAACTTATTTCATCGATTTAATGAAACAATGTTTTTGACAGAATTTTAATACAAATTCGCTTTGGAATAATACATTAACAAAACGTTACAAATTTAAATAAAAAAGTTGATCTAGATTTCAGCTAGATTCTAGACAGTATGACTATTCAGACTCGGAATAAAATTGATCATTCTAGAAAGTAATTCTAAAAAGTATAATAATGTTAACAAAAAATATTTCTCTATAATAATAATGGTTCAAGTAAGTACTTGATGCAATTTACTGCTCGTTTAGATTTAGGAATAATAATAATAATTTAAGCGTTAGGTATCAAAAATTTATCATTGAGAAAAATATTCTTAAACAGATGTTTATTACATTTTCATCATAATAATAAGATATTGTTTTTCTGTGAAAACTGACTATCGCGGATTTTTCTAAATCTGCACATTTCGAAACCCCCTAAATCCGAAAAAAACCGGCTTTACAACAGTGTCCCTGTCGTCGTCGCCGTCGTCTGTATACTGAATCAATTTTGCAAAAATCATCTGATTGGATTGTACAGTTTCTTGTACAATCATTTTTTTTTCTAGTGTCCGGGGTTACCCTACCTACAGGGCAACACGACTCTCCCCTATATATTTTTTTAATTTTTAATTTTTTAATCGTAAAAAAATACATTTAAAATAAACAATTTGTTTTAATTGGCACATGATACGAAAAAAAAGAATAAACATTAGTTATTTGCCCTAAATATATCCAGAAATTTGTTACCAATCTTCTTTTGTTAGGACGCGTACTTTTTGTTTGAATCGTAAAAGATGACATTGAAAATAAAAAAAGCAATTTTTAAAAAAATGGCACGCCATACGAAAAACATATTGTCAAAATTTATTCATCCAAAAAATTCTACAAGTGTGTTGTTAAACATGATAGGGAATATGCTAACGGACGTCCCCGCACACATTTTTGTGGGTTAACACCAAAAAATTTAATTTTGCTAAATTTAATATGTGTATTTTGAGGTTATGTGTGTTACAACTCTCTCCCATAATTATTCTTGAGTGCTTACGACAGCATCAGTACGACAGAGACCCACATTATCGAAATGACAGACAGTTGAAAAACGATCGTAACATCAAAATATTGCACACGCATAAAATTTTTATATAGCAGAATAAATTTTGTTCTTATTATCCCCCCGAATTTTTGACATATTTGACAGTTACCCAGTTAACTTTGGCACCACTCAGGAGCTGCCATTCAAACTTATTGTTAGTTTTTTGCACTAAAACAATCATCCTCAATGGGTTTGAAGAGTACCAAAATGACGTTTTTACTTGAATTTTCGACATATTTGACAGTTTCCCAGTTAACTTTGGCACCACTCAGGAGCTGCCATTCAAACTTATTGTTAGTTTTTAGCACCAAAATGATCATTCTCAATGTGTTTGAAGAGTACTAAAATGACGTTTTTTCACTCGAATTTCTGACATGTTTGACAGTTTCCCAGTTAACTTTAGCAGCACTCAGGAGCTGCCAGTCAAATTCTTTGTGAGTTGTTTGCACCAAAACAATCATCCTCAATGGGTTTGAAGAGTATTAAAATGACGTTTTTCACTCAGATTTTTTACATGTTTGACAGTTTCCCCGTTAACTTTGGCACCGCTCAGGAGCTGCCAGTCAAACTTATTGTTAGTTTTTAGCATCCAAACAATCATTCCCCGTGTGTTTGAAGAATACTAAAATGACGTTTTTTCACTAGAATTTTCTACATCTTTGATAGTCTGCCAGTTAACTTTGGCACCACTCAGGAGCTGCCAGTCAAACTTATTGTTAGTTTTCAGCATCTAAACAATCATTACCCGTGGGTTTCAAGAGTACTAAAATGACGTTTTTTCACTGGAATATTTGACGAGTTTAACGATAAATTGTTGCAAAATACACCAACACCTGTTAGTCAGTCAACGAATTGACTGACGTTTGCTTAAACATGATTTGAGTTTGAAAGAAAAAGTCGTGAAAAAAATAAAAATAAAAATTATATTGTGCCTGAGCACAGTATAAAATTGGAGTATACCTTGTCTCATTTCAGTATATTTTCCACAGATTTAGGGAAATTTGTGTCCACGTGGATTCTAGCTCGACCCCCCCCCCCGGCCCCCCCTCGTGGACAAGCATGGAATTTTTCTATACCCCTCCCCACCCCTCTAAAGTTTCCACGTGGTATATAGATGCCCCCTTACCGAGTGAGATTTGGAAGCATTGCCTCTCAATTGGGCGCTGGGTTTGAAAATAAATCTGCCTGTGCATTGTAACGCGTGAAAGACATTTTTTAATTCAATAAAATTGAGGCATATGCGTTTTTCATTATAGAAAATGAATCATTCAGACAGGAAATTGTTAGAATGAAAATATACATTCAAATTCAAGAAACTTAAATGAGATTAAAATAAAATTTTAAATCCCTTTTTAACGTGCAATAATCAAGTTAATGGGAAGAATTTCTGAAAATAAAACCAAGAATCTAACGACAAAATTTGGAAAACCACCATAAAATGTTCCCATTGCGGTTTGCAAAAAACTTTTTCCCTTTTGCCCCCAAAAACAGAAAAGAAAAAAATTCGTTTTCCCTTTGGAAAAAAAAGAAAAATAAGATGGCAACCAACCAAATCCTCTTCCTTCTCTTTTTTCTTTTCTGTTTTTTGTTTTTATTCGAAGGGGAAACTAATTTTTTTCGAAAGCCTTACAAGATTACCGTAAAAAAATTTTATTTTGCGTTAAAAATCGACAATTCGAATTTTGATCATAACACAATAATGAACAATAAAAAATTCGATTTTTCGGTCAAACTATGCCAGATACGAGAAAAGATGAATTTACAAAAACTATGGACCCAAAGAATATCTGCAAATTTCTCATTGAACACTTTTTGATAGGACACGTAGTTTTTTTTATTAAAAAATACAATATTAAAATTGAAAAAATGAAACTTTTGGACAAACGACAGAAAATATGAAAAAAGTCGTTCGCCCCAAAAAGAGCTACAAATTTGTTACTAATAATTTTTCGGTAAGATGGGTAGTTTTAACTGAAATCTTTAAAAAAGAATTAAAAATTAAATTAAGATTAAAATAAAAGGATCCATGCATAAAATTAGTGTTTCTATGTCGTGTAGCACCCTCATCCCACACCGCTCTTTGCATGCGGAATCCCACATATTAGGACTTAACATCAAAGGTTTGATCATTGTCGAAACTCTAAATTTCGAGAGAACTAATATTTACGGCAAATTCCTTTCCTAAAGGATTTTTTTTATTTTTAATGATTTGAAAAAATAAATACTGGGAGTTATAATTCACAAAAAGTCATTTGTTTTATTAATTATTAATTATTTTGTATCAATGTAGACAATCTGTAGACGGCTAGTAGATCGGAGCATTGCAGTTGCGCACAGCGCCAGTACATTTCTTCGAGAATTAATTGAAATGAGACTCTACTTGTGTGCATTCAAAAAACCTAGTTTTATCAGAAAAACTTAATTCACAATACGATTTAGCCATCAACCATTTTGCAATTTTAATTAAAGAATGAAATCCTGAATTTCAATGATCCACAATTTATTTCCATAATCCTACATGTATGTGCACTCAAGTATTACGGAAAATTAATTGTATCTAATTATAAATAACTTTTTATTAATTTCCAGATTTTCTGAGTGACAATATTCCTCGAATCAATATTGTTAGGAATCGAGAGGGGAGATTGACTTTTCGCTCTCGACCTTTGCCTCAACCTCCGGCTCAGGGGAGCAAACGTCCCCTTTCACTGTACGAACTACGTCAGTAAGCCAACCAATGTCCAGTGCTTTTCTCCCTCGCCCTTCTCTCCGCCACCGCTTTTTTTAGAGATATACTATCGTATGTTTCCGAAATATTGAAATTGTAGAAATGTTTTCCATTTCACTGAAGTTTTGAAAGAGATTCAACTTCAAACCCAGATTAAATGTAACAGTTTTCATTTGCCTAATAAATTTCAGAAATGTGACTCGAAACGCAAGCATTCATTTGTTTTAAAACAAACTAAAATGTATCAGTCCAAATAACTTTCTATATAGACATTTGGTTAACTAGTATCTTGTTATTATGGCGGACTCAAAAAGTAAAAGTATAATTAATAATTAAAAATTAAAAAGGACATACATATATTAATATACAAACATATTTCCAATACATTTTCAGATATAACTGAAATAGGAAGGGCGAGGGAAAGTAGGGTTGGACATTGCTTGAGAGGGTGTAATAGAAAAGGATAGATCCGTAGTTAGTCCGTGTAGTGGAAGAGGACATTCGTTCCCCTCAGCTGGTGCTTACCTATGAAACTCTAGAGCAAAAAGCATACTACCCGAGAGAGATATGATTCAAACGTATTAATTAAACTCGAGAAAGGACGCATCTACTGAAGAGAATATTCTACCACTAGTAGTGCCTGATGTGTGCGCATATGTAACTACTCGCCTACCGCGCATGAATCAAGCGGTCGGCACAGCGATTTCTACGCTAACGGATGCTATTTACTTACGTGGCCATTGTCAGGAGAGACGCTTCGTTTATATAGCCCCGTTTAGCGAAAACATTCTTCGAAGAAATTTGATACAGGAAGTCGAGTGCAAATATAAAATCAGAAACCCAAATCATTTTATCGAAAAAGTGTGTTTTAATATTTTTTGCAATGGATCTAATTGTTTGAATGTTTTCTAGCAAAATAAGAGAACTTATTTAAAATTATCATATCTATAGAGTGTACTTTTGATCTTAGGACGAAAAAAGAACCCTAATTTTAATTACAATTAATTTGTTATTCTCTCAATTTTAATTTAAAAAAGTGAACCTTTGTTCTGAATGCGCCTTCTTAAGCATGTTTGATTTTGCTGTATTGAAAACTAATAGAGATAGTGAATATTTGAAAAATATACGCCAAGGTCTGCGGAAAGATGACAATTACTAGCTATGAAAATAGTAATAATGCGAAAAAGGTAAAATCATGGATTTATTATTATGATCATAGATGCAGAGTGCTCTGCATGACGTAGAGTCTAGTTTTTTCAAGAATAGATTACATTACTTCGTTGAAAATACCACCGAAATCCTACTCTGTCTACGATACTATCGATTAAATACTTTCGTCCAGCAACTATAATCACCTAGCCGATCCCGTATTTCTTTTCGTTCAAACTTTTTTAGAACTATCTTTCAAATAATGTTATGGATAAAAATTCTCTTTTCAAAGGACTTTGCCCCGATATCAGAAAAATTACACACAATTACGATTTTTTCTATAAATATGTTTTAAAATAATTAAGTGTGCCTTTAGAATTAGATAAGTTTAAGTTCAACTAAAAAGTTATGTAAATGCTTTCTGAGTTCAACGGAGATATTTAAAAACAACCATTTGCGCTAAGAATTTTAGTACCGGAACACATTTTCATTAATGCAAGTATCCCTTTTTGGAAAAACACATGTGCTCTTTCTGATTTTGCAAGAAGAAATAGATGGTTCAAACAATTTCTATTAAAAAATGTACTTTCGGATTTTTCTGAAATCATTCCCAGCTAAGAAGTACGCAAAGTCACTTGCGGAGTATTTCGCTGTAAAGTTATAGAGCGTTCGGCCCTCGATACAACAAGAGAAATCCTCAAATGCCATGCATGGCATGCCGAACTTAACCGATTTCGCTTGCGCATTTCTTCGCTTGAACATCTTTGCTCTTCTCAACACACTTACAACTTGAGACTTTACGTACAGCACATGCTAGCACATGCAGAGTTTTGACGTTGTACCAAGCAGCGTGCTCAGCCACTTTGCTAGACAGAAGATTCGCCAAGTACATTACTTACATTCTTCCCATGTATTTCGTGACGTATTCGCCTTTTCTTACATAATTCAGGCAGCGTAAAGTACTTTCCATACATTTTTATGTTGCACTTTGTCAATTTTCTCCACACAGAAAAAACTAAAGATAAAGTTTACATCGATTCCAGGTGAAAGATTTACCGCAACAAAAATTAACCTGTCCAGATAAACTTTACATGAATCGAAGATAATTTCCTATTTTTAACCTTGCGTGGATAATCTCTCGTCTTATAATCGCTCGATTTTTATTCGAAATGTACCTTGCTTTTTGAGCTTTTTGTTAAATTTTATTAAATAATTTATAAATCGTCTGGAATAGTGTAATTTATTTCGGAGGAGATATATTAGTAAGAACACATTTTTTTCATGTTTTCTGTTGTTGATTCTACATGTTTTACCGAAATTTTCTTACTTCAGCGTGGCGTAGTAGACGAGCTCAGAATGTTTTATTTTTAACCGTTGCAAGTCTGAACTGCAACAAATTTTTACTTTTCCTTTTTCTGTGTTGTTTTAAATATGGTGTCCCGATTTATAGCTCGAATTAACTCATACTTTTCTGTTTTTAGATTGCTGCTAAGGACGCCGTAGCAGACGACAGCTTTCATTCCATCGTAGGATAAACTTTCGTCGAATAGCATGTTAACTTTAAGATTCGACCCTTAACTCGATTGATTTCAGTCGATTAAAGATCGAGCTGTAAGTTTTCGAGTTAATACGATTGTTAACATTATAGTTTGTTATTTGTTATATAAAGTTCATATAGATAAAACTTCCAAAAATGTTCACAAGGCAATACATTTGGATTGTTGAAAAAATATATCGAATTTTTAATTTTAGGCACCTATTTTCCTAAGACATATATTCAAAAATATATGAAAATCATGTTATATAGAAAATACATAATAAAACGTAAAGAAGTGTTAAATCAAAACGATTGTGAAATGTGTTATAAAAAGTAAAATGAAGTGTTAATGATAAAAATGCAGAAAAAGGATAAGTGAGGTTAGGAGAAGTTGTCTTTGATTTGTGGAAAAATTAAATTTCTGCTGTTGTCGGCTGTTTCAGCTGTAGTTATGTAGGTTGTTAAAAAATTGGTATAAACATCATAAAAATTAATAAAAAGCACATAAAATTATAAAATCTTAGAAATATATGTGCATGAGGTAACTACTCAACATTTTTATTCACCACAAAGCGGTAAATTACGACTTCTAAAATAGATAAGAATTCATAATCTAAGGTTCTAGAATGATTTTTCCTTTCTGCATTTGCTAATTTACTTGCATTGTTGAAAAAAAAAACATTTTTTGACTAACTCTAAAATCACTTTTTTGAATCACTCTACCCTAAATTTGCGTTTGGCACTCTGACATCCCCCCCCTCCGGTACCGAATTTTATCCAAAAAATAATCATATATTGAATTTTTCTAACGGTTGGTCTGAATCTTAAATCCAAGTTGTTATCTAAAATTCTTTGATCAATAATTGGAAAAAATCTTAGTACCGAATCTTACGATAATTGTGTTAACATAATGAAACACATTGTAATTTCAGGTTACTGGAAACTTTCGAATACTCAAATATTCAACTTAGCTTGTACTCGACTCGACTTGAATAAAGCCGGTTCACCTCAACTCAAAGTTTCGAGCTTTTGCACACCCTTAGTAAAAGAAAATTGGGAAATCTTGTGTTTCCATTTATAAGCGGTGCAGATTTCAGGTGACTTTTTTAAAATGAAATTGGATATTGAAATATATCTGAAAAAGAAACCAGAGATTTCTAGAATAGTTTAGTGTGCTTTTAAATATAAAAAGTTTTTGCACCTGTAATGAGTTAATGGAGGTTTTTAGAATAGATAAATGTGCTTTTTGAATAAACAATGGGTTATTTCTTAATTTTTGAATTAATTCAGATTGATAAAGTAGTTGGAAAAAAGGCTGGTTAGAATAATTTAGTGCACCTGTTTAGATAGAAAAGGGCTTCTCTTTTTTGATCAACTGAAGAACTATCGTAAACTGAATGGTTCGTTTTGGAAAATCAGCACTTTTTTCCAATTTTGAGATGTTTAAAAAAAATAAATAGCGGACGCAACATATCTTTAGCGTATTGAGATTTAGATAGGTAATTAAATATAGGAAACGATTTTTAAAAGGAAAAAAAAGTGATGCAGTAGAAAGGTTAGTTGATTGTGTTTGGCAGGTATTAATATTTTCTTTCTTTGCGAACACAAAACTATTATATTTATGTATTTATAACATTTTATAAAGGCGTGTTTATCAGATTTTAAATATTTCATAACAATTTCAAAAAGATTTTTAAACTTTTAAAAGATGTCAAGGGTTTCAAAGATTTTGAAAAGGTTACAGTTCACCAGATTTCAAAGATTTTAAAACATTTGGAAGATTTGAAAAGGTTTCAAAACATTTTAAAAGTTTTTTTTACTAATAGATTTCAAATAATTCAATGATTTCAACGAATAAAAAAAATTTCGCAAACAAAGATTTAAGAAAATTTTCCCAAAGAAACCACGTGCCGAGAATTTTTGTGAACACATTCTAAAATTGTGCTACATTGTTTTTAATTCGTAACTAATTATTTATTTGAAATGCGCTGTGAATCCTAGGGAAAATAACCTTTTTTCAGAATTTGGTTCTACGTATATTTTGCGCACGTCTTCTGAGTCTCGAAGCCTTTGACCAATCAGCGCAGGATCTCGAGCGCGTGAGATTTGGAAACCGAATTACAAACCCTAAATATAGTACTTTTTGCATTACACAAATGCAAGACGGGTTGCATTGCATGCTAGAGTTTATATAATTAAATTCTCTATGACTACATAGTGAACGTCCTTACTGTATAAAATCCTGTGCCATTCGCGGAATTTTCTGTATGATTTAACGTAAAATCTTGTAAGATTTACAGAAGAAACAGTCCTGTCCTTACTTAGATCCGTCAATATTTGTAAGACGGTCGTGACTAGGTTCACCGAAATTCAGTGAGCATGGAACAAATATTTTCGGTGAGCCCGTGGAGACTGTGAAGGGCGGCTAGGTTCAGTGGAATTAGATGCGTGTGTAGACTAAACATTGTTTGTGTGCCCAGACACTTCGTTGTAGGATTGCTCAAAATTCTGAAAAGATTATAGGCAATTCTTTAAGCTCTATATAAAAAGTTATGCTGCCACAATTGTAACATAAGATCCCTGTAACATTAAACGATTATTTCTCCACGAGGTCACTGAATAGAACACTCAGAGTATCAAATTAAATTAATCTTTCATATTCAACACAAAAGGGATTTTTAAATAAAAATGTATTCTCTAGCTAAAATTGTAGTAGAAATTGCCTTAAAGTTAATTACGAACTTTTATCTGCTTCTAAATTAAATTTGTTATAATTATAATTCATAATGCAAGTTTTTACAGAGCTATATTTTTTATATTGAATTTAAAATATTTTGCAAATATATTGCGTCCACAAAATGAACCTTTGGGCTTTGGTATATATATCCCACAATATGAATACACTCTATGAATACACGACGTAAGATAAATTGAGCCCGGGCTAGAACTTGGATATAATTAATTAAGCACATATTCTAAAGGAAATTATACTGGTCGGTTCAGCTCGCTTTTTCTCGAAAAGATCCTTTTTGTTTTTGTATTTTGTAACTCAAAATGGAGTGTTATTTCTCGCTTGAAAGTCGCGTGAACTATACAATAACACGGTAGCATAGTTGCCGCGTGGGGCACGATTGGAAAGCGGGTGGAGGGGGCTCACCTGTATTCCCACGTGTCCCTCAAACGGCTGTCAGTTTGGCTACATCAAAACCAGACTCATGCATCGCCCCCACTTTTCTGTTCTCTTAGCATCCGGAGGGGTATCGTAGTGCAAATAAATCCAATAGATGGTGCTCCGATCAGGTAAGCCTGTTTTTTGCATTTTTTGCATTGCTTTGCATTGGCTATACCAGCAATTAGGATAAGTATCATTTTTTTCTTGTGCCAAAAGATCCCAAAGAAATTAAACGGTGGCAACAGACTATTCGCAGAGATGACAGAAATACAGTTTGTGAACAGCACTTTTGGGAAAGTGACATCATTTTGAAGGCAGAAGTTAAAGGCCCAGACGGAAGTGTAATGTCCACTGTATGTTAATTTCGTTTCTTATTATTTTTCTATATTTATTTTGTTTAACTGCATGGTTTTTAACAATCTAAATCAATTATTAATTTGATCAATTAAAATTTGTTTTAAAAATATTTTAGAGGTATAAAAAAAAACTTGTACTGATGAAAGAAAATCATCTATAACACAACTCGTGGAATTTTAAACCAAACAGAAAAATTTTCAACTAAAATGACTAATTTTTAACCAAAAAGATGAAGTTTAAATTAAAGGAGACATTTTCAAAACAAATATTTAGATTTTAAACTAGAAAACAATTTTTTTTACAGAATATGAACTAGTTACATTTTTAGGAAAAAAAGGTAACTTTCATCTTAACTGACGAATTTTCAACTAAAATGGTGAATCATCAACTGGAATAGTTAAATTTTAAACGAAAATATGAGCTTTTAACTGAACAATGAATCTTCAACTGAAACTATTAAACTTTCAACAACAATAAAATATGTTTTACTAAAATAAATCAATTGTCAATCAAGACTTAAATAATTAAGTTTCAAGTTAACAATATCAATGTTGGACCATAATAAGACTATTCTTCAACCAAAAATTAAACAATTAAATTCTCTGTCAAAAAATGAATTTTTAATAAAAATGATGAATATTTCACTGGTAAATACTTAAATTCACAACCAAAAAGAAGAATTTTTAAATAAGAATATTAACATTCAAATAAAATACTCATTTCCTACAAAAAACACGATTTTTTAACAACATGCGCGAATTGTTCACGAAATAAATAAATTTTTAATTTAAAAAGACGAATTTACATCCAAATTGTTGAATTTTGAACTAGAAAAGGTCAATTTTTTACCCGAAATAGTTAAATTTTACACAGGAATATTGAAATTTTTAGATAAAAAGTTGATTTTCGACAAACTAGTTACATTTTTAAAAAGAGATCAATTTTCAATTAAAATGATCAATCTTCCAAAAAAATTAATTTTTAACAAAAGAGTTCAGCTTCTAACCGCAAGTAGTTGTTTTTTTTCTAAAAAAAAGGTAAATTCTTAACGAAAAATGTAAAAAAAAATTTATATTGTATTTTAGAAATATTTCCTTTTCGAAAAAATACTTCTACTCTAAAAACTACTTGAAGCACTCTCTTTTTTTAAACTTCGGAAGAAGGGAACAGGGATTTTTTAAACTCCTTTCTCCTGAATCTCAGTTTTATTTTTTTTAACTCCCCTTCTATGTCAAAAATTCCCTGTCCCAAGGGAAATTTAATTTCTTTACTGAAATTCCCTGTCCTATAATAAAAACAGTAATTATTTTCAATCATATGCTTTGCAACTGTAGACAAAGTAAATTGACTACTTTTAAATTTAATTTCCGGTTATTTCGTGGTTTTTCAAAGTCTTTCCCAGCTTCCCGCTCAAGTCGCTACCCTGATTATAAACAAATTATATATAAATATATATTTTTTAGAGAGTGGAAATGTATAGATGAATTGATAAAAGAGTATATTATAAGGCTAATGATTAATGTTTAAATATTGTTATTACTCTTATTAGTATTAGTCAAGTAACATTATCAATTGATTTTTGAAATTTGCAACAATTACAGTTGTTTATAAAATTATTTAATTAATTGCACTAGCGAAATAAGCAATGGAAAAATATGAATAAAATTCAAACTGTTTTCAGAATACTCATCCTTATATTCAACTTTCCTGATATTAAATTACATGTTTTGATGCATTTTTTTCGTTAAATAGTTACAACTGCACTTATTATTATTGAAAACAATGTTATTCCTTTTATATTCATAAAAAGTATCAAGTTTTTTATGAATTTTTGTAATTTTGCTATACATAACAATGGAAAAACAGGCTTACCTGATCGGAGCACCATCTATTGGATTTATTGGAAATACGATACCCCTCCGGATGCTAAAATAACAACTACTACATACACATACACATACACAGGCGATGCACAGGGCTGATCAAAACTACATCTAAAGGCATGAATTGTTGGCCGCAATATTTTAATCACATAATCTAAAAGGCAATTACACCGATCCGTTCAGCTCGCTTTTTCCCGAAAAAGTTCTTGTTGTTTTTTAAAAATTGAAAGTGGAAATTATTTTTTCTCACTTGAATTTGGTGCCTTACACAAGGCACGGAGTGGGAGAACGATATATATATATATATGCCCCCTTCAACTTTTCGATGTTTTTATGGCAACCGCGTCCTTTGCCTAGGTCTACAGGAGGGTTGGGGCCAAGGCGAAAGCCAAACCGAAAGTGCAGGTGATTTCCTGTTTCTCGATTCTCGCGCTTGCCTTCACCAGCCATATCTATAGTTGAATCGGGGCTTTCTATGCACGCCGAAAATATTAAAATTAATGAGGGCCTACAATTATTATATTTATTGTTATGTTAAAATTAATTAATTTCTTTTACGATTTCTATATAAAAAAGGGACATTTTCGAAATACTAAATAAATTTAAAAAGTAAATAGATTTTAGTTTAATTCAGAATTTAGCTAAATTAAAAAATGTAATAAAGTGTAGTTAAATTCATTTATCGTCTGGTTTATTTTAAAAGAGAAATTTTCGGCATACAATATAGATAAGTTTTAAAAAATTCTTGCCATATTTTAGAATTGTAGCGAAATTTCATAAATTATATTAAAAAATATAATTTTTACAAAAATAGTGAATTGAAGGTTCGAATACTTCACTGTATAAATTTCTTCTACGTGTCTTTCTGAATCCTAAAATATTTTATTATTTGTTCACATAATTAAGGCATAACTGAAGTAATGTTTACACTTCTCTGTATTGTCGAATTGACAATTCACATTTAATTCCGAGGAAAAATTTAAGGTTTTCACTACTGATTTAATTATTTATCAAAATTATATTAAAATTCTGTTTTCTTTTATTATTTGAAACGCATAATCTTTTTTCTTATAATTTGATTAATTACAATAAACCAGTAACTAGACAATGCCATGCACATTAAAATGTAATTTTAAAAGTTTTTGAGAGCAGTTAACCACTTGCAATTCTTATGCTCATCAGAAATCACAACTTCAAAGAAATCCAAATAGTTTATAAAAATAATTCAAAGAATCGAAGAATCCAAAAAAAAAAATAAAAAAAAATATAAGGCGTATAGGAATGAATCTCAGCAACTAAGGCTATTACAAAAAAAATGGAAAAGAAAAGAATTACAAAGAATTAAAATAATTCAATAATTCTTTGCGAGCCGGGAAATGAACGAAAATTTGTTTCCTTGATTAAAACGGCCACCTGAATTTCCTAGTATTAAATAAATCATTATATTCATTGGTGTTTTCCTGTAAAAATAGTTATATTTTTTCGTACTTGTAAAAAAATTCCCACCAAGGATTGAAAAAAATTTTGATTTTATTTATTTCTTCAAGTGAATTTTTTTAAGTTTGCAATAACAAGGAAAGACTATTCAATTAGAGGTTTTGAGTGTTTAAAAATCGTAATTTATTTTTTTCATAAATATATTTTCGAAATAATTTTCACATTGTACACATCAGCTGGTTTTTAGGTAAGAAATTCACGAAGAGGATCACAGGGTCTTTTATTATCTCAAACTTGTAACTTACGCTATGCCTTACAGCTAATAAATCCCCTCGTATCAGTTATTATTTTAAACTCACTTTCAATTGATTTAATTGCAATATGAAACGATTTGAATTCCTTATATTTAAAGTTGAAATATATCATGAATTTGCAACAAAAAAGATTAATTTTCTTGTCAAAAAGACGAATTTTTAACAAATTCCATGAATTTTCTACGAAATAGTTGAATTTTCAACTTATAAAGGATCAATTTCTAATCAAGAATAGACAATGTGCAATTTACAGAGAAAAAAGTAATTTTGAAGATAAAAAAAACAAATTTCAACAAAAAAGTTAAGTTTTAAGCCGAAGAGGTATTTCTTGCAAAAATATGATTTTAAAAAAACTACAATTAAAAAAACACGGAAAATTTCATTTACAAACGAAGCCTACTTTAATTTTCTACCATATTGTTAAATCATTAATCAAAATAGACTAATTTAGTACTTAGCAATAACATTTTTAATAAAAAGATGATGTAAAAAAATGAAGAAAATTAATTTTCGACCAAAAAAATGAATTTTCAACAAAATAAATGAATGTTCTATCAAATAATCAAATTTTAAACTTATGAAGTATAAATTTTTAACAAAAATGGAAAATTGAAATTTTCAGATAAAAAATTAATTTTGAACAAAACAAGTATTACTTGGCTCAAAACTGAATCATTTT
This sequence comes from Belonocnema kinseyi, assembly GCF_010883055.1. Classification (NCBI taxonomy): domain Eukaryota; kingdom Metazoa; phylum Arthropoda; class Insecta; order Hymenoptera; family Cynipidae; genus Belonocnema; species Belonocnema kinseyi. The sequence continues at coordinate 108,517,955 of NC_046664.1, read as the reverse complement.
CTTCAAAATTCGACAATTCTGTCAACATTCATCCTTTTCGTTTAAAAATTCTTTTTATTCGGTGGAAAATCAATTCTTTTGATTAGGGGTACAAATGTCTGGTTGAAAATTGATCTGTTTTAGTTGGTTGATTTTAACGATTCTGGGATATGACGTAGTTGTAAGTCGACCCTTGCATTATCTTGTGTTTCTCTAACAGTTTCGTGGCAACTATAAAAGAGAGCGGTCTTTTATATACTCGGTTGGGGAAAAAGCCAAATAGAACATTTTAAATTTAGTATAAATGCACTTTCTTAAAACTGTGCTTCAATATGCAGTGACTAGGAAATCCGGAAACGTACTTAAAGATAAGTAATTCATAGCAATTCATTATAATTTTACGAGAAAAAAAAGAAATTTAAACCTACAAACTAAAAATAACGCCGAGATTT
>NC_046664.1:108513497-108517424 GCF_010883055.1 Belonocnema kinseyi | reverse complement strand
ACCATATGACGATTTGATACTTAACTTTGACATGATTTCGACTCAGAAAATAAACTTATTGCATAAAGGTGTTAGTTGGGCGTATAATCTGAACAATGAATAGTACAAAATACAAAATAGCCTCGGAAAGGACTGGAACTTTTAATGATAAAAGGCATTCTCACGGAAAATCTAAAGGTCATGTTTCAGGCGACGATTGGAGACTGGGTGTTTGAAATGCTAGGGGAGTAAATGATCTCAAGGTAAAAGAATTGCGTGAAACTATGGAGTGAAGAAACTAGTTATTTTATGTGTGCCCGAAATAAAGAAAAAGGGATGCGAAACTAAAGACATAAAAAACGGCGTGTTGAAAGGCGGATTTGAAATATGGTCAGGAGTAGACTGTGAATCACATGGTAAACAAGGAGTAGGTCTCATTTTGAATGAAAGAGCAAAGCAAACTTTTTGGACTTTCTTGTGAAATCAAAAATTCTCATTTTTATTGCACAAAAAATAATGAGAAATGAAAAATCCCATTTTGTGGTCAAACTATACAGAATACGAAAGAAGATGAATAAAAAAATTGTGATCTCAAAAAAGACCTACAAATTTGTTAATAATCACTTCACATTAAAAATAAAAATGAATAATTTGTGGAAAAACAACAAAAGGTACAAAAACAAAATGATGGAAAAAAAGTTTTTCCCAAAAAATGTAAAAATAATCTATTTTCAGATTGAATAGTAATAGCTGGCAATTGCTTGAAGTATTACATTTTGTTTAAAAAATTATATAATTATTTAAACAATTAATTCTTGTCTATTTACCAAATTTCTAAAAATTGAGCCAAAGATGTTCAATTTTTCTCAACTTTGTATCCTGAACTTCTTTTTCTTGAATAATTACATACTTTTGATACATTTCTTCTAATTTTAAACACATATCTATATTTCTGTAAACAATTTTTATTTGATCTAGAAGTTTTTTTCGATAACTTAAAGAACAAAGAAATAAAATAGAACACATCCAATTGTTTTTCTGTTAAATTTTGAACAATTGTTAAGTCTCGCAGGTATTGTTCGTTCTTTATCCATCTAACGCATTTTATTAAAGAAGATATGTCGAGATTCTAAATCACGAAAAAATGTGAATTCGCCGTGATGAATTGCTACATTTCTTTGTACAATAATTCTTTCATGGTCTTCGGTTTCAAACGTTTGATGATTTCATAACTTTCCATTTTTTTAAATTCAAAATTGGCTTGTCTGATGTTTTTTATTATTCAAATGATTATTGATAAATTGTACTAATTGTGCAAAGTTAACTGAAGTGATGTTTTTATTATTTTAATGATTATAAATCATCTAAAATATAACACTTCCTCACGGTAAATTTCTTGACTATTTCATCATATATTGTGTGATATATATTAATGGGAATATATTTGCAATATGTTTCAACAATAATATATAAGAAATGCTAACATTAAAATATTTTTATTCAATTTGAACTACAAGAAAATATTTGAAATTGAAATATTGCTCTTTATTTGACAATAAACTGAAATTTCTATATATAAATTATCAGAAAAAATAGTCAAAGTAAGTGGGTTTATTACCTACATAGCAAAAAATAATTTTAATTAAAAATTGAATTTCAATTAAATAATTAATTATTTTCCAATTAATTAATTATTTTCTATTTATGTACAAATCAACTTGCTTCAGGCTATTTTTTCTGGTAATTTATAAATGGAAACTTAATTTTATTGTCAAATATTGAGCAAAATATCATGGCTCGAAGAAAATAGCGAAAGTCTATTTTTTCAATTTTTCAAAACTTCAAAGTCAATTAGAGAGGAGGCATTGGAAACCAAGAGAGACACTGGATGCTGGTCGTTCAGTGCGAATGCTTGCTTCGTACAACCATCCTATTCTCAGAGAATTACGGCCGTTTAAGAAAAATGAAAATTTAATTGTTTGGTTGGTTGGTTGTAATGTAGGCAGGGGGGGGGGGGGCTTGAAGCACCCCCTGGCGCTCAAGCTACAAAGCCTATTGTGCCACACGCGTGTTTTACTGTTTTGTCTCAAGGCAGTACTTCGAATCCAACCACCTGCGTCGAGTGTTTTTGGATATCAGCGGCTTTTCCATTGTTGCCAACATTCTGGGATCATACCTCTCAGGTGCCAGGCCTACATTGTTAAAAATGTTTGCAATTTTAATATGCATTTACTATACATTTATATAGTGAATCTAAGAACTCGGTCTATGAAATCGTTATTAAGAGGCTGCGTGGTAAATTTAATATACATGTATGTTGATCAATTCTTAGAAGAGCCAGGTAATTTCACTTTACACAAATTATAAATAATGTTGGCAGTAATGTTTAATTCTAAATAATAAAGCATTATATTTGCTTCCAGTTGAACATAAATTGTACTGGGTTTCAAGTGGATAAGTTCAATTAAGTACATAATTAAGACACTTAACCTAAAAGCAGCAGTACTCATGTAAAAATTCTGACATTGGCAGTGAATTTTGATGTAAGCCCCACCCATACGTCGCACTTTGATTATAAATAAGAATTTAGTCGATGAATTGTAGCTATATTAAATTCACTATACTCATATGCATATTACTTCCAATACATTTATAATAAAATCGCTATGGAAATTTCTAACAGTGTACCGATCGCACAGCAAGGGACGCCCTTCCTTGTCACTGGTAAACAAAGTGAGCCTCGCCAGCTATGCAATCCGCAAGCCTCCCTAGCAGGCTAGGGTTGGGGGGGGGGAGATCCCTCTGAGGTCATCATTAAGACGCACAGATTCGAAGTAGTGCCCTGGTGTGTTATGTAAGTGTATGTGTGTGTATGCTTATTACTCGAAAGCGTCCGACGACCATCCCGTGTGGTTGCCAGTGATCCCAGATCTGAAACGAGACGTGGTCCAATACTATGACACGTCTGTGTCCGTGTGAATATGGTAGGAGACAATATAAATGCCTGGGTTGCGCGCGCAACCCATTTCTCCTCTTCTGAATTTGAAAACTCGAAGGTGCACGATTGCCGGTGAAGAGATTATGATTTTAATATTTCCAGATTTCGATGCTGGGCTGGCGATTCTCATGATTTGAATACTTCGCGCGCCTCTTTAATGCGTGTATTTTGAGGTTACGTTACTTCAAGTATAAAACATAAATTATATAAATATTAATACTATTATATATACACCCACACACACACACACACACACACACACACATATATATAATATTATGTTACAATTATGTTATAGTATAATAGTCTTATTTAAATCTTGATCCGCATGTGAAAGAAATTTAAGAAATTGGTGATTTCGGAATTCATCTCGTTTGGATAAAAACTCAATTATTTGATTGAAAAGTTAATTATTTTGTTAAAAATGTAACTATATTGTAAAAAAGTCTTCTTTTCTATCAAAAATTCAACTACTTTGTTAAAATTTTTATTTCTTTTATTTAAAGGTTAATCTCTTTCGTTGAAAATAAATTTTTGAAATTGACAATTAATCTATACCATTTTTGGTTAAAAAATAATGTATTTTGTTAAAAATTCCTCTTTCTTTGTAGAAATTAAATTGCTTTATGGAAAATTTATACTTTTTGATTAAAAATTACATTTTACGGTTGAATTATCAACTGTAAATATTTTTTGGTTGCAAAGTCGTTTTGTTGTAAAGTCAACTATATTGTTAAAAATTAAAATCATAATTTTTGGGTGGGAAATTCGATTATTCACTTAAAGTTGAACTACTTGGTAAAAAAATTAATTTTTTCTTAAGGATTCATAATTATAGTTGAAAATTTAACTATTTGCCTTTAAATTAGGTTAAAAATTCAGCTTTTTTGTAAATAATACTCTTTTTGACATTAAAATTTAAAAATTTCTTAAAATTCAATTGACCTTTT
>NC_046664.1:108511031-108513397 GCF_010883055.1 Belonocnema kinseyi | reverse complement strand
ATAATTATGTTATTAATGATAGTCTTATTTAAATCTGGATCCGCATTTGAAAGAAATTAAAGAAATTGGTGATTTTTGAATTCATCTCGTTTGGATAAAAACACAATTATTTGATTGAAAAATTAATTATTATATTGAAAATGTAACAATTTGTAAAAAAAGTCCTCTTTTCTATCAAAAATTCAACTACTTTGTTAAAATATTTATTTCTTTTATTTGAAGGTTCATCTCTTTCGTTGAAAATACATTTTTGAAACTGAGAATTAATCTATACCATTTTTGGTTAAAAAATCATTTATTTTGTTAACAATTCGTCTTTCTTTGTAAAAATTAAATTGCTTTATGGAAAATTTATACTTTTTGATTAAAAATTACATTTTTCGGTTAAATTATCAACTGTAAATATTTTTTGGTTGCAAAGTCGTTTTGTTGTAAATGCAACTATATTGCTAAAAATTAAAATCATAATTTTTGGGTGGAAAATTCGATTATTCACTTAAAGTTGAACTACTTAGTAAAAAAATTAATTTTTTCTTATTAAGGATTCATAATTATAGTTGAAAATTCAACTATTTGCCTTTAAATTAGGTTAAAAATTCAGCTTTTTATAGATAATACTCTTTTTGACTTTAAAATTTTAAAATTTCTTAAAATTCAATTGACCTTTTTTAGTAGAAATTTAATCTTTTTGATTGAAAATGTATCATTTTTGGTCAAAAATGCAATTTTTTGGTTAAAATATGAACTGTACATTTTCTTGGGTTTAAGGGCATGTGACACAGCTAAATACCTATATTACCGACCTCACTTTTTCAATTCACTGAATGTTTTTTTAAACCTAAGCACTTTTTTTATAAATAAAATATCGAGCTGAAACTTTGGAAAATGTATTAGAGTACAATAAAGTACGTTTAGGTACTACATTTTGGTAGGACCTTCACTGAAAATTATTTTATCTTTTTTCTGAACCTCGACATTTTTTGAACGTTCCAACTTTTTTTATACATAAAATATCGGTCTCAAACTTTGAGAAAGGCAAGAGCCAAAAAAAACTACGTTTAAGTACAAATATTAATAATAAAAGATGTAAAAAAAAAATTCAACTATCAATTCCATCGGCATCAGCCGGTAAAGTTTTACACGAAAATACGAACCCTCTAGAGCCTCGTCTAGTGGCCGCCAGGGTTCGTATTTTCGTGTACAACGTTACCGGCTGATACCGATGGAATTGATTGTTGAAATATATTTTTTTACATCTTTTATTATTAAGCTTTGTACTTAAACGTAGTTTTCTTTCGGCTCTTGCATTTCTCAAAGTTTGAGACCGATATTTTATGTATAAAAAAAGTTGGAACGTTCAAAAATGTCGAGGTTCAGAAAAAAGATAAAATAATTTTCAGTGAAGTTCCTACCAAAATGCAGTACCTAAACGTACCTTATTGTACTCTAATACATTTTCCAAAGTTTCAGCTGGATATTCTATTTACAAAAAAAGGGCTTAGGTTCAAAAAAACATTCAGTGAACTGAAAAAGTGAGGTCGGTAATATAGATATTTAGCTGTGTCACATGCCCTTAAAAGTCGATTATTTCACTAACAGTTGAACTACTTTGTAAAAAAAATACGTTTTTTTTAACAAGGTTTTATAATTATGGTTGAAAATTTAACTATTTGGTTGAAAGTTTAACTCTTTGATTGAAAACTCATATTTTTCGTTTAAGAAATTCAACTTTTTGTAGATAATTCTTCTTTTTGACATTAAAATTAAATAATTTCGTTGAAAATTCATGTCTTTTCTTTAAAATGTGTCTTTTTTTGTAGATCATTAATTTTCATGGTCGAAAACTCATCTGATTGGTTGACAATTCAGCAACTTTGTTGAAAATAAATTTTTCCCGTTAAAAATTATTTATCTTTATCTGATAATGTAACTATTATAGGATTGATTAAAAATTATTCGTATATATTGGTTAAGTTTGAAAATCGTTTTTTTTTTATAGAACCTTAATCTTCTTGGTCAAAAATTCACCTGTTCCCTTGAAAATTTAACAATTTTACTGAAAATTCGTTTTTTTTTCTTGTTCAATTCAATTTTTTATCACAGCTGTTATCTGGAAATTGAACTATTCCATTTTTGGTTAAACTTTGTCCTGTAAATTGTATTAGTTGTGTCAATTATTTGTCAGAAAATTAATTTATTTGTTTTCGATTATGACTTAAAATATTATTTCAGTATAAACATTTTTTATTTTTAACCTGAACAACCTGAAATTTTTTAATTAAAAAAAGGAAATTTCGTTAATTATCAGCAATATTTGACCGTTCATTTAAAACAATCCATTACGAACAACTGTTAAAAACTATACA
>NC_046664.1:108509434-108510931 GCF_010883055.1 Belonocnema kinseyi | reverse complement strand
TTGTTGGAAATTGACCTTTCTTGGTAGAAATTTAATCTTTTTGGTTGAAAATGTATCATTTTTGGTCAAAAATGCAATTGTTTGGTTGAAATATGAACTGTAGATCTTCTTGGGCTTAAAAGTCGATTATTTCACTAAGAGTTGAATTACTTTGTAAAAAAATACTATTATTTTCAACAAGGTTTTATAATTATGGTTAAAAATTTAACTATTTGGTTGAAAGTTTAACTCTTTGATTGAAAAATCATATTTTTGGCTCAAAAAAAATCAACTTTTTGTAGATAATTAATTTTGTAGATCATTAATTTTCTTGGTCGAAAATTCATGTTATTGGTTGAGAATTTAACAACTTTATTACAAATTTATTTTTTCGATTAAAAATTATTTTTTGTATCTGAAAATGTAACTATTCTAGGATTGATTAAAGATTAATCATTTTTATCTGGAAATTGAACTATTCAATTTTTTTTTTGAAACTTTATGCTGTACATTGTATTAGTTAAAACACCAATTATTTGGTAGAAAATTAATTTAATTCGTTAAAAAGTAAATTTTTGGGTTGAAAAGTGATATATTTTGTTAATTAAATTTTTTTCCTAAAATAAAAAAAAACTGCAAAATGAAAAAATTTCCTTAAAATGTTACGGATTCTTTTTTTTTTATTTTAAAAATGTTTTCAAATAATCGCTTAAAATTTATTTGTCAATATTAAAAATCATTTTCAATGTTCTTAGCAATCACAACAATTTTTGTCATTCTTTTTAAATACTGTACAATTTTCAAAAAGCTTTTTTTTAAATCTGTAAAAGTCTAAATCGTGTTTCAAATTATCTGAAATAATTTCAAGTTTCAAATTAATTCTGAATCTTTTTTTAAATTAATATTGTAGTGTTTAAACTTAAAATTTAGCTCATTACAAATTTAACAATTCAAGGCTTTCTATTTCGAACCATTCTGTTGAAATTTGTATAGTTTTTAACAGCTGTTTGTAATGGATTGTTTTCAATGAACGGTCAAATATTGCTGATGATTAACGAAATTTTCTTTTTTCACTAAAAAATTTCAAATTGAATCGGTTAAAAGTACAAATTTTTTATACTGAAATAATATTTTAAATCATAATCGAAAACAAATAAATTAATTTTCTAACAAATAATTGGTGTTTTAACTAATACAATTTACAGGATAAAGTTTAACCAAAAATGGAATAGTTCAATTTCCAGATAAAAGCTGTGATAAAAAATTGAATTGAACAAGAAAAAAAAACGAATTTTCAGTAAAATTGTTAAATTTTCAAGGGAACAGGTGAATTTTTGACCAAGAAGATTAATGTTCTATAGAAAAACGAATTTTCAAACTTAACCAATATATACGATTGATTTTTAATCAATCCTGTAATAGTTACATTTTCAGATAAAGATAAATAATTTTTAACGGAAAAAATTTATTTTCAACAAAGTTGTTGAATTGTCAACCAATCAGATGAATTTTCGACCA
>NC_046664.1:108507437-108509334 GCF_010883055.1 Belonocnema kinseyi | reverse complement strand
CCGGGCTTGGGGGTGAAATTTTTCATATTTGAATCCGCCATATCTCGGCTATGAAAAATCTTATCAAAAAGTTAGGCATCGCATTTTGAAGGTAAAGAGTACACATCAAAATAACGGGTTTTTGACCGTTTTAGGTTAGAATATCTCGAAAACTGAGGGTGATGGAATTTTTCTGAGGTCAGATTCGGATTCAGCGCAGCAAAACCTTCGGGTATAGTAGGTCTGGTCTCTGGTTCTGAGAATTGTTGGCCTGTGTTATTTAAACAATTAATTCTGTTCTATTTATCTAATTTCTAAAAATTGATGCAGAAATGTTCAATTTTTCTCAAAATCGTATCCTGAACTACTTTTTCTTGAATAATTACATAATTTTGATACCTTTCTTTCCATTTTTAACTTATCTCTATTTCTGTAAACAATATTTATTTGCTCTAGAAATTTTTTTCGATTACTTAAAGAACAAGGAAATAAAATAGAACACATCCAATTATTTTTCTGTGACTGTACAGTTTATACAATAATGTAGTAACGATTTATTAATTTTTTAAGCAAATACGATTTGTTTAAAACAATTATTCTTCCAAAACATATTTTTTAAATCGTATCAAGCATTTCGAGTCCGATATTACTGTAATATATCTTTCAGCAGTAAGAATTACTACTCTAAAATGTTTAAAAATGGTTTAGTCTCGCAGGTATTGGTCGTTCCTTATCCATTCTGATGCATTTTCTTGAAGGAGAGATGACGAGATTCTAAATCACGAAAAAATATGAATTCGCCGTGATGAAGGCATATTTTTCGTAACTTTCAATTTTTTCGTCAATTTCAAAATTGTCTTCTCTTATGCGTTTTATTATTTAAATGATTTTAGATAAATTGTACTGATAATTCAAAGTTAAATAAAATAATTTTTTTATTATTTTAATTATTATAGATGACATCAAATATAGCACTACGTCCTCATAAATCTTGTTCAGAGAAAATTTTGAAACTTGGATCATAATTTGCATTCTTGAATATACTTTTTTATATTATAATCATAGTAAAGATTGCAACACTATAAAGAATGCAGTAATAAATTCACTTTTATAATTTAAATTTTATTATGACTTTTATGATTTATTTAATAGTGCGCAAAAAAATATGTAAACCATCCATACTCAATTTAAATAACATTAAGAAAAAATATGTGTAATATTATGTTTAATTCAGAACATACTATTGGAAAATATGTTTGAGAAAATAATTGTTTAAACAAATTATATTTCTTTATACAATTAAAAAATTGTTAATACATTTTGTCATGCACTATTCAGTCAGAAAAGAAATTGTATGTCCTCTATTTTATTTCAATTTTTTGTCGAAAAAATATGCTTAAGCAAATAAAAATTGTTTAAACAAATAAAGATTTGCGAAAAATTAGAATATATGAATCGAAATTATGTATGTATGCAACAAAAGGTAGCTCAGGATATCAATTTGCGAAACAATTGGACAACTCTGGCTCAATTTTACAAATTTTGTAAATAAAAAATTTGATTGTCTATATAGTTATATAATGTTTTAAATGTAATGTAATACTTGAAGAAATTGCAAACTATTAGATTTAATTCAGAAAATATGATTACTTTTTATATTTTTGGGACCAATGGAAATTTTTCTATGTACTTTTACCGGGGCAACCACCAGTGATCCCAGATCTGAAACGAGACGTGGTCCAAAATATGACACGTCTGTGTCCGTGTGAATATGGTAAGAGACAATATAAATGCCTGGGTTGCGCAGGCAAACCCATTTCTCCTCTTCTGAATTTGAAAACTCGAAGGTGCACGATTGCCGGCCGGAACACTTCGGCGGTTCTATTTATATCTCTATCTGCTTTGAAATAAAATGAAG
>NC_046664.1:108502241-108507337 GCF_010883055.1 Belonocnema kinseyi | reverse complement strand
GATTTCAGAGGGCAAGGGTGCTCCTTTGTGATGCTTTCGCCCGTTTTTGAAAAAAAAATTTATTCAAGATGCTATGTAACCTCAAATATAGCAAAAAACGGAGGTCGGATTCGGATTCAGCGCAGCAAAAACCTTCGGGTATACTAGGTCTGGTCTCTGGTTCCGGACCTTTGTCAAATTTTGTCGGCCTGTGTAATTATATAAATTAAAAAAAAACGTAATACTTCAAGCAATTACCAACTATTACAATTCAATATATCACCAACAATATTTCAATAATTCACACAATTTTCGCTATGAAATTATTTTCAATTGTTAGCAATTTCTGTCGTCGTTTTCATACAAATAATTACCAATGGACAATTTGAATATTTTTCATTACTTTTTATACAATGTTTAATTGTTTAAATAAATGTAAATTATTTAAACAATTATTTTTAATATTATGCAATGCTATTCACTTAGTGAAAACATTTTCTTTAGATTGGAAATGTTAGCGCAATAAAAAAAAAGTCATGTGAAAGCTAAAAGTGTCCTACGTAAATGAGCTCAAAGACGTTTATGTAAAATAAAATCTTTTCTTTGCAGTAAAGAAATATACAACTATATTATCTTCAGTTTAAATGAAGATATTAAAGCGATTCAAACTGCAAAATATAACGTAGAGGCTCTGTAATTATTTCCAGTCACTCGGAAGGATGTGACGAAATTTCCACATGTTGTCTAGAATGACGTCTCTTACAGGCTCAATTCTATGATTTTGTATGATTTCATACGGCCTGTTAAAAATCACTACGATCAAAGTGTGTAAAAAAAGGACTCACGCTCTACGTAGTAAAATTCCCTAGTCTGGTAAAATTACCACCTGCGCATAAATTTCGATTTTCTAACGAAAATTTCTGCACTTCATACCAATTTTAGATTCGTTTGTATAATATTCCACATTTGTGTCATTTTGCCGATAAAGCTTTCTTTTTCGCTCTTTTGTTCGCATGTCATGAGCGAAGCGTGCATTTTAGTTTGCAAACTTTTTTGCTTACTTTCGGCGAAAGAATAAATGCAAGTAACTGATTTTGACTTGTGATATGATATAAATTTTATGCGATATACACTTGCTTGATTATAAATATATTTTTAATATGATCTTAATGACTTAAGTATTTAAGGTTTGGTTGATAATCTGTAGAAATTTTCGACTTTCCACTATTCAATTTTACGTCACATATTAAATTTTAGTCCAGTTGAGAATTTTACACTTTTATTCAATTTTTAAAATTTCTATACTAGTTTCACGCCGCTGCACGTGAGTCGACTTTTTACATACGTCTAGCGTACTAAAATTCCACAATCTTTTATTACAGCGTATCCGTTACAGTTTGCAGTTTGAATTGCTTTAATATCTTTATTAGAAGTGAATATAATACAGTTGTCCATTTTTCTAGTTTTTAACAATAATTTTTATTATTTCTTAAATTTCTCAACTGCAATTTGTTAACAAAGGTTTTCCTCATACTCATGAATTTTTTCAAATTTTTCCTATTGTTCCTTATATAAGAAATAATGCTCTAATCTTGACTGTTCTTAAATGTACACGAAAATCCTTACTTTTTTTACATTTTTCAGCCTGCAACGCACAAAAAATTTTTTTACATAAACGCCTCCAAGCTCACATACGCAGAACACTTTTAGCTTTCATATTACTATTTTCTTATTGCACCAGCATTTTGAAATTTTCATTAGAGAAGGTATTAGATTTGTGTAAAATTTGACCACCCCCCCCTCCCCACAATTTTTGTCAAATGTCCACGTTTTGAGACTCCCTGAATCCGAAAAACAGGTTTTTACGAATGTGTCTGTATGTTTGTCTGTCTGTGGACACAATAACTTTTGAAAAAATTAATCTATCAGATTGCCCTCTGGTACACTCGCTTAGTGTCCTAAACTAAAGATCAAGTTCGTTAGCCAGCCATTTTGGATGGAAATTCAAAAAGTGGGCACATTTTGAATATTTTTGCGACCACTTTTTTCAAACTTCAAAAATTCTCTGTACGATTATTCATAGTATTCAAAAACTCGAACAATGCATTCTAATGACTTTTTTCAAAAAATCAAAAATTACCAGAGTAGAGAGTATCCTAACAACTTTTTGAATTTTCTTGAAAAATCAAAAATTCAAATTTCGACAGCATACAAAATGATTAAAAATTCAAAAATTAGATTTTTCGAGTAAACTGCGCAAAATACGGCAAAAGATGAATAAACAAAAATTGTGCATTTTAAAAAGATCTACAAATTTGTTTCCAACCACTTTTTGACAACAATAAAAAAATCTGCCCGCTACGCGTGCACATAGTCATCGCGCCCTGCGTGCGCGACTCGCAACTTTGAGCGCGACTAAGGTGCGCGACAGTTGGTTCTCACACTTCGCCCTCGATGTCGTATTTATCTCGCCCTCGAATATGTATTTACCTCGCGCTACGCGCTCGGTCTTTATATTTTCGTACACTCTTGCGAAAACATTTTGAAATTAAGACTCAAAACATCCACCACTGTTATTTTGTCATACTGAATTCTCTTTCGTTAAAAGAGCTTAGCTCGAGAGCTTGAGCACACCTACGGCACGTGACTGATGGCAATCGCACTCCGCACTTGGTCTTTGCATTTCTTCCGCATTCGGACACACACCTTTTAAAATTAAAGATGAACGGACCGACAACTGTAACATTGTGATTTTGAACTCTCCTTTGTTAAAGCTCTTTTGGCTTTAACGAACATATTCTCATTAAGTATGTCGTACTTCCCACTCGATTTTGTCCAACATGTCATATCAATTATAATACATTTTTTATGTAACTCTGCCTGGGATTACTTATTAAAAAATTGGAAAATAAAAAGCAAATTGAATTTATCCTGATTATTTTTGTATTTGTTTCTTATTTTGCTTTAAATTGTATTCTAAGCTGCTCTGAAACATGAATCATTTCAAAAAATGTATATCATTACAATTCATAATATGCATAAAAATTGAATCACACTAATTCTTATTTCCTTGTTTTTGTAATTTTTTTATTTTTAATGTTGTTTTCTTACGATTAAATAAAACTACTGCGCATCTCCATAGGGTCTAATACAGGAACCTATATAGGGTCCTATAGAGGAGCCTATGTCCTCTTTCGTCTTTTCTGTGCTTTTTCCAAAAAGTTAATTTCTGAATTTTTAATCTTATGTTTTACGATTAAAAGAAAATCTACTCGTCATATCGAAAATTATAGCTCTTTTTTGGATGAAAAAGTTTTGTCTCATTTTTCTTTTCGTAGCTCATATCGAAAAATGATTCATTATAAATTTGTATTTCTTTCCAGTGCGCGCAATTTGAGTTTTTTATTTTTCTCGTGTCTAGCATAATTTGACCAAAAAAATGGAATTTTTGGATTTTAAATTATTTTTGTTACGATCAAATTTGGAATGTTCAACTTTTCAACCAAATTAAATAAGTTGTTATCATAGTCCTGTAGGGCTTTCAAAAAGCAAAGTTTTTCTTCTCTTGACTTTTTTTCATATCATGCGTTATTTAGCTTAAAGTGTTCATTTTAGTTTTTTTTTTATTATTTTGAAAATGCTCTAAATCGGACAATTTTCTTTTTTATAGAAAAAAGTCCAAAGGATGAATTGTTTAATTTTTGAAGTACTATGAACAACCGTGCATAGAATTTTTACATTTTGAAAAAATGTGACTTCAAAATTTGTTTGTACGATTAAATTTGGAATTTTCAACTTTTTGACCAAATTGAAAAAGTTGTTATCACAATCTTGTAGGGCTTTCAAAAAGCAACGTTTTTCTTTTTGAAAATGTTTTTCGTATCATGCGTTGTTTGGCTTAAATTGTTCATTTTAGTTTTTTTTTTGGATTTTGAAAATACTATAACTCTAGTAATTTTCAATTTTTCAAAAAAAAGTCTTTAGGGTAAACTGTTGAATTTTTTGAATAATATGCATAACCGTACAATGAATTTTTGAATTTTTAAAAAAGTGGTCTCAAAAATATTCAAAATGTGCCCACTTTTTGAATTTTCATCCAAAATGGCTGGCTAACGAACTTGACCTTTAGTTTAGGATACTAAACGTGTGCACCAAAGGGCAATCTAATAGATTAATTTTTCCAAAAGTTATCGTGTTCACAGACAGACATACAGACAGACAAATTCGTAAAACCCTGTTTTTTCGGATTCAGGGGATCTCAAAACGTTGAAATTTGACATAAAATGGGGGGGGGGTCAAATTTTACACAAATCTAATACCTTCTCTGATGAGAATGTAAAAATGTGCCCGCTGCGTTGGCACATTCTTATCACAACTTTTGTCTTTTAATTTCTTTTTCGTCTGGTGTCGAATTTCAAAAAATTTAACTTTTAATGTTTTTGATGCTATTTTTTTATGATTGAAACTAAAAAAAGAACTATCAAAAAATTATTTATGATAGATACATCATTTTTACATTCTTATCAGAGAAGGTATTAGATTTGTATAAAATTTGACCCCCCCCCCCAGTATTTGTCAAAAGGTCCACGTTAGGAGACCCCCTGAATCTGAAGAACAGGTTTTTACGAATGTGTCTATCTGTATGTCTATCTGTCTGTCGTTATGTCTGTCTTTATGTCTGTCTGTTTGTCTGTAAGCACGATAACTTTTGAAAAAGATTAATCTATTAGATTGGCTTTTGGTACACTCTTTTAGGGTCCTAACCTAAATGCCAAGTTCGTTAGTCAGACATTTTGGAGAAAAATACTAAAAGTGAGCCCATTTTGAAAATTTTTGAGTACACATTTTTTCATGATTCATAAATTCTGTGTTGTTCATAGTACTTGAAAAGAAAAATGTTACTTTTCGATAACCCTACAAGATTATCATATCAACTTTTCGAATTTTTTCGAAAAATTCAAATTTTGACCTCACAAAGACTGATCAAAAATAAAAAATTGCATTTTGCGGTCAAACTATAACAGCATAAAAAGTAATGGAAAATCCAAAAGTTACATTTTCCCATGCAACATTTTCACAGTATTTCAAATATTCTCAAATATAATAATGCATTTTCA
>NC_046664.1:108488590-108502141 GCF_010883055.1 Belonocnema kinseyi | reverse complement strand
TTAGAAGTTAAAAAACGGTAAGGCTGCTCAGTAGACCGCATGTGTAAAGTTTAAATCATAAAGAAAGCATTTGGAAAAGAGCAAATGCGGTTTATAGAAAAGCGACAAAACTTGCAATAAAACGTTTAATAACAACATTTTTTTTAAAGAATGCACATTTTTTTTTAAAGGGACACTGAAACTTCGTCTGCTTTAATAACAATGCAAGTTACGAATTATAATAATATAAATTTATGGGAATGATATAAAATTTCAGGGATAAACTCAAATGCGAAGCACGAGATACCTGATATATATATATATAAACTGTTCGTTAAAGCCGAAAGAACTTTAACAATAATTTTAGATCTTATTCATTAGATTTCCAAAAAAAACTGTATGTCCCTGTTTTAATATCATCCATGCATATTATTAGAGGCACTTTAATAATATGCAGTAATATACATACATATTTTCGGGAAAATTCTCTTTGCTATTGTTTACAATCAAGTGAATTATGCATGTTATTGTATAGTGCATATTAATGGATGGCCTCCAATGATATGCATCACTATATTAAAACAGAGATATAAGCTTTTTTCGGAAACCTAATCATTGAGATGAGAAATCATTGATACAAGACTAGTCTGCCGTGATTTGAGAAAACACCGTTAACTGCAAAAAATCAAAAAATGAGTTTTTAGTTGGAATCATGAAGAAAGGATGCACCTGATTATTAAAATATTTTTTGAAATTTTTAATAACTTTTAAAATAATTATTGCTAAATTCTGGGAAAACGCCGTTAACTGCAAAATTTGGCTAGTTGTGATTTGGGAGAGAGCCGTAACTGACCGCTGAATACGTTACAGATAAATTCAAGAAAAAGCTGCAACGGGCAGTTATGGACTTTACTAAATTATCGGACGGTAATTTCGAACTTTCGTGATTCCGAAGAGGTCCGTACGCGCTTACGGCGTTCTCCGGAATCATCGAAAACCGAGAAAAAAGGACTGCAATTCGAGAAATGCAGTAACTGCCTTTATTTTGATCTGCGAAATTCTTTTGCCGTGGACGAGGTTTTCTCAATCATGGTAGGCCTATTTCTGAGGTCCGTGATTCGAAGAGAGCCGTAACTGCCCGTTACGGCATTTCTTAATCTGAGCATCCCAATCAACACCGTTAATTGCATTTTAGATAATTAATTAACATTTTTTAACAATTATTGCGACAAAAATCAAAAGTTTATATGCAACTTAGTCAATAACAACAACAAAAACTGCAGATAATGAATTAGAATCCGCGATACACGCGAAAAAAATTTCGAACAGTTTTCGTCGATTTTTTCGGCTTCGTTCATTTTGCAGTTAACGGTGTTTTCTCAAATCATGGCAGTAATAGTGTAATCAATTTGGTTGTGAACAATAGTAAAGAGAATTTTCTCGAAAATACATGTCTGTATAGTAGATCAGCGATTTATCAGTTCAACCAACTATATTGTAGGGACAAATCCGGTCCAAGCCAATCTAAAGAAAATGGTTTCGCTAAGTGAATAGAATTCCGTACTAGTATTCATGAATTGGCATGATAAACACAATGTGCATTTTGCGTTTATCATGCACATTAGGTGCATATTGCATGTAGCATGTGTGTGTATGGCGTATTTCATAGCACAAAGAAAGATTAAAAATACAAAATGTAAAGTAAAATCTATGCGAAAGCTTACACAGTAAATCCCCGAGACAGTATTTATCTAAAGTTGGATGTAAACGCTGCAAACAATTGAAAACTACAATTATCCGAAGGCAGATCATTCTTGTCACGAGGCGGATAGAAATTATCCGCCATCAGATAATTGTATTTTTCAACTTTTTGCAGCGTTTTTATTTAGCTTCAGATAAATAATATTCCCTGCAGAAATTTCGACTTGGCCCCGACCGGGGCCAGACCAGTACAGATCGGGCCCAAATCGGGAATCCCGATCGAGATTAGATCGCGGATGAAACACATGCCCAAACCGGGACCAGGTCGGGATTCCCGTTCGGTACCCGATCAGTCTCATTACAATCCGTTTATGAATTTCGTGAATGAATAATTAATTTAAGTAAACTCGAAACTTGTGAATGGTCCTTTACTTTCGACGACCACCTTAATCTTTGGTATTTCCAACAAAGGTATTTTAATCCCCCGCCGTCCTTGTTATTGTTACTAACTCCGCCGTCCGAGTGGGTCACCTGTGTCGTCCCCTCCCCCACCAATACAGTTTGCGATAAAAAAATAATTGGACCTAATTTATTATTCAGATTTTCTAATTTATCATTCAATTTTTTTCCTGTTTTAGATCATTCTTTCTTCCCTATAAAATTCGACCACGAAAAATCGTCTGGGTCACGTATGACCCTCAAGGACGGCAGTGGGTCAAGTTAAAATTAAATCAGTACGGGCACGTAAAGAACATGTTTCAGACAAAAATATTTTCTTCTTACAAACAATTTTGTTGTCTATAAAACTTCTTAGCAGATAAAAAAATATATATACGATCCTAATAAATGATAGCTTCATTTTTTGGAAAATGACTATATCGGAAAATGAGCTATAATTTACGATAAATTAACATTTTTCCTTAAACAGATTCAATTTTCTATCAATTTCTTTACTTTTTAAAAACTCAAAAACTGCGCTGTAGATAATCTTTTCCACAAAAAATTATGCTATTTATTGTATTAATTACAGAATATAATTAATTATAATATTTATTATAATTAATAATTTAAATCTAATGGACATTTTTATAAGATAAAATGCCATTATTTATAATCAACGAGAAAAATAGTTTTTTTACCATTTTAAACTACGTGCGAATAGCAACTAATTAGATGCCGAGTACGACGCATGCACAGTTGAGTAATGGCTTCGAAATTCATGTTGTGAAAAGGTGTTTTTAATGTACTTTTATAATGAATTTAGCATTAATACAAAATCAAAGTTTGAGACCAACATTGTATTTATCACATACTCTATTTTATGCTTAAAATATTAAAATATTAAAATTTTGCGCATACTACAATCCATTTTTTGTCAATAGACTTTAAGATTCTAACACTACATTAAATTAAGCCTTGCATTTTTTAATAATAATTAAAAACAAAAGTGCTTAATAAATTTCACTATATAGTAATATTTAAATGATCTAATTGTAAATGTACTACTTTTATCCGAAACTGTGTTATGTCAGCCGGGAATTGATTTTCAAGTGGATCCAAATTTTCTGGCTCATCAAAATTCATAAATTGAACGGGCTGAAGAATATTAATTACTGAAACACTTACATTACCATATATAAGCATTTCATTTATATTTATTGACAAAAGGCATTCTAATTAATTATTAATTTATTTGAGGTTAGGTTTCAATGAGTCGCAGAGCGTAATTACTTACTTTCATATGCCTCACGCAGGTTTCGAAGTGTATTGACCAGTGCTCGGTGCACTGGTTCTGCGAACGCTTGGAAATGGTGTTTGAGTAGCAAATCTGTCTGGCCCTGTCGGACCCAAGTATGAGCCACAGAGTTCTACTGATCAGGGTCCGATCGGGAAACACGATCGGGGCCAGATCGGTTTTGCGTTCGAAATCAGGCGATTTGTGCACGGGATCTCGGGGATTTTTATGTATTTATGATGCGCACTTAAAAGAGTTATGAGTTAAAATTAAGAAGACCACTCCTTTTATTGGAATCGCATATTTCAGAGAGCCCCACAAAATCTATACTTATTTTTTTAAACTGTTAATCGCCATAGGGATTGTGCACGCAAAAATATATTTTGTAATTGATGACGTGAGTGTATTATAGGAAAGCAATTTGTACAATATATATATTTGAACCATCGAAATTGATTCAATATTTTCGAGCTAAAAAATATATTTTTTTAAAATTTGTTTATAACTTTTGTAACATTTTTTTTTTAAGTTGACATTTCCAGTCAATTAGTCTTATAATAGCAGAAACTTACCACCCAAATATGAACTAAATATCTGTCAAGGCCGACCAACCATGCTGACCCAGCTATTGTCACTGTTTTAATTATGATATGAACAGTATTTTTACCTTTCTAATCGTTCTTGAACGCCTTTTTTACATGTTTATATAGAATGAATTTCAGTGGTTTAAGACTAGTCTTTTCTTTAAATTTAAAAGAAAAACATTTATCTTCGCTTGCAAGATTGAGCGCGCCTAGAGCGCGCACCGATTAGACCTCGCGCTTCACGCTCGGAAAAATGTGCTTTACGCTTTACGCTCAGTTCCTTTAGGTGTTTACACTTTGTGCTCGACTTAGATAAAAGGAAGAAGCTTAATTGCAAATATTATAAAATAATAAAAACCTCTGTATGTTTTAAAAAAATTTGTCGTTTAAGTCATGGTACAACATGCTTTTGGTTCAATTACTTCAGTTTTACATAAAGAGAAGAACTAATTTTCTTAAGGTTCTATCGACCTTAAGGAACACATTCTCATCAAGACACTCGTGTTTCGTGCTCGATATTTTCTTTAAAAGTCATGTAAACCTCGCGCTTGACGCTCATTTTTATGCCATTTTTAACTACCAGTCGCGTAAATGACCATGGCCAAAGAGGTGGGGGGGGGGGGGGGGGGGGGGCAGAGGAGGACGATTAAAAGATGGTGACCGAGGTAGGGGTGGTCAACAAAATTGGCGAGGAAGAAGTCGAAATTAAAGTCAAAAATAATATACTTAAAATAGTATATATTGGAAATAGTGTAATTTATTACTATATAAAATAGCCTAATTATCCCCCTATTGATTTTAAATAATTTTAAAATAAAAAAAAGTTTATTAAGTTTTAACCGGACGTTTTCTTTAGTCTGTGTAGCTATTTTATTTTTTGCCATGAAATTCATCTTTTAGTTGAAAATTCACTTATTTGATTGAAAACTTGTCTTATTCGGGATGAAAATTGAATAATGTTAGCAGAAAAATCACTTTTGGGGTTATAAATTCAAGTGTGTTGTCAGAAATTCGTCATTCGTCATTTGTCTGTGTTTTGTTGAAACATAATTCTCTTCTGACAGAATATTCATCATTACTTTTTTACTTTTTTCAACGCAAAAAAAAATAAATTTCTACAATAAAAGACAAATTTCCAACAAAAAAAAATGAATTTTTAACCAAATAGTTAAACTTTTTACTTTAGATGAATTTTATACCAAACTGATTAAATTTCTGTCAAAAAATATGCATTTTCTCTAAACAATAGAATAGTTAAATTTTTAATTAAAAAATTCAATTTCAATGTTAAAAACTGATTTTCAATCAAAGAAATAAATTTTCAACCAAAATCTTGAATTTTTAAAGAAATTTTCAATCAACGAAGTGATTTTAAAACAAAATTCATTTCGAACCAAATATCAACTTGTTAACAAAATTCCTCAATCAAAAAGTGATTAATAAGGAATTTATAGATCTTTTTGTGGCGCATAATTTTTGTCTTATTATCTCTTTTCGTATCTTGAATAGTTTGATCGCAAAATGGAATTTTGTATTTTTCGTAATTTTTTTCATATCAATATTTGAATTTTTGGATTTTCGACAGAAATTCAAAGAGTTGTTAAGATAATCTTTGAATACTATAGTCGGTCGCACATATAATTTTCAAATTTGAAAAAATGTTCTCAAAAAACTGCAAAATAATCTAAATTATGAATTTTTTTCAAAATATATGGCTAACGAATTTGACCTTAAGATTCTAACACTCAGAGAGTGTGCCAAAGGCCGATCGAATAGATTAATTTTTTCAAAAGTCATCGTGCTCGAAGCCTGACATACATACATACATCCATACATGCATGCATACATATGAACATACATACATGTATACAAACACAAGACACATTCTTAAAAACCTATTTTTCGGATTCCGGGGTCTGAAAATATGGACATTTGAGAAAAACAGGGGGGGGGTCAAATTTTACACAAATCTAATACCTTCTCTGATGAGAATATAAAAAGAGGAACGGGAATCTGATGTCCCAAAAAGAAAGCTGAGAAACGGGAAAAAAATGACATAAAGGGTAAATTCTAGTTGTGTGAAGCCAAAAGGAAACTAGATAATGATGAAACTGAGTAGATTATAGGTTTTCCCTAAGAGCTGAAAACTATGAAACTTCTTAAAAGTTACTGAAACAAAATTTAATAGAAGCCAGAAAAATATTATAGAGAGACGGTGTTTTTATAGACTTACGAGTATTATGTGTTTTAAATTATTTAAATAGTAATAGCAAAAATTAATTCTAAAAGACTACAAGAATGAAGTAAACTTAATATTAAATATTAAATAAATATTGAAATCGAATTCTTATTTCTCATTTTCGAAAATAAACCATCTGGTTGGAGCACGGAGTACTAATTATTTAATTTGATTATTTTATTCGAAAATTTTTCAAGTTTTTAGTTTACGCAATGTGGGCACTCAAAACTCAGGTGAGACTTCCGGGTCATTTCAATTTTTTTAGTTCAAACCATTAAAAGTTTGTGTTTGGAGTTCAGTATCGCCATGCTAAAATATATCACGATGGGCGACGATACCATTCAATGTAAAAAGCAGACTCCATTGTCCAGACTTTCGGTATTAAGGAAGTTCATTAAAGTACAAAAATAATTTATATTTTATAAGGTTGTAAGCGCTCTCGGCAATAAATTACATTAAATCAGGTAAAAACAAGGGTACAGATTTCCTTGAACATGGAAATCCATGGACCAGGAAATATAAACAAAAATAAGATATAAAATTGCATGGTCCACAATTCACAATAGGGTCACCCATAAATATCACTAACTGTAGTGATTGGATAAGTGTATCTCTAAAACCAAAGAAATAAATGCAAACCCTATAATTTACTGGTTTTCCCGATCCCATCTCCGTAACCGCCTTGAAATGATTCACAACCTTTTCGCTCTCCATTTTTCTCTCCCTTTCTCTATTTATTTCAGCTGGGATCTTAAGGTGAACAGTCAGTCATTTAATCCTGAAGATGCCTCTTCTCCAGAAGGTGTGAAAACGTTGTCAAGGTCTCGACAGATCGCGAGTGGGTTCAGCAGCAACTTGCAACAGTCTCTCGAGTGACTTGACATACCTCAGTCAGCGCATTTCTAATGCGAATCGAACCGCTACCGTATGTAGATCGCGCGTGTGACTTTATGAATGTTTTAAGCCAGACCTGACCCAGATTATCCTCGCAACAGGAAAGCATCTGCTGCCTTTCGTTAACTGAAAAACGGGTATCTCGTCCTCTCTACTTGCTTCCATTCGTTTCCTTTTTATCATCCCAATGAACCCATCGTTCATAAATATGCATTTAAATTTTTGTGGCAGGAGTCTATAAAGGAAGTATATTGTATAAGCGAAAGACATTCTAAGGCAAACAAGCATCAAAGTCGCGGCTCCAGAGAGTTTATTATGCAGCTACATGACTCTGGGTCAAACCCCTCTTAGATGAACGAGGATACTACCAGTTTCCTAAGTGCATTGCATGGAATTGCTGCGGGAACAGTTCAAGAGTCCGGAGAAGTGCTTTTGTGAATATTCGAACAAAAATGCATATTTCTCTGTATTTTAAGAGTAGAGTTTTCTCATTTGAAGAATTTAGATTTAAGGACAGTGTACGAAGAAGTGAGTGGGAAAATCCTCCTCAGTATTAATAAATATTGAAATCACATCTCGATTTTGTAATACGTTCTTGAAAGGTATAATTCGTCTTCAAACGTCAATAGTAAGGATTATGGATACAAGGACTGATGGAGTGGTTCTGGAGATTATGGCTCATCAACCTAATATAACCAAACTATATTTCACGCAATCAAAGTCAAAAACAAATCAAAGTCAAAAACAAGATCTTTATTTTTCTTTTTATTTCTAAGGGGATTGTTTGAAAAAGAAAATACAAGAAAAATACTATTTTGAGAAAAATGAACAACTCCTTTCTCAAAATATTTTCGAGGATTGAATAAAAGAAAACGAATTTATTTCGTATTCGCCAACAGCTCAAGCTACTCTAACAAAATATGTCACCACGCGTGATTGGGTTTAAGATTTCAATTAAACTAGAAGTGATTACAATCGGATGCTTTAAAAGAACAAAACAATGATACCTGAAAAAATATAATACCTTCTCTGATGAAAATGTATAAAGACTACCGTCGAAAAGCTGTTTTTTATTTTTATCGTCGAGAATCGGTAAAATGAGTAGCCCCTTAAGGATTGTCTCAAATATTAGTATTCGTAAAAACCAACATAAACATCAAAGAAAATTCTAATATACAATATGATGAAACATACTGATTGGCCTCGAAGTATTTATTAACATAGTTATACTCATTAATATTTTTATAATATTTAAGTATATTTAAGCCAGGTGGCCAATCATTGATAGATGGCCTAGCATTGTATCGATTTCATTTATTTCATGATTGCATTTATCGAGTGTACTTTGTCGTTTCTACAAGGTCGATGTCCTCGAGAGTTTTGGATGAGTGCACGTAGCATAATAATACCGTAAGCCACCCCGGCACCGCTTCATTGGCTCTACCAAGTGTTTCATTGAGCGTTTCATCTTGGCTGTGCGCCAGATGACATGATGTGACGTCATAGTCAGATGAGGACCGGGGTTGTCGCTGATTTTAACTCGACTCGAATCAAGTCGACCCAATTCATGGAATGACTAAAACGACCCCTTAAACGCGAGCAGACCGCTTTTCATTTGTCTCACCCGTAATCTTATTCCTTCGATCCTTCGCAAAACGATAGGACAGAAGACCCATATATTTGAAATAAAAAATATCATTAGAGAATTGGAAACATATATTTACGAATATACATTTGCAATTCTAGAAATGATACATCATGTTGAAAATGAATTTTTAGGAGAAGAAGAGAACAAAAATAACTTTCGAATTATTTAAAAAATATATTTTTGAGATATGGCAAGATATTTCATAAAAATCATTACGTCTAAATATGCTCTAAATTCTATCTGGAAATAAGGCTCATAAATCAGAGGAGGAATCAGTTTAGGATTACGCAGCAAAATCAATTTGAAAGAAATCCAGGAGGATGTCCCGATAAAACGTGTGACTATAATCTTCCTCGTTCACTTAAAGGTTGCTTGAGAGGAATAATACTTTATTTCAAATTCTTGAGTCATGACATTTATTTGGGAAAAACATAAATTTGTAATGTCTAATTTGAAATGACTTCTTAATTTCACAGTATCAATCATTTGAAAAATCTGGGGGACCAGTCAAGCTTCAAACTAATCTTCCTGGTAATTTCCCGCATTTGAAAAATAAAATGATTTCAATGTTCAAACTCAAACTTTAAAAATTGAACAATTTATAATCTAAGTCATTTAAAAATAATCTCCAAATTAACGAATCTAATAAAAAAAGATATATTATTGAAACTTTTCAATTTAAAAATTAAATCAAATTAAAGATCTTGAATGGTAAATTTACAACGTAGAAGCCATGCAAATAAAAAAAATTTAACTGAAAGTTTTCACTAAAAAAAAATTTAATTTAAACAATTTCGCATGAAAGGCAATTGTAAATATTTAAAAAGAAGCAATACAAACATTCAAATCATCTTATGAAATCACGAAAAAGTGATTCTAGAAAACTTACTCAATAAAAGTCGAAGATTTGCTACTCCGCTATTTTACGCCAGACTCCATTTTCTGAGAATCTAGCCCTACGAGAAATACAAAAGGAGTTTCTAAGAAGAAAACGTATGGAGCAAGAAGGTTAAGAGTAGAGGAATCAAACTGAAGTGAACTCCAGTTTATTGGAAAACGAAATTGAAGTTGTAGTACAAAAAAATCGGATATTGTCCAACAACTTAACTTTCTTATTTCTAAAAAGATGTTCTTCTTTTGTACCTTCTATTTAAAAAGAAATTAAAACTAGGTTTTATATTCATCTCTGTCTTATTTCTGTATCCAATAATGTAATTTAAAACTATATCTTCCTAATTTAATTGATTTACAATTGAAATATAATAAAGATTTAAAATTCACAATTATTTCCCTATTTCACAAAAGTTTAACTCGATCGTGGCATACATCGCTTGCAACCAATATTCTGCAACAGAGAGGAAAAGGTAATATATTTTCCTCCGGAACACCAAGATACTTCTTTTTATTTATGTTAGCGCAGGCTTTCAATTCATTAAAACCACAGAAAAAATAACAAGAATATAAACGTAAACGTGTATCTTACTGCAGTCGAAATAATAAAATGTTTTAGAAGAAAAAAAAACAAATATAAAATATTTTTTAATTTTTAAAAAAGCTCCTGGACAAAATTTGTGTCGCTAAGTAAGAAATAATTCTAGTCATGTGAGACAATCAAAAAACATCTGACAATGGAATGGAATAAAATTATATTCGTTGAATAATGCGAATAAAAAATAATGACGATTGAGAACATGACATTTAAAATACAGCTTCTAAATTGATTTTCTTTCTGATTAATTTTTCATGAAAAGTTTCTTGAAAAAGAGCAAAGGGCTTAAGACCCGAGAAACAAGACTTTCTCGCAACAGAAAGGTTATAGCAAAGTTGCGAATTAAATAGGGAAAGTAAGCAGGGTAGTTTAATCAACAAGAAATGAATGCAACTAACAGAAGGAAAACTGTATTAGAAAATTTTGAGTAAAGCGGTGGTACTAGTAAATAGAATTATTTCGCGTTCAATTACACTATCGGAAGTTGTTCAAGTCAGCCTTAAATGCTTGAAGCATACAAGCGTCGAGAATTAAATTGATGATAGCGTCTGGTCGGTTTCAAATCAAGTCACCCACCATAATCACCACTCGTGACCATGGATTGCTGGTGATGGGACAGGCCCAATCTATGTAAAGCTGTAATTCGTAAAGGCAGCATGATGATGCAGAAATTGATTTCAATTTGTACGACCAGCAAACAGTCGTCGAACTTCGCTTCACGTTGAAGTTTTTCG
Source organism: Belonocnema kinseyi (assembly GCF_010883055.1). Taxonomy (NCBI): domain Eukaryota; kingdom Metazoa; phylum Arthropoda; class Insecta; order Hymenoptera; family Cynipidae; genus Belonocnema; species Belonocnema kinseyi. The sequence continues at coordinate 108,491,138 of NC_046664.1, read as the reverse complement.
ACAAGAACGAAAAAGGGATGATCAAGATGCGCACTGGTCACAAATGAAGAAATAAAACTATATTGCTATCTAAAATGTTTAACATGGTTATATTACAAGATTTAAAGTGAAAAAGAAAGTTATTCATTAAAATTTTGCGGAAAAATTAACAGGCTACAATTAACTATAACAATGGAACAGTCTAAATCATTGAAAACAAAAGACTATTATAATTTGATTTCTATAATTGAAGTACATAATAGAAATTTACCTGGCGTTGCCAACTTCAACGAAATGAGACACATTTTATAAAGTAAACCGAAATAAACTTGTCGTACGTAATCTATTTATTCATGCTATATTGGTTTAAAAGCACTGAATATAGTTTATCTAAACGCATTACATAATAGCTAAATCAAAATATACACTTTGCAACAGTTTTATTTATATATAAATACATTATCGAGCCCCAAACGCAATATAAATATAGTATCGAGCGCGACACGCGAGAACAGTTGCGCACGCTTGGCGCACTCAAACATGCGAGCGATGAGACTGTGTCTGCGCAGCGGACAGATTATATCTTAATTCTACATGTGAAGAGCTTCCTTTTGATATAAGGGAGAACACCCTACAGTAGATTTTGAATGTACAATAGATACTTATTAATTAAAAGCACATATATACTATTATCTAAAAAAATTAATTTTTCACATACGTAAGTATTTCAAATTAATAATTATCTACTGTAGGTTCACAATTTATTATAGGGTGGTCTCCCCTATTCCCGCAGAAAATTGGATTAAAAGAAAATCTTCCAGAACAGAGGTCTCAGTAACGTATTTTTTCTGTTTTAATTATGTATATAAAACAATGTAAAATAGAACATATAATTTGTCGATACTCTAGTTTCAGTTCCAAGTTTTCCAGTATTTTTCTATAAAAAAATTCGCAGAACCAATTTATGACACCTTGGAAAATTTGGTCCCAATGGGTGCAAGCGTAAGGACGGCTATCCAAAACACACACATATACATACATTCAGTTTTATATGCATAGATATAAAGTAGGATAGAATAATCTTTAAAATGTATAAAGTGGCTGTATTGGATGCAGATCAAATTTTGTGTACAGAACAGATTACTCCGAAGGGAATAATATAATCTGTATGAATCGCTCCGGACAGCAATTCATTCTTTCCGCTGTGTGATCACCCCTAATCACATAATGTTATCGCAGTATTTGTCCGACCCATATTACAGTTCATCAAAACATACCCCGTATTTTATGCTTTCAGGGTAAAACGCATTATTATATTTACCATAGAGCAAATAAATTTTTGTAACGTGATAAAACAAAATATAAATATTTTGATATCAAACTTATTGCACTGAGAATACAATATATTGATCAAAATGTCTCTCATAAGGATTTTGAATATCACATACTAAATTATAAAATAATCTTGAATAGAAAAATTGAGACCAAAGTCTTTTATAATTTTAATACATCGCTTGTTTTTATGTAGGACTTTATAAACTAATGCAAGAATATCTACTGTGAAACTTGTAACATTTGTTTCATGATGAGGTGAGTACAAGTGTATAGTTGGCGCGTTAATACAACGTCACGTCCTTTTACAAGAGCTGTCCCATTTCCATTGTTTCGACACCTATTTGTATAGTATCTCAATGCACCGCTTATTGAAAACTCGTAGCAAAAGCAAAACTTGACTTTATTCAAACAAGTAAACTAAAATTGGATGCGCATATGTCGAGAATTCTGACACCTCTCGTGTACTAAATAATGGCATCTAGCGCAGCTACGTTTTAGTGCCTGAAGAGTCAGACTCGATTTCTGGTCGATTAAATCAGCGCCTACGATAATCCATCTAATTTCAGGTAAGCAAATAGTCGGTAGTGACAACTAGACCACTGTTATTGGATAATTGACAACCGATCCTCTTTAACCGAACCTCTCTCAAGTTATCTTATGGATCAATTTTAATTCACCGGTTATGGTCGCCACTTCAGACTTAGAAAAATTCTGATTTTCAAAAACTTTTAACATTTATTTAAATTTACAATATCAAGACCTCACAACTAAAAAATGTTTAATTCGTGATACGAGGGTAGTTCAATAAGTCCTTAGAATGAAGTATAAAAACAATTTTTTTTGGGTAAATTTTTTTTTATTTTTCAACATAATCTCCTTGGAGCTCTATACACTTGGTCAATCGCCTTTCAAGTTTTTTTAATCCTTCAGAAAAGTGCGTTCTCGGAAGTTCCTCAATATAAGCACTTACAGAGGCAATGAAGTCTTCGTTGTCTGGAAATCTCTGTCCACCGAGCCATTTTTTTAAGTTTGGAAATAAGAAAAAGTCACTGGGGGCTAAATCTGGTGTATACGGTGGGTGTTCGACCAATTCGAATTTTAGTTCTTTAATTTTAGCCATTGAAACGAAGCATTTGTTTTACCCTTTTCCAAGAAGTCAATAAGTATAATTCCACGTGCATCCCAAAAAACTGTAGCCATAACCTTACCAGCTGACTTTACGGTCTTTGCCTTC
>NC_046664.1:108487334-108488490 GCF_010883055.1 Belonocnema kinseyi | reverse complement strand
TCATTTAGGATAGCTGTGAATATCTTATAAAGCGTGTTCAGACAAGTTATTGGCCTGTAGTTCTTGGGGTCAGCTAAGTTGCCTATTTTCGGCAGGAGTATTCTGCGCCCTTCCACCAACCACTCTGGAATCGGCTCTTCCGACTTCAAATATGAGGTAAAAATACGGGCCAAATGCTGATGGGTTGAAGAAAACTTCTTTCACCAGAAGGTTTTGATACAATCTGGTCCCGGTGCGGAATAGTTCTTCATCCCTCTTAATACTTTTTTCACCTCCTCGGTAGTGATGGGTGGGCATTCTTTATCAGGTGTTATGAGGGCAACACATAACTCCTTGAAGCTCTTTATATTTTCTGACTCTTCGTCCAGTCTATGCTGAACTTCATAGACTTCTCTCCAAAATACTGCGACCTCCTCTAGTTTGGGTGGGTGTTCGAGAGTAACTGGAGGGTCTTGGAAGAGTCGAGATGGATCAGAGAGGAACTGTTTATTTTCTCTGACCCATCTCCCCCTCCGCTCGAGACTTCTCTTAGTGTCAGATAGTATGATGGTCAGCAGCTTTTATTTGTTAAATGTGTGATAACGGGTCCGGAGTTCGCGCGCGAACTTTCGGACCTTGGCGGTAAAATTCCTGCCAGATGTGATGTAGTCAATCACACATTGAATGCGGGACGCGTACTGTCTTGCTCAGCCAATCTTTATGGCAAGTTGATGCATTCGTATTTTGGTCTTATGATCAACCGTTGGTTTTGTTTTACGGTTCGCATCGGCCAAAGCTCTCGCTGCATTATTCACACAATAATTGATAGCCCAGTGGTCGGATTCACCGGAAAAATATCCACGAAGCTCGACATCCATTTCAGCCAGATCTTTAGGCTTGAGAGGAACCTTGGTGTTGATGTTTCTCCGGGTCGTAAAGCACATCGCTCTTCATCTATTGGTTGCCTGCCCGCGGTTGGTCTTAGTGTCGCCTCTCTTTCTTTGTTGCCGGCTTGTTCCAGCTGTGGTAGAGTAGGCGTTCCGCTTACATAGCACCTTTTACGCAGAAGTTCAGAATGGTTTCGCAGACGTTGCTGCGAAAAGTGCGATAGCTCCGGGTGTTTCTCGCACCACAGAGCGTGCAGCCGTGCCATGTAACCCCGTTCACGGGCCACACT
>NC_046664.1:108486152-108487234 GCF_010883055.1 Belonocnema kinseyi | reverse complement strand
TGAACTTTTTACCCGACCAGGTTGGTCTCATTTTTTTCAGTTCGCTGAATCAGAATCCGGTGGTGGTTTGGTTCTATCAGGTCAGACTTTTTTATAATCTCAAAAAACACCCATAAATATTCAAAATATTCCTTTTTGTTCATAAAAAATGCGACATGTCCACAATTTTGCAGGTCTTTCATGTCGCTGGATTTGAGTATAATGTTGTTTAATTCCTCACTGTAAAAAATGTTTACTGTAATTTTACTACGTTGAATGTAGGCTCAATTATTACCAACATGTAAGGTTGGGAATATTTCAATCGATCTTGCGATTTTACTTTTAGCTTATGTGAAATCGCCACCCAGTGTTGTAAATTTACAAATAATTACGAATTTATAGGTTCTGGTAAGTTTCCCAGATTATGTGTATGAAATTTCCAGGTTGCGGCATTTTTTCCTTTCATTCGAGAATATTACAAGACAGATACAAAAAATTATTATTTTTTTATTTCGAATTTTTTTCTTAGCTAGATTTTGTTATTTTCGTTCAAAGTACCTATAAGAAAATCGATTTAAAGGCAATTGTAACGATTTTAACGTATTAAAAAAGAAATAAACATGATTATAATCGTCCAAGTTTATTGTAATGTTGTAAAGAAAAGACAAATGCGGTAATATAACCTCAAAACAGAGACAACAATGAAATAACGTGGACTATTACAATCATGCTGATTTTTTCAATATGTAGAAATCGCTACACTTACCTTAACATACCATTATTTTATTTTGAACGAAACTAACAAGTGGTCGTGAGGAAAAACATATATTATCACGATTTCTGAGGATTTATAATCCATAATTCTGAGGCTTGCCTATATCATCTCTACGTAGACGCATTAGATCCTTGGATCCGTGACAAAAAGCCCAAAGGACAAAGCGCCCACCCAATGAGAGTCACGCTCCGTGAAAAAGACCCGCGAATCAGAGAGCGAGTAGGGGCACACAGTGGGGTGAAATCGGAAAACGAGGTTCAAAATGACATTTAGAACGCAATTATGCACCGATTTTAGAATTTTTTTTTTGAAAAATTCAGAACTAAAT
>NC_046664.1:108481737-108486052 GCF_010883055.1 Belonocnema kinseyi | reverse complement strand
GCCTAAAAACGGCCAAAATGTGCATTTGTTTATATAATTTGTTTATAAATAAACAAATATTGATAGGTGGCAAATTTTTTTTCAGAAAACATCACTGGCAAATTATTGCAACAAGGTAGAAAGAAAAAACGGTTTCTTTTCGCCTAAAAACGGCCAAAATGTGAACCTCGTTTTCCGATTTCACCCCACTGTGGGGCATGCTCATATATACATCCGCCGCGATGAAGCGAGTCACTCTCTGATTCACGGGCCCTTTTCACGGAGCGCGATTCTCATTGGGCGGGCGTTTAGTCGTTTGGGCTTTTTGTCACGGATCCAGATCCTTGAGTCCTCTCGGCGGGAGAATTTAAGTTAAATTTAAAATAAAATAATAATCAAAAGCCTTTGCTGCCAGTGCAGGTATTTTAATTCTCAAACTTGTGAAATTTTGAAATTCAAACAAAAAACTGATTTAAAAAGTAACATAATTGTCGTTCAACATAACGTAGAACCTTTTTTAGTTGGAACGATTTCATTTTCAATAAAAAAAATTATTTTTACTTCAATCTGTATTGAAGAAATATTTGAAAATTAAAAAATATATTTATTTTAAATATTTAATTCAAAAAAATTTTTTAATTAACTTGTGAAATTTTTTCCTCCATTTTCCACATTCTTTTGAGGCTTAGGATTTTACATAATGTTGGAATTCTCTGCATGCGCGGTGGATAATTTCTATTTCTTTTTGATAATGTTACGTGTACATTCTGACATATTACATATCGAATTGGATTTTCAAAAACTGTTGCAATTTTACTATTTTGGGAAAATCCCAACGTTTACAGTTTTTTCGAACTGACGGTTTGGCTAGGCTCAGTTAGCCATGATTTATGACCCAAACGGATAAGAGAAAAGATAGGATCAATCAAAGCGACCTGAAAAAATTACAGTTTCGCCATTGGTCATAATAGAATAGCAAAACGGACTACTTCGGCAATTTTGTGAGGGTATATTTTGAGGTTAAGAATGGAGTTGGACCTTTCTGAGAAAAAAGCCCCGAATCCACACTCAGCTACCCAAAAAAAGATAACAGAACGTCGTTTGGGCTTATTTGGCCAGAAGATCGTTTATTCTGGCTAGTTGGAGGTAGGTTTAAGGTTAGGTTTGACGAGTTTGAAGTTAGAAGCAGAAGGGCTCTAAACAGGGATTATTCAGCATTACCCTACCGATAGAACTCTCAGAGTATTCTCAGGCAAAATAGCCTGGCCGGTTTGAGATTATCTGCAGGTTCGATTTGAATGACTTAGTCTCAGAAATAGTCAGAGAGATTTGTGACCTTTTCAGGGTTCTTTTAGAGATATTTTGAAGAGTGATGCGACGGTCATATAATGGTCCTTTTGTATTTGTATAGTAACGGCCGGGCAGAGTTATTTAAAGTAGTTGGCCATTGCTAGCCCGACTCTCCCTTTTAAATTTTTCTTCAAATTATGAAAACTTTTTTTTTGATTGGTGAACTTTTTCCTTATAATTATAACTTATATATTAATATACAATTTTCGAGTTAAATTAAAAAATATAGCCATTTTTGGCGTATCTCATTCCATTTACGAGAAACGTTGCATTTATTCCAATTTTAAACATTAAAAAAAAAGTTATATATTTGAAATCATCGAAACCCGTAAATTCCGAATCATTATGTTTTAGGCTTTTAATCATGAAATTTAAAAAAAAATTGTTTCGAAACTTTAATCTGAAAGCTTAACAAAGGACCCTTGAGTGTCGGCTAGTCTATTGAGATAGCCTCTCTGCTTGTTATTTATGATTGAAATCTTATTTCAATTTCAGCCTTTCTGCCTGTTATTTATGATCGTATTTTTATTTCAATTTCTGAAAGGACATTTTAAAGCCTTCAAAACATTTAAATGAGCTACCTGGGCCTTTAAATATATCTATCTACCACAGTGCCTGCGAAGAATTTCTCAGAGCTTCTCGGAGCCTTGAGAATCTTTAGCATATAGTCTGAGATTTCTATCGTTAGGGTATACTCAAATCCGCTGAAACAAAAAACCTGCAAAAATGTGGCGGAGTTACATTTTCGTTGAACAAAAAGGGCTATTTTTGCTATTCTTGGGTGTTTTTTGAGATTTGAAAAAAAAACCTGAACTGATGGTTCCAAATGACCACCGGATTCTGATTCAGCGACCTCAAAAACATAAGATGAACATTGAGGTGGCTCAAAAACGCTTTTTAAGAGGGCAGCGATCCCCCCAATTTCATTCCAAATTCTGTACATAAAAAATTCCGCAATTTTTCATTTTTTTTATTTTTCGATTTTAACAAGTGCCGTTTTTGACTTGGAGTTTGTCATGCAAAATGCATAAGGAAAAATCACTTTTTTGAGTTTTTGGAATAATTTTTTAGGGTTTAAAAAAATGTGACGGGAAAGTATGGGCGCCTGTAGAAAACGATCCTGAAAATAACCCTGAAAACAACCCTTGAAACAAGAAATGTCAATTCTTCAGGAAATCGTCTTTTGAGCACTGTATTCTCGTACTTTTTTACTTAAAATTATTACTGTTGGTTTAGTCGAATATTGATCATATTGGATAATTAATTATTAATTATTTAAACAATTGGAATTTGTTTAAATATTTTATCTCAAACATTTGTTTTTCCCTCCCTTAAAATTATTACTATTAGTCTAGTGGAATCTAATTCATCTTTGGCACACTATTTTTAGGTCCCAAAAGAAAGAAAGAGTTCGTGAACCAGCCATTTTTGATGAAAATTCAAAAAGTGAGGACATTTTGAAAATTTTTGAGACAACTTTTTTCTAAATTTGAAAATTCTATCTATGGATATTTATAGTATCAAAAAGAACAAGCAGAGAGGCTATCTCAATAGAGTAGCTGACACTCAAGGGTCCTTTGTTAAGCTTTCGGATTAAAATATCCAAACAATTTTTTTGAATGTCATATTTAAAATCCTAAAACATAATGTTTCGGAATCTACGGGTTTCGATGATTTCAGATATCTAACTTTTTGTTGTTGTAAATGTTTAAAATTGGAATTAATACAACGTTTCTCATAAATGGAATGAGATACGCCCTGTTAGAATAAAATAATAAAAAACTAAGGAGTTTCTTTTTTCGGATTTGGAATTAAATTGGGGGAATCGTTGCCCTCTAGCATGCAAAAAAATTTGCTATGCATTTTTGGACCACCCTAATGAACATGGTCTGATCAAATGCTCAGACAAATTTTTTTTCGATGCCTGGGTAATTTAAATGGAACATCTCAGTTAAAAATGACGTAACTTTAGTCGCATTTATTTCGAGATTATCATTGAAATTGATTTGATCGGACTTTTCAGTATGTTTTTTCTGTAGAATCCGAAGCTAAAGGCGAAAATGTTCTATCTTTTTTCGTTTTTCATAAAAACAGGTTCAAAAAGGAAATACAAACCCATTTTTTTTGGTTTATCTGCAATCTGGCATCAAACAAATCGGGATTGCTAAATGTTTCTAATAAGGATGAAATTAAAGCTTTATACATGTTTTATGGCCCTATGTTACGTTTTTGCACGTGCGCAATAGAATTTGTTCATTTTTACATTCTCATCATTTATGATTGAGAAAGTATTAGAATTGTCGGAAATTTGACATCACAGTTTTTCAACGGATCTCCACGTTTCGAGACCGCCTGAATCCGAAAATCAGGTTTTTACAATAGCGTATGTCTGCCTGTCCATCCGTCCGTCCGGCCGTTCGTCCGTAAACACGATAACTCTCGAAAAAGTGAACGAATCAAATCCATCTTTGGCACACTTTTTTTAAGTACTAAAAAAAGGACGAGTTCGTAAACCAGCCAGTTTTGATAAAAATTCAAAAATTCAACGCATTTTGAACATTTTTGAGACCACTTTTTCCCACTTTAAAAGTTCTATGTACAGATATTTATAGTATTATAAAGAACAAACAATTTATCCTAATGACTTTTTTCAATCCAAAGAAAATTATTGGAGTAAAAGCGTTTTCAAAATTTTTTAAATCAACCGAAAATGAAAATTTGAAGCCAAAAAACGCACGATATGAAAAAAAAGTCATGAAAAGAAAAACATTTCTTTTTGAATGCCCTACAAGATTATCCTAACAAAATTTTGGATTTTCTTCAAAAATCGAAAATTCCAATTTTGATTGCACAAAAAATAATGAAACATGAAAGCGAAAATATTCTATGTGTAGAATACTGTTATTTTGAATGTAGTGAACTTCTAACTCTTTAAATATTAAACGACATCAATTTTGTAATCAAAATTATATAAAATATTATACAT
>NC_046664.1:108447174-108481637 GCF_010883055.1 Belonocnema kinseyi | reverse complement strand
TATTATATATATAATTTTTGTTTTCATACGATGATAGTTTGTAATTTTGTACAACTTTATAACTAATCAGTACCAAACTGAGCTTATTATATTTTTTGCATTTTATCGTCATAAAATCATTTTATTATGTAGGAATTCAGTTGAAAATGGCACAGTAACATATAAATACATATTTTGTTAAATTTAAAGCACTTCCAATCCATAGTTGACCAATATGAAGCTTTCAGTGTGAAAATATTATATTATGAATGTTCCGAAATAATAATAATTGATTAAAAAGCTTTAATTTCTAACTCTGAAACTTTGACGATTTAACTCTTAAAACAAAGAATTGCTAAACTTCAAATAGAAAATTATTCAACACTTTAAATTTCGTTTTTTTTTAATTAAAAAAAATTGTAAGCTCTAAATAAGTGTTCAAATAACATTTGTTTGTCGAGTTTAAAACCCTATAGATTTAAAATTACGATAATCAAGTTTTGATATAAAATTGTTCAATTTTGACCCTTAGGAAGCACGAATATTTTAAAATATAAGGGTCTTCATTTATAAATGATAGATTTTATAGAAATTTTAACTTTAAATTAAAAAAATCTTATATACTTCAATCTAAAAGTATTGAATTTAAAATAAATTCAAGAGAAGAAAAAGTGACTAGCTGGCAGGCCTAAGATAATCATTTAAAATTCTACATTTTCGTACTTGTGACGTTCTGAATTAAATAATTAAAAATTAACAAACCAAAATTTAAAATTTTAAACTTCGAAAATTAAATCATATTTTATAATTAGGCTTCAAAATTCTACCATTTAAAATTAAGGTTGCTTGTGACTGAAAAGCTTTTCATTGGAATCATAAAGCTTTTCTACACAAACTAAGAACTTGAAGAATTCCTGATCACAAAATAATTTGAATATTATTGTTTTTTGCCCGGATAAAAAAATTCGCAGTAATAATATGTAAGTTTATGACTTTATCATCATTGTCAATGCATAGTTAGAGCAAATGTTCTCCTATATTTGGGTTTTGATAATGTAAAATTAAATCTACTATGCACAAATTTATTGGGTATTCCGAATAATATATGCAACAGTGCCAAATAATGGAAGCTAACGAATGTATCAATAAGCAATACTTCTTTTTCAACTGGAAACATGATCTATTTATAATTGAACTACTAACTAATAATTACTAACTACAATACTTATGAATACCAAACTGGAGAAAAGTCTATTCATTATCTAATACTCCTAGCAGTTTATGACGGAATTTTCTGTTAGAAAATATATTTACCGGAAAGGGAGTCATGATCATGTTAAACTAAGTTATTAAAAGTGTACCATGTCACAAAATTCCCGATCCTGAACATTACTGTTGTTATCAAGTGGTGTGTCTGTTGTGTTCAAAGCTTTTGGCTCTTGTGAATATTCCTGTGTTTGGTTTTCATGTATCTCCGCTTGTGTTTCAACATTGATATGGTGTCTTACGTAGCTTTGATTATTTGTTACCTCATTCGAGTAGGAAACTTCCGGCAGTGGAATGTAGTGATAACCTAAGGCTCGGTCCCACAGCATTCCTTTGCTCCAAACTTCGACGAGTAGACCGGTATTGACGTCGTTCGTCTCACTATAAAGCAAGAAATTTAATTTCAAATGATACTTAAAGTTAAGCTAAAAAAAGGTTTTGCAACTGTTTTACTTCTATTGTAAATGAGGAAATTCTGAAACTTAGTGTTGATCGAGAACCAATTGAGAGACTTCTTAAAGCTTAGATCTTTTCGAAAAAGGAGGTGAAGTCAAAGATTTATGGCTTTAGAAGTAACAGCCCCACGTTGATGCCTTATACAGTAAGGACGTTTACTATGTAGTCATAGGTAACATAATGATATAACTTTAGCATACATTGCAACCCGCCGTGCATCTGTTTAATTCGAAAAAGTATTAAATAGGCGATTTTAATTCAGTTTTTAATTCCCCCGCGCTCGAGATCTTGCGCTTATTGGGCAAAAGCTTCGGCCTCAGATGATGTGCGCAAAAGACGTTCAACCTAATTCTAAAAGAAGGCTATGTTCCCCAGGATTCACCCAAAGATAATATTATCTTTGGATTCACCACGCATTTCAGATAAAGAATAAGGTACGAATTAAAAACAATGTAACACAATATTAGATTGTGTTCACAAAAATTCTCGGGACGTGGTTTTTCGGGAAATTTGACTTAAATCTTTGTTTGCGAAATCTTTTTTATTCGTTGAAATCATTGAATTATTTCAAATCTATAATTAGTAAAAAAAAAATCTTCTAAAATGTTTTGAAGCCTTTTCAAATCTTTTTAATGTTTTAAAATCTTTGAAATCTGGTGTACTGTAACCTTTTCAAAATCTTTGAAACCCTTTACATCTTTTAAAAGTTTAAAAATCTTTGTGAAATTGTTATGAAATATTTAAAATCTCATATACACGCCTTTATAAAATGTTCAAAATCCTTTTAAATATTTTTAAATCTTTGAAACATTTTGAAATCTCTAGTAATATTTTGTAATATGGTGCATAATCAAAAACCGAGTGGTGAAACTCTTGAAAATTCCGTTATATGGCCATGAAGCTGCGTTAATATTGAAGATTTCAGCTAATAATTTTTATAATTTCTGAGTCAAATATCACAAAAGATGTATACTTTAACATTCTATAGTAGCGGAGATAAAATTTTCAAGGTCGCTGGACACCCAGCTTATAAGAATGATTCACCGCTTCTTAGCTCTCATCATTTGAATCTCAGATTCATCGTTGCAGTTTTTATAATCATACGGATTACAATTTTCGTTGCAGTTAGTCAAATGCGTTTAATTCCTATATTTAATTTAATACGTAAAACAACAGATTTTATCACCAATTAATGACGTACAACCTGCAGATATTCACTTTATTTAATTAATTAAGTTCGAAGTACAAAACGATTTTGACACTTGTCAAACGTCAAATATCACTCACGTACCCTTACATTAGTAAAAATCAACTCTAATTTTTAAGAAAGTACTTAATGCACGTCCAAAATGTATTTGTGAACACATTCTAATATTGTGTTACATTGTTTTTAATTCGTAACTAATTATTTATTTGAAATGCGCGGTGAATCCTGGGGAACATAACCTTTTTCAGAATTTGTTTATACGTATATATTTTGCGTACGTCTTCTGAGTCTCGAAGCCTTTAACCAATCAGCGCAGGATCTCGAGCGCGGGAGATTTGGAAACCGAATTAAAATCGCCTATATAGTACTTTTTTGCATTACACAAATGCAAGGCGGGTTGCATTGTATGCTAGAGTTTATATCATATTCCCTATGACTACATAGTAAACGTCCTTACTATATATGGTGTTTTCTTAAAGATCATAACAATTCTCAGAGAATGGAAATTGGGTTAAAAGTCGATAAGACCGCGAATACGATGACACTGCCAGATGGCGGTAACATGCTATCGGAAATACAGGTTTTGGATGCAAATAGTCGACGTTTGTCATTTCCATATCTTGTCTTTAAATTCACGCACCACCTTCGAAGTTTTAACTAATTTATAGTATCGAAAACTGCTGATGAAGAAATTTATTTCAAAGCGTATAATTTTGAGAACAAAAATCATTCAATACCGGAATTTTAATCCTAAGAAATGTTGTCACATACTTATTTTTTCTTATTCCATTATTATATGATATTATTATATTATATTCCATATTCCATTGTTAGCTTAAACTAAATAGAAGATATAAGACTTCTCAAGGGAGGCAACAATTTTAATAGGCGCGTACACTATAATTTCGTCTACAAGTTAATATGGAATTAAATACATAAAACTCCAACGATTAAATAGCATTTACGCACACCTGGAACCCAGACAAAGACTTAAAATCAAATAAATAAGGTTCAGTTTATGTAAGAGTTCAGATCCTTGATTTCTCCATCACCATTTAGTTATAATTAATGAAAACAGCCAAATACAAAAACAAAATAGACATTCTTCATCAGACACAAATTTTTGTATTATTTTTCATTTAAAGAAATTTAGTCCTGATATTTAATGAGAAAAAATTTCCTTATTTGCAACATTTATGAGAACGCTTTGCACTTTGAACGAATAGGATTTGAAGATATACCAGTTTAATGAAACAATAGAAAGTTTTCTACAAAGAAGTTATCTATGGATGTAAAATGAGTGAAAAGGCTCTTGTTCTTTCATTATTTTGTGAGAATTTCGAAGTTTTTTTGTAACTTACAAAAGAAAGTCTTGTTCCCAGCATGGATTGGCCCCTTTTACTGTTACTGTCGTTGACTTCACATTCTGCAGCTTCAGGGTAACGTAGGAATTGAATTGTGGCGCTGAAACAATAACTTCTTATTTTTAAATTGTTCTAAATAACAAGTTTCTCATACTAAAAAATTCATCAAATAACCTTCGAATTCATTTATTTGACTAGAGTAACCCTAGTTTAAGTAAACGTTTTAAAATATTTGAAATTAAACATCGATATTTGGATTGTTTTTGATCCAGAGCTTTCAGCCTATTTTTAAATACATAATAAAATGCAATCAAATGTAGTTAAGAATTAATGAAGAGAAACAAAAGGTACGTTGCAATAATATTATCACAATGAGAAAATTTAATTTATACTATCGGTACTTCCTGCTGTATGCAGTAAGTATTATAATTCCAATGCACGTTTTGTTTATCCTTTTTAAAGCTGCTTATTTTTCCAAATATTATATTCACTTTATTAATCTCATGGATCTTACAACACAAACGTAGAAAATAACCCATGAGCCCTTATCAGAATTCTTTTGGCACAGTTAGAGAATTTCAAAGCACAGTATTTTTCAGGAATCTTTATCAGTTTTATTTAAGATTTTTGTTTATTTAAAAATCTTGAATCAAACTTATTCAATTCCCTGAAAAATTATAATTGCTTTGAAATTCGCTGTGTCAAATAAATGTTTTTTCGCTTTACTGAAATTTCAATTACATGAAAGCCGGTATCAGTTGACAGGAGCAGGTTTTCTTCCGCTTGATGTACAGTGAGAGGCGGCTCGGCAATTTTCACTCCCTTTTTTCCTCTCCACGAAATCATCTCCGTGTATTCTTTGGTAGTAAATTTAATTATCGGCACGATGAAGTGACGCAACTCCTGACCTTTTTTCTTGTGCGAAAATTTTTGTTTTGTTTTAGGGTTTCGGTACGTAATCGGGCTATAAAAATCATCCTTTAGGCACGCAGGGAAAAGGGTTCATCATTTTATCATTTTATTATTCATTGCTAATTATTATTATTTTTATTAACCATTGTATGATTTCATTAAATAGTAATTAAAGAATAAAAACTGCGTTTTAAATACAGTTACATACAAAAATCAGTTGTTACGATTATATTGGCAAAAGAGGGCAAAAATGGATCGAATCGCTTGTTTTCCCCTCAACAGTAAACGAAGTGAACTTAGCCAGTGGCTGAAGTGCAAATACCTAACATCTAACTTCCGTCTCAGATTGGGGGAAAATCAACAGTCTGTGGAACTATGGCCCTCGCAGGACTACACGTGGAACCACACTCTGCCATATATAATTTCCTTTTTTTCCGATGCATGTGGAACCCCTTTTCTGCCTAAATTTATTTTAGAGTTGTGACTTTATTGGTTTTTGGACGTTTTTGATTAAACAGGATGTATGCTGAAAAAACTTTATTATTTCTATACCAATTATGCCTGAAAACAGAACATACACGTTTATAGGAGATACGTAGCTAACTCACGGTACATATCAATAATTAAAAAATCGAGGTCTTGCCCTAAATATTAATATTTTTTAATCAAACTTGGTATTTAACTGTTTTAGACCGAAAGGTATCAGGAAACGTGTGGGCCGCCAAAATTTTAAGAAAAAACATTTTTCCGACCCCTCCTACTATACATCCCGCTATGTGTAGGTGAACCTTTAAGCTTTCCAACAGATAGACGATAAGTCTATGGAAAGTTGAATCGAAAGCTTTCCAGTGGTCAAGGCAGACCATCAACAGACTGCGATTATTGAATTCAATGTCTATTTGAACACTCCTATTAACTGAGAGGTTTTCCCGACAGGTTGCTACATCTTTTTTCAAGCCACGTTGTTTGTAAATCTCTCCCAAAACAGGAACAAGTAACCGAACACTCATGTCGTGTAGGATAGCTGTAAAGATTTTATACAGCGTGATTAGACAAGTTATTCGCCTGCAGTTCCTTTGTTTAACAAAGTCACCTTTCTTCGATAGACATATGGTGCATCCTTACTCAAGTCACTGCGGAATGGGCGTCTCGAACTTTAAATCACCTGGAACTTAGAGATGGGAGCCCTCAGTTTACGTTATTTCTAGAACTGACGGCCTCGGAATGTGGGATGTGCGGAGCAAGGAACACTTGCTTACTCAAGCGGGCCAAACAAGCAGGCATAACGCACTCCCCGCACGTCAGTTGCATTAGGTTACGACATCCTGGCAATGCAACAGTCAGCGTTCATGTGGACCTGACTTTTTACGTTTGGATTCCCTAGAGATTTTGGATTCCCTAAATGCTGCTGTTAGCACTGGCCGAATCCGTGCCTAACGCAATAAGTAGATTAATACCGACGGCAAGCATGTCCGTTGCAGATACTTTGTTCCTCGACGACAGTTTGGAAGACCGAATCTGTTTGACAAGACGTTTGCATCTCCGTCGGAGAGCATTCTTCATAGGTGCGAAGTCCTGAATGTGGCTCTGTAGCATGACCAGGTATGTATAGGTCTCTCCAGAACCAAGGTGTCAATCCCTAGAGTTACATCTAATTGCTCTTTAATTCCAGCATAGATCGTAAGATCATCCATGTAAAGTACATGAGTAAGCTTATACTTTCGATATCCTGGTTAGCCGCAAAAATACACTTGGGAATGGAGAAATGCGAGAAATGGTGACCAATAATATGAGGCAAAAGAGGAGAGGGCTCATGGTGTAGCACTGAATAACACTTCTATGCAAGCTTCTCCAAAGCAGCACAAATCTTTCAATGCATCTTATGATAAGTGAACGAACCTTTAAGGTGCTTCCTCAGGCTTGAAAATTAGCCCATTCATTTACAAATGACAGGATTTTTTCCACAATTATGAATTTTTTGATCTTATATTTTAACCACATGATCTTAGTAGGTAAATACAATGCCTTAAAAAGTTTTTTTTCAAAAAATGGTGTGGTTCTTGTTTTATTGCAATTAATTGAAAATTTGATGCATTTGGTGCGCCTGGGAAGTAGCAAACGGACACCATAAGTGTACCCATGGTGAAAGAAATTCTGGGCGATCATTTCCGAATGAAACTAGAGTGTTATTTTTTCGGCGATACTTAAAACATCTTAAAACCCCAGGATCGAGCTCAGGAATTGATTGAGTCCCTATCATGCCTCACTCAACCTTACTATTCTTAGAGATAATAGCCGGTTGAGAGAAATCAAGAATGATTAAAATATTAATGAATTAATGATTATATTCTGCATTAGATACATTAGACAACAACGAGACGATTAAAAAAAGAAGGAATAACATCGTATAATACGTTCAATTTATGTGGAGAGTTTTCGTAACTTATCCTCTCTTCTCAGATTCTACGACCAAAAATATGGAAGAAAGATGCTACGTATTCTTGAATCAGAAAAATGTGGAATTGCAAGTTATTTCATTTTCAAAATTACCCTTGAAGGATATGCAATTTACAGCCTTTTCTACAGCAATTCCTTTTCCATAATTTTCAACCGAAAACTCAAAATTCATCATTTTTCTCTCTTTTTTCTTAAATCTTTGTTTCAAATACAGCTGCTTGCTTTACAATGAATGTGATAATGCTCAGGGTTGATGCACTATTTTGTGCCAAACCAGATAGTTAAATTTTTAACCAAAGAGATTAATTAATATTAACAGAAGGGAAGAAGCTCAAAACATGAATTTTCAACAAAACAGCCTACCTAAAAGACATAGGACGCTAGTCAGTAGTCTGCTGTTTTTCGAGTTAGAAGCATTTGAAGCGCGTTTAGGGTGCCTGTACATTCAAGTGCTTCAAGATCGATTGAAATTCCCCTAAAAAGTTTTTTAATTGTTTCTTCAATTATATTCGTTGGTTATCAGTATCGTGTTATTTGTGGTGAAAAAAATATCTGTGGCAAACTATATATAGAAGCTACTTTGAAGCAGGTAAGATTGTTAGCGTCTATGCAGTGTGTAAATAAGCATGTGAAAAACGGGAATAGAAATTGAATGATTTTTGTATTAATTCATTTTTTTGTGTTTATAGCAGAAAATATATGCAAAATAGTATCATTAGCCCCGAAGCCAAGTAAAATTGGATTAATTTTATCGACACTCAATGAGAGCCCCACGATTGATTACGAAATACAAAAACCCGCGGTAGTTCTCGATAATAATCGAACTAAAGGCGGCATTAATCAGTTTTACCAATTCTGTCACAGATACTCAGTAGCGAGAAAACTGGTGACTTTTCAATTTTCGCGGGCTACGTACATTCAAGTTTTAAATTTTTTATTTTGTTGTGTTGGTACAGTCGTCACGATCATATGTTCAAAGTTTTGAACATATAGCTCGTGTTGTTTTTCTGGCAGAGGCGTAAAAGATTAGAAGGGTTTGGTGTGCTCGGCGAATTTCTTCTTTCGAAGAAAATGGAGCAAAGAGTTTGCATTAAATTTTGTGTAAAGAATGGAATCCAGTGCTCTAAAACTCTTGAAATGTTGATAGTTGCATACGGTGAGTCTACTCTGAGTAAGAAAAATGTGTATACGTGGTACAAGCTGTTCCAAGAAGACCGAGAGGATGTCGAAGACGAACCTCGCCCTGGACGTCCCAGCACGTAAACAACAGATGAAAACGTTCAAGTAGTGGAAGAAATTGTGTTGAAAAATCGCCGAATTACCATCAGAGAAGTTGCTGAAGATGTTGGCATATCGGTTGGCTCATGCCATGCTATCTTTTCGGACGTTTTGGGCATGAGACGTGTGTCAGCGAAATTTGTTCCGAAATTGCTTAATTTTGATCAAAAGATCCAACGCATGACCATTGCTCAGGAGATGTTGAATGAAGTCAACAATGATCCTGATTTTCTCAAAAGAGTTATAACTGGGGATGAATCTTGGATATATGAGTATGACGTCGAAACTAAAGCCCAATCGTCTCAGTGCAAGCATCCTGAGTCTCCAAGACCGAAAAAAGCACGTCAAGTTCGGTCAAATGTGAAGGTTTTGCTCACTGTCTTCTTTGATTACCGTGGCGCAGTGCATCAGGAATTCTTACCACAAGTTCGTACGGTCAATAAGGAGTATTACCTTCAAGTTATGCGCCGTTTGCGAAAGGCGATACGCAAAAAACGTCCGGAACTTTGGAAAAACAATTCGTGGCTTTTGCATCACGATAGTGCACCTGCTCATTCATCGTTGCCTGTGAAAGATTTTCTAACAAAAAACAGCACCACAGTCATGCCTCAGCCTCCATATTCACCGAATTTGGCCCCCACTGACTTTTTTCTTTCGCCAAAACTGAAGAGACCCATGAAAGGACATCGATTTTCAACGATTGAGGAGATAAAAAACTGCATCGCTGAAAGAACTCAAGGCTACACCACAAAATGATTATCAGAAGTGCTTCGATGATTGGAAAAAGGGTTGGCACAAGTGTATTATATCTGAGGGGGATTACTTTGAAGGGGACAACATAAATATTGAGGAATAAATGCATATTTTTTGAGAACACCAGAAAGTCACCTTATTTTTTGAACACATCTCGTATACAAACTTTGTATGTCATAAATGATCAACTCGGCGTGAATAACTGCATAGTGTATAATTTTGGCTACAAAAACGATTTCCTTTCGCACAGAGAATTTTTTTTTTTTTTAATTATTCAATTCCCTACTGGAACCTCACTAGCGTTTGCGACTAGTTAATGTAACGCTAAATAACAGTATAAAGAATTGTATTGCAGATTTGCTCAATGTCGAAATTCCTTCTTCTCAGGAGAGATCTGCCCAATTATCAAAGCAAGCTAGACGATATTATTGTGATTCAAGACTCGATCGCAAAAATGAGACCAATCTGTAACGAGCATCTTCGCGCCGTTTGTGCAAACTGTTCGGACGAGTAAAATAAGTATAGAATATGTAATAAAATAAGTGATAAATTTTGGTTTCTTTTCAATTAACATTTTGTGTACCCTTTGTGATATTTTATGCTTTGATTTCACTAAAAGCATACGGAATTTATGAAAAAAGCTCTTATTTACTCAATCAGTTCCCCTCCACATATTCACTATTTTCAGATTGCAAAATAAATATACTTTCTTCAACTACATAAAAACTGCGTATACCTCCTTGTAACTGGATATCTCCAGTTTATGAATCACTTTGATTTTTTTAATTTAACCCAATTTTAAGGAAATACTACTATAAAATGCGATTTTTGACATTTTCACTGATTTTTCGACACTTATTTTGTTTAAACTTCTGTTGTCTTTTACCTTATTGAAATATCAATGTCAAACTTATACGGCTGTATTCTTGGCATTCTGGAGATTTCATTTCATAGCTAAAATGTTAAAAAACATGCATTTTAACATCATAAAATGTGCGCCATCAGATGATTAAACTAAGCCATCAATAGGTATCACGTGTATCATACTGCTTCTTTGCAGACACGTCTATTTAGAGGCAAGTTCTCCCGACATCCTCCTATACCTTTCTTCAAGTCGTATCGTTAGTACGTCACTCGTCCTAAACAGATTTGATTATCCAAACAATCCTGTAATTTAAAATAGCTGAGAAGATCTTATATAGCGTGTTCATACAAGTTATTGGCCTGTAATTTTTAAGGTCAAACAATTTGCCCGTCTTCAGGAGGATCACTGTGCATCCTTCCACCAACACTGTGGAATAGGCTCTTCCATTTTTAAATATGCAATTCTGTTTCGTGAAATGATTACCTTTTTTCATAAAAATTTGTGTAAAGAAGTGATTGAGAAATTACCAGAACCCATATGTGTGCATAGTGAGTTTACAAATAAAAAATTTCATGTATTTTGTTGGTAAGAAAAATCTGAATAAATGTAATGTAAACCAAATTTGCCTTTTTCATTTTCTAGATTAAGGATAGGCAGATGTGTGAGTAAAAAAGATATATATGTTTGAAAATAATCAACTTTAATCAGAAAAAAAACTAAAAATTAATACAAAGATACTTACAAGCTAGAATTATCTATCCAACAATTGTATGAGTCATCGAAATCTAATCATTTTACAAATAGCTTATTTCCTCGCTTTTTCAGTATTTTTTCCAGAAAATAAATGTCTGGATGTCCAACTTTTCCGAGCTGTTGTTCATAAAAACTACCTGCAATAGCTTTACCCTGATAATCTTTAATCATATACGTCACACGTTCAGTATTCTTAACATGACTTGTAGTAAATATTTCAGTTGTCCAATTCGGTGTGTAGCATTTCTCTAAAACATGCTTAAATTTACTTATACGCACTTTATGTCCATCTTTAAAGTTCTCTTTCTCAATTGTTTGTTTTACACTTTAATTTTTGTATACATTAAACAACAATTTTTTAGCATTTTTTTTGTAAAATCTTTTGGTTTCATTTGAATAGTCTGATGTCTAGTATCGTTGCAAGATGAAACTAAATCTTTCAAAATATCTATCCACTTGCAATTCCTCTGTAAGCTAAATTGCATCCACATTTTATTCTTTAAAATACGATTAAATCTCTCGCAAATGGATGCTTTTAAATTACTAAATGTCGAGTACAAATTTATCTTGTATCGCTTCATATAACTTTCAAATTGCGAATTGTAAAATTCTTTTCCTCAATCAACATGTAAATTTTTCGGTACGCGTCCCTCATCAAGTACAGATTCCATGGCTGCAGCTACATCTTCACACTTCTTGGACTTCCTGGAGCTTGCCAGATGTGATCAATGCCACGAATATCGAATTGTCGAGGTTGGTAATTTCGTCTAGCTAGCTTGCGCAGCTCCTGCACCAACTGCAGCTTCTAAGCGTCCATTTGCATTAAGCCTGGTGTCTAAGTGACTATTTAGCTCGGAATGTCGATACACCAGTTTTTCAATTGATTCAACATGAATTTTCGCATTTTTGAAAAGTTCATGTGTGAAATTTTCTAGAGTTTCAATCATCATTGTATTATTGACTGCTTCAGTTCGCAAAGAAGCTACACTGTAAAAGAAGGTTTGTGTAAAATTACAAAGTTTCAGAAAATTAAATATTGTATCATTGTAAATATCACACACTTCACTGTGTGATTTTACGAAGGTATGTGAAATTACATCCTTTAACGATGTAAATAAAAGGACCCTCGAACACCAGTCGTAACCTGTAAAAATACCATGCGTCGGTAAAATCACTTTCCTGTGATTGAAAATTACATCCAGATTTTTCATTTTACCAAAGATCTTCAACTTTATCCTGACGAAAACTGTAAAATTTATGGTTTATAATTAATTTAAAGTTTAGAATAATTAATCAAATAATATGTTCAAATTTTTTGACATCTTTCACACAAAGATAGACCGAATCCGAGCTATTCCTATTTTGCCTTTTACATTTTCTGCTACTAGAACGGAAAAAATGAGGTTATTCAAAACGTATATTTCATATTTTTTACGGAATATTTAAACATAAAAAATACCCATAGTATCTTATGTGTTTTAGGTAAGTGGTAACGTGTCCGGCTTGTCTTTCTTCAATGTCCATGAAATTGTGCGAAGTTTGAACTTTCGAGTGTTCGAAACCTGTCTCCCTGATAAATCTTATTTTATTTTACTCTTTCTCACAGTGAATTTTACATTTTCGCATGTAAAATTATCGGCCGAATTGGAATATCACAACAGATTCGTAAAGTTACTCCGATAAACGAGGGTCCTTTTATTCACATCCACCAGAGATGTAAAATTCAATAGATTTTTTTTCAGTGCATAACTATAACATATACTACCTTGATCAAAGAGTTCCCGGAATTTATTTTTAAAATTAAAAATATAAGTTTAGTCTTCAATATTGATGTGGTCCCCTTCAAAGTAATTCCCATCGACTGCCACGTACTTATGCCCGGCGCTTGATCCAGATCTCAAAACATTTTTGATACTCAATTTTCAGTATGCCCATCAGTGCCGTTTTGGATTTTTGTAGTATCTCCGATTGGCTGCTAAAACGTGTTCCGCGTAGTGGTTTTTTCAGTCGATCGAACAAAAAAAGTCATAGGGAGGCGTTACATTTACAAATTTCAAGCTAGAAAGCTGAAATTCGCAGGGAATATTGTTGAAAGGTGTGACAACCTACAGAAACGAAAAGATGTGAATCGGACAGGAGGGGGCGCCACACGGTGATGATTCCGGGAACTTTTTGATCAAGGTAGTAGTCTGAAGTTCACGCTGTATCACATATTGCACCACGTTCAAATTCACAGCATCATACTACTTTTGAGCTTCAGCCACTTTACACATCCTCTTATTATTCATATCATAATTTTCTTCAGATGAGATTTTGAAGCTAATTCCAGGAGGACCACGACCTGTACTCTCTGCTCGCCTGGAATGACGTCCGAGTACATCGATGCTCATCTTGAAAATTATGAAAATCTTGATAAATATCCATTAATATATAATTCCAGCTTTACGTAGTTCTTCGATAATAGATATATTTTGGTTGGTGTGACTTGGATTTCCAACTGCTTGAGACGCTAGCAGTAAACGTAATCGATCTACCAATTCATTCGGATGATCCCAGTAAATGTAATCGATCAGACTTTTTTCTCTAGCAATCATGTATTGTGGGGGGATCATACCTTCACTTGATAATTATTTCCGGTCTTTACTTTGTCTATTTAAATTTTTTGGCCGAGATGAGGGAATTAATTTCATTATAAAGTTTTTATATTTAAAGGCCTTACGGTCACGAATTTCTCCATCTGGCTTATAAAGTTTTTTATATGTGTTTGTTGTAATAACAATTTGTTTCTAATTTTCAAGATCACTGGGAGTTATAGAGGAATCTTGAGGTAATTTTTAAATCACCTAACAATATGAGATACTTGTTTGCATCATCATCATCATCATCAATCCATGAAGATGTAGGTGTTTCAGAGTTATTTTCCACTTCACCAGCAGTTGATGTCTCTGAAGTACTAGGATCGACAGTCCAATCTTTTGCTTTTAAAAAATCTCCTGACGCGAAGAAATGTTGATGCATCAACGTCTAAGGTGTGACTATTTTTATATTGATGATTACACATGTATATATTACTTCTTCAGATTTATGAAACAATCAAAACCTTTCCTATACCTTCCCTGGTTGAGAATTTTATCCTTGTCAATTACGACGAACCCATACTTATCATTATTCCAGCAAGTTGAAGAAACATTTTTAAATTGCGAATAAGTCATATCAGTATTTATATGATCATCATGAATGTGTCTAAGATTCATTTCATCTTGCTTAAATAATACAAGTAAATTAACATTGTCGCGTACAAGATGTTTAGGAATATGAGCATATGTCTGACTCAAGTCAAAACAGTCGACATTCTTGTATCTACCCATTTGTCTTTCCACAGTTAGAAGGCCCATAAAATATAGCTCGTACACTGATTAGTACCAAATTTCCATTTCGTTTTTTTCTATTCTCATTTTGAACAAGCGAATCAAAATTCTGAATAGGTAGTTTCGCAGGTTGTGCTTCAAACTGCATCTTGACAAAGACTGACTGGAAAACCTATAAATATCCTAGTTGTAAATGTTGATCCATCAGTCTGAAAGTATCCCTTGCGTAAATATGATCTTTCATAGAGGCAAAAAAGTCAGTCCTAAACGAACTGTGAAGCAGGCAAGACGTAGGAGAGGCTTGCTCAAAAGAGTCATCAACAATTTACCGTTTAAATTGCATTAGCCTGGTTACAAGTACTGTGGACCAAGCACGAAACTAGCCAAACGATTAGCATGAAGTGATGGAGGAATCAATCCACTGCGCGCTGCTTACAAAGAGCACGATATAGCCTTCACACAAAATAAAGAAAATATAAAGGCTAGAAACTCAGCTAACAGTATACTAGCTAAAAAAGCGTGAAAACGTGTCCATGCTCCCTATGCAGGCATAGGTGAAAAGTCGGCTACTTTAAGAATAGCAAACGCAATAAAGGTGAAATCAAAATTGGGGATGGGTTTCAGAAAGAATAGAAGACCTACCAGTAAATTGAGAAAAATTGTTGCTGCAGCTAAAAAGTCCATGATTTCAAGCAATGATGTGCAAACTGTAATTAAATCTGCACTCAGATGTGCACACGCAGCTGTGATGAAGGCTGGTGGAAGAAGAAATGTGAATAGACCTCGTATTCTACCTGCACCGGCCAAAGTCGAAGCATTTTTACCCTTTCTCATACACGCTTTTGCGGGTCTCAGTGCTGCTGAGATACTAGCTGGTGAAGCTGCTGGAATAGCTAAAGCTGTGAATGATGCAAATTCGGCAAAACAACAACTTTCAGAATGTAAACGACATAATGAAACGATGGAAGCCATTGCTTTAGGAAAAGGTCTATACTTGAAACCATATAGGCAAGGATTAGGGTTTCATCTAAAACCGTATAAACAAGGAGCAGGACTCAAACGCAAATCAAAAAAATCAAAATGAAGCTATCTCATCGAGCCTTGACTGATGCAGATTTACTAAAATTTGCAAAATCTTGAAGATTCCACATTTTCTAGGTGTTTTTATGCGAAATAGATTACCAGAGAGTGGGCCGCGTAAATATGAATGTGCAATTGTTAATCTTGGTGATGAAAAAGGACCAGGAACACATTGGTGTGCACATAAAAAGATTGAGGGTGAAATAATTTATTTTGATAGCTTCAGAAATCTTCGACCACCCTCAGATCTCTTCAAGTATTTCGGTGTTGGTAGCATAAAGTATAATCACGAGAGATATCGAAATTACGAGACATTCGGGTGTGGACATTTATGTTTGAAATTTTTATGCAATCAATTAAAATCTAAGAGTACGTTTACTGTATGTAAGTGCTGAATTTTTCATTATAAAGTCAGTTGCACGCCAGCTGTCATCATGGATGATTCGTTGACGCTAACATTATCGGGAACTTATTTAATCCTGGAAACGCACTATTTTCCTCCAATTTAGTTGTCTCCTTATAAAAATTAGACTTGGACTCGTTGAATTTCTAACCTTTAATTCGATACCCAATGTAGAAATTGGTCAAAATAAATTTTATGTGGGCGATGAAATAATTGAAATACCTACAGGAAGTTATGGAATAAGAGACATAAAGCGCTATCTACAGAATGTTCTGGCAAACAAGAGTATCGAAATTCGTATCAAGCCAAACAAGAATACTTTAAAAAGTAAAATTTAATGCAGTCACGGTATAAATTTCGAACCTAAAGATTCCATTGCTCAGTTGCAGGGGTTTACGTCACTCAGACTAGAAGCTAATCAAGCTTATAAATCTGATGAACCGCTATCAATCATAAAAGTGAATTTTTTTCGAATTGAGTGTAGCATAACTACAGGTGCATACATGGATGGTCAGCAAGTACATACTATTCATGAATTTTTCCCTCTAGTACCATCTGGATATAAGATAGTGGAAGTACCATTTCATGTCATTTACTTACCAGTCGCCATGCAGGCAAAAGCTCATATACATCTTTCTTCTGTTGCTGCTATCGAGATGCAACTTGATCTGTCGGACGTCATCTCCCAATCCTCAAAACGATGTTCCTCGAAGCCGCAGTGCCAACGATGTGTCCACTGACCTATCTACTATTCGCGCTTATAATTATAAAGACAAGAAACTGTGAGAAAACAAGACACACACAAGTTTCTTATCAATTTATTTTTTTTTATTTATTTCTAAAACCAGTACATTATACCTAATAAGTATATTATAGCTAAATAGGTAGAAAAAAGATTTTTCTTATATATAAAAATTTTAAATCAAGAAATTATAACTGATTGAAAGACATCCAGTTCTCGAATAAAAGTACATTTTCAAATGCGCAATTAGAGTAGTTTTCATACTTATGATGTGTACACTTAGCGAGGGACATTCCAAATCGAGCATATCCAGAATTTCATACGATATTTCCACAAATCGCTTTAACCTAGTTCTCCTTTTCCAATCTCTTTACATAGATTTTTTGTTTGATTTTGTCATTAGCTTTAAAGTTTGTATACATTTCATAAAGAATAGCATACTGATTTCGATTATTATCAAGATTCAAATTGCTATAAGGATAGCAATGATCATTTAAAAGTAATTTTACATTAGTGAAATTGCAATGATCGAATTTGCTACAGTTTATGGTGGTATTATTTTTTCTGTTTGTTTGAAAACCTAGTATAACAAATCTCGGTTTTTCGAATTATGTTGAGATTTTCACAGTCCAAATATGGTTTAAACTTGCTGGAACTAAGGGATATTCATATAGTTCCAAAGTTCGAAAAATATCATGCTAAGAGGTATGGCTACATCAAAATAACCAGTGACGTTTGTTAGTGATTGATTGTTATTATTTAGATCAAGCCAACTAGTATTCTGTATGTAACGTGATAGTCCTGAATTTAGAGATACGTAATTTTTCATGAGACTAGTCAGACCATTATTTTTATTCCTATCAATTTCTATTGCATTGATTTCATATCTTGCTTCTTCAAACAAATGACAGATGGCATTAGAAACGAAAGATGTGTTTGCCACTTGTGCTCCATTAGTTTTTAAGTTTTTTCCATGTACGTGAAGTGATTTTTTGCTCGGCAGGAAACACTGGTCCTTATTCTGAACGACGATCCGAATATCATCGATGTTGTTGATGGTTGATGAGATATATGGCTGATGCGCATGAATTTCACAGTGTGCAATCGGCTCATCAAAGATGATTGGTGCTTGAACATTTAAAATTTCCCCCTCCATGACTAATTATCAATCGTTGATAGACAAATTGACAGTTGCAGATACAAAAAAAATTAAATCTCTTTATTTTCTTCTTCTTTTTCTGAGCTTCAGACCTTGACTTTTTAGGAAGTTTGCGCTTTGGCGTGTTAACCCTTTGACTGCTCTATGTCGACTGATTAGTTTATGGCATTGTACTGGTTTATTATAACCAAAATCAATCGTCGTGTTGAAAACTATACCCATTATTGGTGAGACTTGATATGTAGGCTGACTTTTACAACTTCACCACGGAAATTGACCAAATGCCCATCTTGATCAACTATACGGAGATGTAAATGAGCTTTTGCCTGCATGGCGACTGGTAAGTAAATGACATGAAATGGTACTTCCACTATCTTATATTCAGATGGTACTAGAGGGAAAAATTCATGAATAGTATGTACTTGCTGACCATCCATGTATGCACCTGTAGTTATGCTACACTCAATTCGAAAAAAATTCACTTTTATGATTGATAGCGGTTGATCAGATTTATAAGCTTGATTAGCTTCTAGTCTGAGTGGCGTAAGCCCCTGCAACTGAGCAATGGAATCTTTAGGTTCGAAATTTATACCGTGACTGCATTAAATTTCACTTTTTAAAGTATTCTTGTTTGGCTTGATACGAATTTCGATACTCTTGTTTGCCAGAACATTCTGTAGATAGCGCTTTATGTCTCTTATTCCATAACTTCCTGCAGGTATTTCAATTATTTCATCGCCCACATAAAATTTATTTTGACCAATTTCTACATTGGGTATCGAATTAAAGGTTAGAAATTCAACGAGTCCAAGTCTAATTTTTATAAGGAGACAACTCAATTGGAGGAACATAGTGCGTTTCCAGGATTAAAGAAGTTCCCGATAATGTTAGCGTCAACGAATCATCCATGATGACAGCTGGCGTGCAACTGACTTTATAATGAAAAATTCAGCACTTATATACAGTAAACGTACTCTTAGATTTTAATTGATTGCATAAAAATTTCAAACATAAATGTCCACACCCGAATGTCTCGTAATTTCGATATCTCTCGTGATTATATTTTATGCTACCAACACCGAAATACTTAAAGAGATCTGAGGGTGGTCGAAGATTTCTGAAGCTATCAAAATAAATTATTTCACCCTCAATCTTTTTATGTGCACACCAATGTGATCCTGGTCCTTTTTCATCATCAAGATTAACAATTGCACATTCATATTTACGCGGCCCACTCTCTGGTAATCTATTTCGCATAAAAATACCTCGAAAATGTGGAATCTTCAGGATTTTGCAAATTTTAGTAAATCTGCATCAGTCAAGGCTCGATGAGATAGCTTCACTTTGATTTTTTTGACTTGCGTTTGAGTCCTGCTCCTTGTTTATACGGTTTTAGATGAAACCCTAATCCTTGTCTATATGGTTTCAAGTATAGACCTTTTCCTAAAGCAATGGCTTTTATCGTTTCATTATGTCGTTTACTTTCTGAAAGTTGTTGTTTTGCCGAATTTGCATCATTCACAGCTTTAGCTATTCCAGCAGCTTCACCAGCTAGTATTCCAGCAGCACTGAGACCCGCAAAAGCGGGTATGAGAAAGGGTAAAAATTCTCCTACTTTGGCCGGTGCAGGTAGAATACGAGGTCTATTCACATTTTTTATTCCACCAGCCTTCATCACAGCTGCGTGTGCGCATCTGAGTGCAGATTTAAATACAGTTTGCACATCATTGCTTGAAATCATGGACTTTTTAACTGCAGCAACAATTTTTCTCAATGTACTGGTAGGTCTTCTATTCTTTCTGAAGCCCATCCCCAATTTTGATTTCACCTTTATTGCGTTTGCTATTCTCCAAGTAGCCGACTTTTCACCTATGCCTGCATAGGGAAGAAGGACACGTTTTCACGCTTTTTCAGCTAGTATACTGTTAGCTGAGTTTCTAGCCTTTATATTTTCTTTATTTTGTGAGAAGGCTATATCGTGCTCTTTGCAAGCAGCGCGCAGTGGATTGATTCCTCCATCACTTCGTGCTAATAGTTTGGCTAGTTTCGTGCTTGGTCCACAGTACTGGTACCAGGCTAATGCAATTCAAACGGTAAATTGTTGATGATTCTTTTGAGCAAGCCTCTCCTACGTCTTGTCTGCTTCACGGTTGAATGAAATACATTTATAGAGATGAACACTCATACATGCTTTTTATAATCGTTGTATACAATTTCTACTCTTCTTTGAGAATTGAATTCTTTTTTGGAAAATGAATATTAGTTTTTATCTATATCCATTGCCTCCTGTGATTGGATTTTGTAGCCCCATGGAAGTGTGTCGGTTGTATGAGGAAGAAGCATCCTCTTATCATCTTACAAGCTGAGGGCGATCTTGTTTTGCTCCATCGAGTGAACTTCATGTTTTCGGCTTCGAATTAACCGTTGACGTCGAGTGAGAGTTTGATAGTGTAGCAAAGTTTGCCTATATTCCTCAAACGTAATTGTCCTCAAAGTGGACCCTTTAATTCTTTTGGCTTTTTTCCCCCCTTCTTCGCCCAAAACTTTGTAAGAATACAATTTTGACCTTAGCCCCACAAA
This sequence comes from Belonocnema kinseyi, assembly GCF_010883055.1. NCBI lineage: Eukaryota > Metazoa > Arthropoda > Insecta > Hymenoptera > Cynipidae > Belonocnema > Belonocnema kinseyi. The sequence continues at coordinate 108,461,015 of NC_046664.1, read as the reverse complement.
TTCAGTTACAATTTTCCCGTTGCATTCGTCCTTCTAGAGTCCCACGAGTTTTTTGTTTAGTAATTCAATTTAATCTACATTATTTGATGGATAGTCTGAGGTGTCATATTTATCGGAATTTTTTAAATATACTCATAAAAGTTTAGATCTGTAGTGTCGTGAATCAAGCTGTCTGTATCAGTGAAGAGTAATTTTTTCTTTTCACCGAATGTGCACTTCATGTAATTATAATGATATTCTTAAATCATTATCTTTGATACGTCTAGAACTGTGAAGCCTATACAGATGGGCTTATTGAATTTAATTTTGGTTTTACTCATTTCAATGATCACCATGTCCTCACCAAATATAGTGCAGTTATGAAAGTTTGGTTTGAAAATCAGAACGTAATTCGTCTTTGCTTTCAAATTGGTAATTAGTATCGGGATTTAAGAGTTTGGAAGATGAAGTACAAAATGCTCTGGACATAATGGTAGGTCTTTATTCAAATCATGAAGTTCTTCAGCCCTGGTGCTGTATAGTAGTGCAATGGATCCAAATTATAAGTTTCAATGCAACGACATCTAAAACTTTCAAAAATGTTCGCCAAGAGAAAAGCATCATTTTTCAAGTATAAATCCGAATATTCACCTAACGTTTTTAAGTTAATTTTTTTCCCAGATCTTGCACGCATGATTATAATCTTCGCCTGAAATATCCTCATCGTTTAATGTAGCATAAAATTCCTCTTTTACTAGGAGACAATCTTCATCTAATTTCTGTCAATTATCGACATAATCATATGGAAATACACCTTTTCTTGTTAATAATTATAAATCAACATCATTTTTCGAAAATTTTCTAGTAATCAATTTTTCATCATTACAAAGATTTGAAGCTAATTTGTAGAGGCTACTTGGCATAAATCGAAAAAATCCATCAATCTGAGTTTAACTTTTGTATTTTGCACCCTTCTTGTAAATCATATATATTTTTCCTTGTTGATAGGCAATAATGAGATATCACCCTCAAAGCTTGTTGCCAATTTTTTGATGAAAAATTAAGAGTCGTAGCCAGATAAATTACGAAATACTATGAAAATTACATGTAAGTCTTGGTCATTTACGTGACATCTGTCATGAGAAGCGCCACGGTATTGACCTATAAAATGGTCGTGACCCTGATGTTTTAAATCATCTTTGTTAAAATATTGTTCTCAAATATGACAAACTTTTGCGTTTTGAAAATCATGTTTTTTCTTTAATGTGAAGAGTTCCATTGGGATTGGATTTTTAAAATCAGACTCTACTTTCTCAGATAACTTTTTCAGCTCGTTAACAAACCACGTGATGCAGTCCCGTTCATGATAAACTTTTGGTTCAGATTGTGAATCGTCAAAACTGCACTTTTTATAATAAGCAACACTTGTTGGTACATGTTTTTGATAAGCATTTACATGCATATTGGTAACTAGCTCTAACAAACACTCCATGTCAGCATACACTGCAAATTGAACTCTCTCTTTATATTTATGATTTTCAATTTTCAAACTGTTATCCTTTTCTGTTAGGAGTATTAGCGTGCAATTATTATTCAGATTATCAAAATAAATTTTATTTTTCTCAAGAGATTTCTCAAATTTCAAGTGTCACAAACACCTGTCACAAAAGTAAATGTACACACTCTTAAGAAGGTGAATAGTAGGTTTTTCAGATTTTCTCTGGCTTAAAATAACTGGAACCATTTCCTGTTTCTTGCGATATTCGTCAAACTCTAATATCTTTTGGTTTAATATCCAGATGTTTTTAGTTCCCGCCCTCGTTCACAATCTAATTTCATCAGCTGCTGGGGGTTGTTCCTCGAGTATAAGTTGATAGCCCATCTTCATAATTTGTAGAACTCTTTTGCATTTTTCGAAATCCATTTTTAACTAAAAATGGAATCAGCGAACACTTAAAGAAACTCTGGTTAAACTTCAAGTTCTTTGAGGTTATGTAAGTACTGTTATAAACTGATGACACATATAGAAACACTACACAGATTTCAAGTTATTTTAGATTATGTGAGTCTTGTTATTAACTGATGGAATCACCGAAAAAATTGTATTTTGATATAGATTTTAGAGCGTTTTATACTTCAAACCTACTCGGTGGTTGTTTACCAGTAGAATGATAAAAAACAGATTGCACAGATTATATTGTGCCAATATTAGTGAAATATGGCAACACTGTCGATAAGGATTCCAGGAATCACGATGACGTCATCAGAATGGAATTTTGTTTGCCCCAGGAATTGTTTGACATTATATGAAATATTACGCCTCTGTCGGCAAATGTCAAAACAGAACGTTTACTCAATTTAGTTAACATAGATAAGGTAATACATGTAACGATGATACCATTCCGAAAGAAAACAATTCTCATAATTCTAGTTAACTTGCGTCTCATTGTTTTTTCCATATTAAATTTCTTAATACCCATAATCTAATTTCATCTCTAACGCACACTGTCGGCGCACAACAAAGGTACCCATGAGTAATTGAGAATGGTTGCAAATCTTTGAAATTTTCAATGATGTACCTTTGCGATAAACATTTAATACATCAATTATATTATTTTGGGATAAAAAACTTCAATTCCGGGAATAGCAGGTTTTAAATAGTCTAATATTGCGATATCATATATCATACCATATCCTATTCCATATTTTTGGGGCTGAAAAGTTCCATTCCCACGATTCTTAAGTATTGATTTCCAATATCGATAGTGTGGCTCGGATACTTCAAAACTGTGATACGTTAGTTAGCACAAGGAGCGAAACAACTCTTACAGCCTTCTTCGCTATAGCCGTAAGTTTGCTGTATGTACGGAAAACTTGTATCCAGAACATCCTCTACTTATTTACTATTGCGCGTATACACTTCTCTGTCGTGCCAGAAACTCCTAGAGCTTGAGCACGTTTCGCATAATTTTTCGCGAAAACAAACTGCCGAAGAGACGAAGAGGAGGAAGGGACAGGGAGATATACTTTAGAAAACATACACCCCCTAAAAGATAATAGCGATTTCAGCACAAAGAGAAACATCATCATTCAGGTTTCTCCTAAGCCTCAAGATGTGGCTGAAATGGAAGCCTCCATTCGTGAGGATATATCAGAAGAGTCCGGCATCTGGACAATCAGTTGTGCAGTTTATGGTACGTCAAGTGCAAACACGGAGAATACAGAAGAAAGAGGGCTGATTCAGGAAGAATCAAAAGTTTCCCATTGACCCATCACGTCTCTTAAACCATCTTCCTGTTTCTGTCAAAAATGCACCCAAGCCCAAAGAGCTACAGACCTTTTCGATGAGAGGTATAAAAGATCCCAAAAACACTGGAACTAAAGGAAAACAAAATACCATCCGCCTCAGGGAGCTTTTCGACAACCTCATAAAATCTAAGAAGGAATATCCATAAATTGCTGTCGAAGAGGTGAAAAACGCACTTAAGCGCACAAGAAAATTTTCCGCTGCAAGCCCAGATGGTATCAAGAAATTCTGGTGGAACAAGTTTACTTCTATGTGATGAGACATGTACAAACAATATAGTTCGAAAAAGGTGTAGAAGGCTGCTGAGAGAACTTGCTAATTGACAGGTGTGTCTGCAAAAACGCAGTAACTCACTAGCGCACCCTGTCGATGGCCCGTATTAACCGCATTAACTAGCAGAAAGATTTCGAGTGAACCTCTCGTAGACTGATCACCCTTCTGTTAGAAAGCTTGAAGGTTCATCCATACATAGACAGATGCATTGAGAGATTGATGCCACTTCGGAAAAATAGAGTGGCGTCTTTCGGAGCGACGCTATGAGCCATCCGCTCCTTTGCATCACACTTCTGCCACTATCTTTTGAAGTGCGCAATTCTCCTGGGTACCTGTGCGGTGGCAGGAATCATCTCGAGCATGAGGCCATTCATGTATTTGATATGGATGACCTGAAAATCTATGCTTCTAGTTCAAAGCAACTTCAGAGTGCTTTAAATATCTGCAAGCGGTAAATAGGAGAGATTATTATGGACTTTGGATTGGAAACTGTGCCAAAATTAATCTAAAGCAAACACAGATTACTGGCGTTTCCGGGGACGCACTAATGGTAGATATTCAAGTGTTATTAAATATCTTAACACTGGAGTAACCGATACATACCTGGTATACAAGCGTCTGTTTTGACAGACTTGGTCTCCAATCTGTCAGCGTTGAACAAGGTATCTGCGACTAGCATTCTTCCCGTTCCGGTTCTACTCTACTTGTTTAGAATGGTTTCATCGGTAAAAAACAGGCTTACGGTCCTTGATATCGCTAAACGTAAGATCATGCACGGAGAAGATATGCTCGGTAATTATTACCGAAAGTTGTGATTAAATTTGGATATAGTTGTTTTTGCATATATAATTTCGATTAGTATCAGTATTATGTAATAGTTTTTTAGGAGTATATTACGTAGTGTACACTAAAAAATATAAAGTAGCACTGTAATTTCTCAAGTCTTACAATGTAACAGGTGGACGGCAATGATTAAGGTGAATAATGTAAAAATGAGGATGTATTCGACAGAAAATACTAAAAACAAAATAAAATTTCTTCTAAGATAAATTAAAAATTTTGAAATAGACGCGTTAAATTTTCCGATTTAGTTTCGAGAGGCTTCACTTTTATTCATAAAATCTTTTCTAAGCTGGAATGAACGAAGTACGATCCGTTCAGTAAATACTACAAAGTGCATACCTAAGATCGAAATCGAATCAACACCGCGCTCATGCGTAGTAGAGATTTTCTTAACAACACAAAGCGCTTGCGACAATGCTTGCCAGTTATTAATGCATATGACAATAGTAATGTTTATAATATAAATTGTTCTAATCTTTGAAAATGTCTCTTAATATTTTCACCCCTTACTATAATTATAATTTGATGATAAGCTAAAAGAAAAGTATTTGATAACAAACATTGATAAAGTCCCAGACACGAAGATATTTTCATCCGATGCTGTTAGTTCTTTCACATAAATGATGATACATCCTACTGGTTAGTACGTAAGAAGGATTCAAATCTATACTCCCATCGAGACTAACTGATAATTTATAAGTTTTTGTACAAATTTTTAACTTAAAATCTAGGACAATAAAAAATTATGTTGTAATGAATTACAATGAGACTTGAGCAATCGACAAATTACATAATTAATAAGATGTAAAGTTCCAGCTGGGAACTAGGTATCTAAATAAAAATTCTGCAATAGATAAAAGAAACTCTATATTGATCTTCTGTAAACTTATGCACAATAAACATCTTTTAAATTGCAATATTCCCAGCGTCGTATATGCGATTCGTCGTTTATAGCGATATAGTTTTATATGTGTGATAGCCATAGTAATAGATTTATTCATGTATTCTTATCATAGTTTAGCTTTGTAAGTTAGTACCATTCAAATTATACATACATGGAGCATATCAGTTGGTGGTTTTGATGTATATATTAGTAGAACTTATACATAAAATAATCACGGGATTATTATTCTTTTTATGCTTGACCGACAGGCATGGTAATAGACGAGAGCAACTGCTAAAATTGGCCAGGAAACACAGGATGATTGGCAAAGGAGCGTTCCTTTACAATTTACAAAACCGCGTAGCGGGTGGTCTAGAACCTTGGTCTGAATTCTAACATCAGAAGTAAGAGAAGTGCATTACTTCATCTAGATGTCTTACTTGCACAAGTCCAAGTGAAGAAAGCAGAGGTTGAAAAATTTCACCAACAACTTTTACGGAAATGTTGAAGGTGAGCTCTTCAGGCCTTGATTTAGGCAAAGAGAGTTTCATTTTCGCGGAATAGGACTGTGTCATTTCCACCTTCATATACCGTGACCGTATTTTACTTTAGGCAGTTTCCAGCGATATGTGCAGAACCTGTCATGTACACATTGAGTAACTGGAACGCACACTCTCCAGGTGTGCGTATCAAGTGAGAACTACGTATTTCTACATACAAAATGTGGCCCTGAGAGTACTTTGTTAACATATTTTTCGCTCTTAGAGTGTTAGCTCTTACACTCCGAGGGAGATAGAGTCAATTGTCCAAAATTAGAAGTACCAAATTTTCTGGACCTATGGTTATCGGGCAGCAGTCTCCATTGCGCACTCGAGGCCTGAGATTTTTCTTCAGGACTTCGAGAAACTAATTATATTCGTGATCGCTTTTTTAGTTCCAGCCGACCACAACATCACTGTCGAGAAAAAGGAAAAGGAAGAGAGGTATTAAGGCCTTAAAAGAGAGCTGCAACAATTCTGCCGTACAAACAAAAAAGATACATAAGTTTAATCTCACTCGAACTAAAAAAATCGAGAAAACTGTTTGCCTAAAGAACTATACTATTGAATAAAATGTTGACTGATTAAGAAACGCTATTTGGGTAAAAATAATGTGCTTTTTCATATTTTGCAATAAAAAATTGATTTTTCAAACAATTTCTATTAAAAAATGGACTTGCGGACGATACCTTTGTCGAAAAGCTCGAATGCAGCCTCCAAATACAACAATTGAACATACCTAAGGGACATTGTGTATTAAGTGGCTATTCCGAAGTTACCCGAAAGATCGTCGCTAATGTATAGTTGAATTTAGCCAGAACTTATTTCGCGTGGATTTCCGATCAGACTTCGAGCTAATTCACAAGCCTGAAACATACGTAAGGGCACGCGATTCTTTTCGTTTGTAAATTTCCTCTGCACTCGGGCACTTTAACAACTCAAAAAAGACACAAAGTTGTTTAGGTTCGTTCTCACGTGTATACTAATGACATATTATATGCCTTGTACAACTTTTGGGACACGCAAAGTGCTTTGCGTTTCCTTTTCTGTTGTATTTTTCAACTTTTTCGACTTTCCTTATTTATAAAGAATCTTTTTTTGCAATAAATTTTATTAAGTAATAATTTTTATGAACGCAGTTAGATGCAGCTTTCTTTTACGAATCCAACAATACCAAAACTCATTGTTCATAAAACTGTCACTTATGTATTTTTTTAGTTTGAATGGCAGAATTGTACCTCAAATATTCGTCGGTGTCATTTTCAGAGATGACATTTGCTCTCAGTAGGACCCTACGGTGATTGTTCAACATGTTTTTTTTTTAATTATATATGTTTATATTTCGCTATAATCTTTGCATCAATATAGAATTTTTTTGTCAAATATAGGCCAAAAGAGGATTTAATCAGATTTAAAATATTCATAGATATAATATTATATTGAATACCAACCTTGAACCCCAATGAATCTCGCCTTTTTTACTGTAACAGAAAAAGAGAACAAATCGTTAATCCACTATTACAATCTTCTCATATTTGCATAAAAAAAATAAATTCACTAATGTTATCATTTATATAAATCAATAATATAGTATAGAACCTTTGAGAGAAAGTTGCAGAACATGTGTAAAGTTCGCACAAAGAACAAAACTCGGTCTTTGTGCCCCCCCCCCCACATGTGTACCTTTTTTAATTAAACGAAAAAGTCCAAAAAACGAAATAGTCTATATTATATTGAACTCTATTATGTGTATATTAAATGTATTAATTATTATTTTAATATTTACTGTTTTATGGCTTATTTTGCAATATTCATTATCAGCAGTAATCAGTAGTTTATACTGTAAATATTAGTATCGTCAGATGACAGACAGGTAGAAAAATCTGTTTGTAAAAATCAGTATTTAAACTCAGGTGGTTTTAAAACGTCGAGAATTGACAAAAACAGGATAGAACCAAATTCACACAAATATAATACCTTCATCACAAATGATGAGAACGTTAGAATTATAATTTCATAACCAAACTATGAGTGCTATCAAAAAAAGGTTACGGCCAATTTTGCAGGTCATTTAAGTCGAGAAACTTAGCTGTTGTATCTTTCACAGCATTTTGTGTTGTTCATCTATTTTAAATTTTTGTAGTTTTTAATATAATTTTCTACGTTTAGAACAAAACCCAATATTTCTATCAAAATACGATTAAAGATGATTTTATAGAACTCACTAAAGGTAACAATTTCGTTTCTGGCAAATTTGTAGTATCAAGCGTGGTGTCGTTTAAAAGTTTAATTTTTCCATTTATGTTTTTCTTGGCTAATACCATAAAAATTGGCAGTAGAAGGCTGGCTAACGAACGTGAACTGCCTTTTTGGACAATTGAGTGTAGCAATGAAAATTTTTGGTTCACAAATGTCTTCGAAAGTTATCGCGTCGTCACACTATAGAGTACAGACAGAGAAAGAGAAAGAGGGAATGAGAGAGTGGGTGAGATAGAGAGTGAGAGAGGGTGAAGCGGGAGCGAGAGAGTAAGAGTGGAGAGCGGTCCGGCAGGCAGATCGACAAACTTATGGTCCTTATTTTAACTTTCAGAACTTTCTTGATTTTAATGCTATTGAGATGTATTTTTTCAATTATTCGCAATAAGATTTTTTCATAGATAGCTTAAAATGTCCTTTTAAATCTGTGTAAACATCAAAATAAGATTTTTCTTAGTTTTCGAGAAATAATTAAGAACGTACGCCTTGGCATAATGTGCTTATGGTGTCCTTCACTTGTCGTATACCTTGGACTTAAAATAACCCCACAAATAAGTCTGGTGAAATTAAATCGGGTGGTCAGTCAAAATTGCCATTTTTATGGTGGAAAACGCCGAAAAAAGAGCACATTCGGCCGTCACAGCCAACGGTGCCCATTTGCGCGATATAATTTTCAAAAAGTAGTTGGGACAAATCTCGTTGAACTAAAATAAATGATTATCTAAATGAACAACAAAACGATTGTTTTTTTGAAGATTTTTTTCAGAAACAAGTGTTTCCATTTTAAATGGCCAACCATGTATTTTCATAGAAGGAACCTCATTTAAAATTCTTAATTCAGCAAATAGCAGCTTTACCATATATTATATACAATAATGTCAATTTTTCATTTTTTATTCTATTCTTCTTTGATAGATTTTTTCGATTTTTACAATCTCGTAATTTATGATAAAGTATTAGCTTAATGAGCTCACTTCAATTTTTTAAAGGATCTCCACGATTTGAGACCCCTGAAGCGCACTAATCCTCTAAAAATGAACAGGTGGAATCAAGAATTTATTTTTGTTTATTATTCTATATGATTCTTCATTTTGACTTTATGCATCAAAAATATATTTTGGATGCATAAAATCAAAATGAAGAGTCCTCTGACCCACTGGTAAACATTCTTCAATCATTAATTAGCTGATTTCATGTCATTCTGAATTGAGAAAAATTGAGAAAAAACCTTTCGAAACCACTCATAAAAATATAAATCGCTAAAATAGAAAGGAAGTTACAGACTTTTGAATTTACCTGTGCAAGCGTTGGGGTGGAAGATGTCTCTCCGCGCCACTTGAAGAGGGGTGCTAATCGTGGTCTATAAATTTGTCGATTCAGTACTGTTGGATAGGTGAACATATTCCAAGAATTTAAAGAAAAACTTAAGAACATGACTTTGAAAGTTGGGGCAGTTGAAAAATAATGCCCCATATGTACTATGAAAAAAATTTGCATTTTTAGTCAAATGACATGAGTAAAGTAAAACAGTTTCAAAGAAGAAAAATAGCTTTTAAAAGGACCCAAACATTTTGTCGTAAATATTTTTTTATTAGGTTCGCCGTGTTGACCTTATCTGTCAAAAATGCTATGAAAAAACTCAAATTTTAAGTCAAACGACATTAAATGCGTACAAAAAGTTTACTAATCAATTGTACCTTTTTAAAAGACCTACAAATTTTAACTTAATCATTTTTGTATGAAACTGATTTTTTAAATTTTGAAATGAAAATGCTATTGAAATTAAAAAGGGCAATTTTTAGCCAAATGACGCGCACGGTGCTCTTAAAATGACTTCTACCCAAAAGTGTAAACACCAAAAATTGAAAAAAATATATACCCAGTGTCTCTCAAAAACGAAGCCAGATATGTATGAAAAAATTTAAAATAGCAAAATTATTCCATGCAAATTTTTTCCTAATTCTTCCTCTCGATATAAATATTCTAAGTAGCAGGAAAATTCTTAGTGTTCGTAACTGTGGGTTATTGTCATTTGAACGGAACCGTACCAACAAGATGCGATAAAATCCCCAAGGGAGGAATAGTATCTTTGTAAGACGTTCACAATTTTTTCAAAGTACGTATAATATTAACAAAGACACATGATAAAGTTTTTTATAAGGCATAATAAAATTTTAATAAACTTTTCTTATAGAATTTAGTTTGCTTGTAAGATTATTATTTGGGCTGCGTATGAAATAATTCTAAAAAATATTAATAATCAAATGCAGCTTCATGATGCGAGAATGTGGTGCCTCAAATCCTACGGAGCTTTGAGAATTTGAATCTTCACATGCATACATATTACATATACATATGCGACGTAGAAAATTAAGCACCAAAAGATTCATAGCAAATCTGGAGTGTAAAACAATATACTTTTTACAAAAGATTAATTCAAGTGTGTATGACCAATTAAACACATTGTGATTAAAAAAGAAGTATTAAGCTAAATTTGTAACATCACTTGAGTAAATTTATTCATCTTTATGTTTTATATCAGCGTTGTAAAATTAATTAAGTAGATTTTGTATTTCACATACGATTATATATGTGTTCAATTTTAATTCATATTGTACATTGAATTCGAAATTTCATTTTATTTTCTCTTCTATATTATCTTTCAAATGTTTATTTGCATTACATTTTACATTGTGGAAAGCTGTATAAAATATATACCATAACTGCATTTCCAGAATTTGCAAGTAATATTATTTACTTTCAAAAATTCATAATATTTCTGTATTCCTTCTTATTTAAAAGAGAATATTAACAACACTGAAGCTCAACATAGCTTCGAAGTAAAATTACTATTTCATTGAGTATTATGCACTTCCAACAAGAATTTCAATTAACATACTATTATCGTTTCGAATCCTTCCTCTCGGCTACAATATGTACATACGAGTAATCAATTTTAAAGCTACTCGAGCCAAAGACTTTATTCCAATACATATACTATCACCCACGTTCTAAAATTACCTTTAGTTCCTACCAAGAAGTGGGAGCAACTTGACAACTACCTGTCGGAGTCAAAATAAAAAATTGGATGTTCCTGTACGAGTAATTTTTGTTTCAGAGGGGGTTTAATTAGCGAAAAATTAAAATTAAATATTAAAAAAAAGATCTGTCCGCTGCGCAGGCACATTCTCATCGCAAGATGTGCGCGCGGTTTGCAAGTTTTAGCGCGTCTTGGGGCGCTTCTGTTGATTCTCACGCTTTGCGCTCGATAATATGTTTATCATTAGATTTTACCGATCCAGCCGCTACTCTGTACAGTTCCTAGATGCTACTATTACGAATTATCATGCCACTTTAACGAATACTATGAAGAGATTTAAATTATGTTATCGGCGTAGACTACAGTTAAGACAGCACTATACATTGTGAAAAAGTATTGCTAAAAAATAATTAATAAATAAGCGCACGGTTCTTTTTTGTAAATACTTTCGGATATACTTATAATTAATCGGTATTTGTAAGTTATAATGCTTATAATACAATTAAAATTTCGCACACAATGGGTGAGATTCGAACGCATAAACCTAAGCACGCAAGTCAATAGTCTTAACCACTACACTATTACACGAGTTCCGATTTGCAAAATAGTTTTGAAATGCATTTCTGACTGAGGGTGGCGACCTCGGGAACGACTTCTGAATACGCGACCATGCCATCGCGGCACGCAACAGTAGTTCTAGCATTTACCTCATATCTATATGTCAGCTAAAACAGTCACGGAACAAAAACACGTCTTGCTCCAATAAACTCTCAAGTGTGCCATCCAAGATAATATTATTTTTATAAAACCCCTTCCTTGCAAAGTGGGAATATGGAGTAATATGACGACTGTCACAGAAATGTCAAAAAGGAATGTTTTTTAGGTGATGCAATCCATTCATTGCCGATTGCGTCGTGAATTCACCCGGTGCTCCGCGTGGATAGGTTGTGTTGCAACTTTAGGGGCGAGCTAAGTAAACCAATCGGATCGGTAGCATGTACCGATCTTTCGGTAATGTCCACTGCACTACTGCGTTAATCTCGATTCAGTGGATTTTACGTGTCGTACAGTATGCCATACGAGGGAATAGGGGTTTATTTTACTTAAGTATAACCGTTGAATTAACCTTAATTTCATTGTGACATTTACGAATTGCTAAGTGATTTTGACATTTCCACCCTCTTATTACGAGCAGTTTATACTGTTACGGTTACACGATACCGCTTACAATTCTTGATAAGTGAATATTACATTTCTTTTTTCTGTGTGTACGTGAGACTCAAGCCAGAGTCTTTCGATATACGGTCGATCCAGTGGGTACAAACGTTAAAGAACATAATTAGAACGGCTTAAAATGTCCTAAGTCAGTCCATATAACGGTCCATAAGCATACAATGTTCCAGAGAACTTTTAAAGGCGTATTTCGAAATCAAATGTTTTTAGATCATTATTTGGTCTGACCTGGACAGTTTTTAAAACTTTCATATGACGTCTTTTGACTTGCACGTCCAAGCAACGTTTTTAGGACGTTCCAATAATTACGTTCTAAAATGTTGTGCCCTCTGGAGACTGTTGAGGGGCGACTCACTCTCGAATATATATATTTAACTTAAAATAAGAATTTGAAACATACGGAAATATATTAGAATGAGTAAAATAACAAGGCATTAAGAAAATATTAAACATTAGGCCCTAATTTCAAAATAATATTATTTAGTTTAATAAAAATAATACATCCAGCAGTAAGAAGCGAGTGACAATGAATTAGGATGTAATAAGACTAATAAGCAAAATAAGGAACGAATATCGACGAGTCAAAACGTCGTTGACGCGCGTTATGCTCACTGCATAAATACTCAAGTAACTTAACTAAAAATAAGGAATAATTTGAAATAGTCGATAATAATCTACTTTTCAAAGCTCACACTCAGAGAAAAGATTGAGTTGATTCAACAAATCAGTTTGTTCAACCTACTTTGTTCGCTAAAAATAAAAAATTTGTTCGGCTCAAATTAAGCCTTTGGTTATATTTAGGAAACAAAACGAATTAATTTTGTCGATTCAAAGTAATGATTTACTTCAGAATGTTTAGTAGATTCAACTAAATATATTTTTTGAGCTGAATATATCATTTATTAAAAAATGATTTGGTTGAAAAACAAGATAATTTGGTTGATTCAACCAAATACTTCCATTAACTACACTTATTAAATCGAAACAGATTACGTCAACCCATCCTGGTGGCCAGTTTGTGCACCAAAAAATGTCGAAAAGATCGTGCGTCGTAATATTAATTCATGAAAAATTAGTTCTACGGACACCGGGACACGCAGCGTTTCAAATTTACTGCAAAAGTGGGGCCTGTAACAACATCCAGAATATTTTAAATGTTAATACAACCTTTAGTTCGCAAACTGCAGTTTAGTTCACTGGCGCAGGCAATCTAACCTAGAAAACAATCATTGATAAAAGAAGCCCAAACAAATTTATTAAAAAAGCCTTTCTGTCAGATTTGGCAAAAGTTGGGTTCTCTGGTGCTGCAAGTGATGTTTATCAAAAGGTTTAATTAATAAAAAGGGCTTTTTCCATACATTTTGTGCGACCGTTGATACGACGATGTGTACTAGGCAGTCTGATAAGTACCTGAAAATTCTAAGAGATTGCATTAGTATTCACTAATGTGAACCATTTTCGTCGAGCTTGATCCTTCAAATGACGCCT
>NC_046664.1:108441127-108447074 GCF_010883055.1 Belonocnema kinseyi | reverse complement strand
TACGAGCACAGTTGATGCTGAACGATCTGGGCGCCCAAAAGAGGTCACTATACCAGAAAATGTCGAAAAAATCCATGATATGATGTTGAATGATCCCAAAGTAAAGTTGATAGAGGTAGCTAATGCTGTAGGCATATCATTGGAACGTGTGGGCAATATAGTGCATTCAGTTTTGGGGATGAAGAAGCTCTGCGCGCGATGGGTGCCGCGTTTGCTCACAGCGGACCAAAAACGAATTCGTGTGACAACTTCCCAGCAGAATTTGGCATTATTTTCGCGTAAGCCGACCGAGTTTTCCACCGGGCCAAAGTGCTCCGAAGCGTCCAAAAAAGCAACAATGGGTCGGAAAGGTTATGGCCTCCGTATTTTGGGATGCTGATGGCATAATATTCGTGGACTATCTTGGAAAAGGTAAAACCATAACCGGAGCATACTATTCATCATTATTGGACCGATTGAAAATCGAAATCGCCGAAAAACGACCGCATTTGAAGAAAAAACCGCTTTATCATCACGACAATGCGCCTGTTCATTCATGCTTAGTTGCACAAGCAAAATTGCATGAAATCGGCTTCGAATTGGTTCCTCAGCCACCGTATTCACCAGACCTGGCCCCCAGCGACTATTACTTGTTCCCTAACCTGATGAGATGGTTCAACGGTGAGCATTTTTACTCAAATGAGGAGCTCATAGCTGAAACTGAGGCGTATTTTGGAGACCTTCCGATCGAGTACTTTTCGGACGGTATTAAAAAGTTAGAAAATCGTGGGACTCGCTGTATCGACCTAAAAGGAGAGTATGTTGAAAAATAAAACCGACCTTGGCCAAAAAAACGTCTCCGTGTTTCATTTTTCAGGGACTTATCAGACTGCCTAGTAAATATTTGTTTGGACCAAAACTCACATATTTGATTGGATCAACCAAAATATTTATTGTAATCAACCAAACTTTATTAATCCAAAAATTGGTTTCAAGCAATGAAACATTTGATTGAACATATAGCAATGTATTTATTTGCTTGATCCAACCAAATTTTTGTTGAATCAAACAAACTTTTTTCTGAGTGTACTTGAGAGTGAATCGCCCCTCGTCGACTGCTCTATTTATTTACTTATTTTAAGTTTTATAATAAAAGCTACATATAAATTCTGTATATGAATAATAATTTAATATACTGCTTCATATTTTGCGAAATATTATTGATTTCTGCATTATACAGTCATAAATTTCTTTGAATTCCGTTTCTCAATTGACCCTTTCAAGTCATTGAATTGGGTCAGCATGATATTGTCGAGAAAATTAGTCATGCCTAGTTACGAAAATACTTGCTAAATTAAGACACTTTTAAAAGGTCTCCTTCATCATTTTATAAAAATATATTAAATCAAATTCAATCGATTAGGATTACAAATACTAGATCTGAAAATATACACTCAGAAAAAAGTTTGGTTGATCCAACGAAATATTTGGTTTGATCCAATCAAATATGTTGGTTGATCAACTAAATATTTGGTTGGATCCACAATCATTATATCAACGGTCGTAAAAATGTATAAAAAGAGTCTTTCTCATTAATTCAAACTTTTGATAAGCATCACTTGCAGAATCAGAAAACCACAGTTTTACCCAAGATGGAAGGGCTTTTTCTGTACACTTGTTTGGGATTCTTTCATTAATGGTGGTCACCCTGCGAACTATAAGTTGTACTAACATTCAAAATGTTCTGCATCTTGTTGCAGACCCCAGTTTGCCATAAATTGGATACTGTGAGTGTCCCGGTGTACGTAGCACTCATTTTCCCGTAAATTCACGACACGACGCACGATCTTCCTCACACTTTTCGTCGCGCAAACTGGCTTTCGGTATGTTTAGTGTAGTTAATGAAACTGTTTGGTTAAATCAACCAAATTATCTTGTTACTTTAAACAAATCATTTTCTAATAAATGACATATTCCGCTAAAATAATTTATTTTGTTGAATCAAATAAACGTGCTCAAATAAATAATTACCTTGAATTGAACAAATTAATTCGTTGTGCTTTCTGAATAAAACCAAAGGTTTATTTGAGCTGATCAAATTTTTTAGTTTCAACAAACAAAGTAGGGTTAACAAACTGTTTTGTTGAATCAAATGAATCTTTTCTCTAAGTGTATTATTTTGGAAAATGAAATTATACATACATCTTTAATCACAAATCATTATACGTTGAACATTCATATTCAAAAATCTACTTTATAAAATTCTACCTGAAGGAAAGATTCATTAACTGAACCTTACAAAATTAATGATTGCAAATTGCGAAATATTACCTGGAAATTTTTTTTATTGAACTTCTTTGAATTAAAAACAAATCAAATTTCCCAAGCCCGAATTGCTAACGCTAAAATAGGGTCCTGACGATTTCGGCCAACATCAGCGGTTAACCCTCATGATCAGAGCTGCCAGAACGTGGATGAAATTTACCCCCACCATACCTACCGTTTGGGAGCTGCATAACAGAAGATGCATGATTACCAGTGTGAGTTCCTGTGTAAGCCAAAAATACACGATTCGACTTCGGTTTTCTGCTGTACAATGATTGCCGATCTGAAAGCTTCGGAAGACTTCGGTGGTCTTCTATTTATATCTCGATCCCCATTTGGAAGAAATGGAAGAAATTGGCGAATTTAATGTTTCGCATGATTCTTCGTTTCATGCATGAGTCGATTTTGAGGTTATGTTTTTCAGGTGTATATAGCACGAGTTCTATTACTATTATATATATTATTAATGTTAATATTATAATTATAAGATTCAACATTAATTTTAATTAATAGTGGACTAACTTTTAATAGAAATAGTTAAACTTTCAACAAAAAACAATTCGTTTTCTGCAGAAAAAAATTTGACTAAAAGCCAAAAATTTAAAAAAATTTGTTAAATTTGTTTTAAACAAAATATATAAATTTTAAATCAAAAAGTTAAATTTTTATCCAAAAGGCTGAATTTTATATGAAAAAAATGCATTTTTAATAAAACACATGCACTTTGCAAAAAAGAAATATATTTTCCACCAAGCCTAATTTTATATACAAAATGAATGTTTAATCATAGTTAAATTTTCGACAAAAAAGATTAATTTTCCTTGGAATATAGTAAAATATCCTGAGATGTATCAAATCCTTTAAAATCTCATATTAAATTACTGTAATCAATTGAAAATTCTTCGGAACCTTTTAAAATACTTTCAAATATTTCAAAACCTTGAAAATCTTTTGAAAAATCTTGATATCTTTTGAAGACTTTTAAGGTAATTTGGAGTTTTCTTTTAAACAACCCTGCTATAATTTTTAAAATTCTTTGAACTTCCTTTAATTTATAAAAATGAATAAAAAATTTAGTGAAATCTTTTTGAACATTCCCAAATATTTAAATTCCTTTGAAATATTTTAAAATCTCTTTAAAATTCCTTGAAAATTCAAAAATACCCTAAAATATTTCAAATCTTTTACAATCTCATTCTACATTATTGAAATAAATTTAAATTTCCTTTCAATCTATTAAACATTTTACAATACCTTCAAAATATTTTGAGATACCTTGACCTTTTTTCAATATTTTTAAACTACTTCTTTCAAATTCTTTGAAATTCCTTAAAATTAGAAAAATAGGATGAAAATTCCTTGACACCTTTTAAAACATCCTCAAATATTTAAAATCCTTAAAAATCTGTTGAAATCTCTTGAAATTGTTTAAATCTCTTGAAAATTCCTTCAAATTTGGAAAATTTCCTGAAATATTTCAAATCCTTCAAAATATCATATTTAATTACTGTAACCAATTAAAAGTCCTTAGAATCTTTAACAAAATTTCAAATCCCTCAAATTCTTTTGGAATGCCTAGGATTTTTTTAGGATTCCTAAATTACTTCAGAATTTTAAAAAATAAGCCTTCTAAAAATTTGTTAATTCTTTGAAATTGCTTTAAATTATTGAAATTAATTGAAAATTCTTTTACATCTTATAAAACATCCTCAAATATTTAAAATACTTAAAAATCTTTTGAGATCTCTCGGAATTTTGTAAAGCTTCAGATTGAAATTTAAAAAAGAGAAAAGTTTCAAAACGGTCAATATTGAAATGTATGTAGATTAGAGTTTTGACAATGTAATCAATAAAAATTCAAAGCTTTCATAATTTTCAACTAATTATCAACCAATAATAAACTAAATTTTCAACAAAGCAGTTCCTCTTTCAACCAGAAGAGTTGAAAAAAAATTGTTAAAATTATTTGAAATTGCTTTGAATTAGTCTTCCAATTTAGAATTGTAAACTTGGAAGTTTATCTCTAAAAACTGAATAATCATAAATAAATTGAATGCGTTCAAAATTTAAACGTATGTTTTTTAATTGGACAATCTCTAAATGAAATTATTTTAGACCACCGGATTCTGATTCAGCGAACTCAAAAAAATAAGACCAACCTGGTCGGGTAAAAAGTTCAGCCTTTTATTTTTTATATATGAATCGGCGAAATTTTTCTGTTTCTGCCAGTGAACGAAATTGACTTATTTTATATATATATATATATATTGTTGTTGTCATAAGGACAACCGCAGGAATTCGCCGGGAGTGGGTGCTAATCTGAAAAATTGCACCCGCTTCCAGCGAAATCGCGGTAAAATAAAATTTCAGCCACAACCACGTCTCACAACCATGAGATAGGTGGTTACAGTCTGTAAAGGAATCAATACGACGTTCCAGCAAAAGCCTCGTGCACCCTAAGAACACGGAGCGACCCAAGGACGACAGCCTTCTGCATTTTTCCCGCTAGTGTTCTAGCATATTGTTGACACGCAGGGATGCTTTTTAGGCCATTAGCAAGTGAAAGCTTGGAACCTCCAAGAGCGCCGATGATAAGGACGATCAGTTTAACAGAATATTCCGGGTACAATCGTTGCAACTCCCTTATAAGGTCCCGATACCTCTCTTTCTTTTCATTCTCCTTGGCTATGATGTTTTTCTCAGCTATGGCCGAAAATTCGATAACGAACATGGTTCGCTTCTCGAAGTCAAGAAGAACCATGTCAAGCCTCGAGTGAGCAACAGAAACAATTGTCGAGAATATAAAGTTCCAGTATATGCGGCACTTCCCATTCTCGACAATTGACTCAATTTCCCAAGGAGCATTTAGAGGAGCGATATTAAGGTGAATGCCGTAGGAGTGACAGAGATGGTAATAAAGCACTCTTAGTGCCGCATTGTGCCTTTGAATGTAGGTCGTTCCCGCGTGAGTTGGACAACTAGATAGTATGTGAGCTAAATGATCGGAGTGTGCATGGCACGCCCTGCAGCTATCATCGGGAATGTCTTAGCTTAAAATGTGGCGACGGTATTTTAAGGTGGAAATGACACCGTCTTAGCATACAAAAATGAAACCCTCTGTACCAGCCTTCAATCCGGGCGATTTAAGGAAAGCAAACGTTAGCTCACAAGACATTGACTGATCCTTCACATTTCTGTGGAAGACACCGTGCATCCTCTTATCGAGGAGCTGTTCACGAAAGT
The DNA here is from genome assembly GCF_010883055.1 of Belonocnema kinseyi. Taxonomy (NCBI): domain Eukaryota; kingdom Metazoa; phylum Arthropoda; class Insecta; order Hymenoptera; family Cynipidae; genus Belonocnema; species Belonocnema kinseyi. The sequence goes on along the minus strand of NC_046664.1, from coordinate 108,441,527 downwards.
TTTTCTCTTGTGCTTTCTTAATCCGGGCTTTCAGGAGTGAGTACTAGAGATCGATAAGATTTGATGCATTTGGCTCACCCCTAATACTGAAGTCAAGTCCGAGTGTTTCAGCAGCCTCCTCCACTGCTTTGTACAGAAATGCTCCTTTGCCCACTTCTTCGTGATTCCTGACCATTTTAAGAAGAGGGTCTCTTCCATTTGCAACTCTATGTGCTGTACCCAGAATAATCCTGTTATGAAGACATTCAAGACTCAATATTCCGTGACCCCCTTAACGGCGTGAGATGTACAGGCGCGGAAGGAAGACTTAAGATGCATGCTTTTGTTCATGTGCATAACCTTTCTTGTCCCGATATCAAGAGATCTGAGCTCGTTCTTCGTCCATGGAACTACTCCAAAT
>NC_046664.1:108433630-108441027 GCF_010883055.1 Belonocnema kinseyi | reverse complement strand
ATTATAAAAATGAATTGAAAATTCATTGAAATCTTTTTAAGCATCTTCAAACATTTGAAATCCTTTAAAATCTTTTGAAATCTCTTGGAAATTCCTTAAAAAGTTTAAAATACTCGTTTCAGAAATAGTTAAACTTTAACTCGATTAATTTCTATTAAAACTTTAATTAAATAGTTTAACTAATCTAAAAACTGTTAAGTTTTTAATGTTTCAAAATTTTTCTGTTTTCTAAATTTCAGTCCGAAATAATTCCATTTAAAGATTGTCCAATTGAAAAACATACATTTAAATTTTGAACTCATTCCATTCATTTAGGATTATTAATTTTTTGTAAATAAACTTCCAAGTTTACAATTCTAAATTTGAAGACTTGAACCCCATCGAGTTGGAGATTATTCTTATTGAATAGTTGACAATTTGTGAAATTTAAATTTTTAAAGTTTTGAATTTTTATTGGTTCAATTTAAAAAAATTCTAATCTACAAACATTTCCAAGGTTCCAAGGAATTTTCAATTGATTACAGTAATTTAATATGAGATTTGAAAGGATTGGTTTGATGCATCTTAGGATATTTTACTAGAATCCAAGGAATTTTCAATTGATTTCAATATTTTAGTATGAGATTTTATAGGATTTAAAATATTCTAGGGTATTTTTAAAATTGCAAGAAATTTTCAAGAGATTTTAAAGGATTTTAAATATTTTAGGATGTTTTAAAATATGTCAAGAAATTTTCAATCAATTTCAATCATTTAAAGAAATTTCAAAGAATTTTAACTATTTTTTTCTGTTTTTCTGGTTGAAAGTGGAACTTTGTACTGATATAAGATATTGACTCATTACTGATTTCTGCAAAACAGCCTAAGTGCAAAAATTTACACTGTCAAAGGGAGATTAAAACACTCAAAACTCATATTTCTAATTTTAAAAAAAGTTACTCCTACAATATCAAGGAGCTCGTTTGAACAATAACAAGATTTCGAAAAAATAACTCAGTAACGAGGTACATTGATTAGACTAATTTTTTAGAGAAAACTAGCAACATCCAAGACAAAAATACCTATCTTCAACATCTGCATTTTTTCTCTCGAGTTTTCAAGTAATTCTTGTTATATGCTTTGTAGTTTTTATGGTCTGGTGTAATAAAATCACATTTTTTAAAGTCTACTATTGAAGAATATCTATGAAAGCATCCCTAAAAATATAATAATATTATTTTAGTCCATACTGATGTTTTATTTTATTGATTCAATTTCGTTCTCTATTTTTTAATCCTTCAATTTTTATTCTCACCAACTTTTTCACTGGGTTATGTTTCTTGGAATTGAAGATTTTTTCAAGCTAATAAAAAGGGGTTTAGTAATTAGTTAAAGGGAGACAGATACGAAACAGTACGAAAGACAGTCGCTTAAAAATTGAATCCCGTCTGGGGTACAGGCTGATTTGATTTGACACCTTTCAATAATAGTATATTGTGCAATTAGTAGGTAAACAGTAATTTTATCCCAGCATTGCCAACATGCGAGGAAAAAATACGTTTGCCGCCTTAATACACACGATTCCTTGATATCTGAACAGTATAATTTAGATTTACAAATTGATCACGTCTGACATTTGAGGATAGGTTGACGCGGTCATAATCGCACCTGAGCGATAGCGAATGCGCTGGCGCAGAGCACAATTATAAGCCGTTAGTACTGTCGTCCTGATCAAGAAACTGTACAAATGCAGTTTTATCAAACATGAGTTTTTTTATCCTTCGATTCGCTGTGAAAATACGAATTTAACTATGCTTATCATTAGTGAAAGTTGTAATTATGTTTCCAGATAATTATAGGTCTCGATTAGCATATCTACAGCGATTTTCGAGAATTCCTGGTGAAAAAACAATACTTCTCCACAAAAGTGTAGCTCTGCTGCACTATACTGAGTCCTCAGATCCTGATAAAAAAATACATCTGCGTAGATGTCCTTTTTCTATGGGGATCTTGATTTTTCTACAGTCTGAGTTCCTGATGTCGAATAGCACATGTACATGTTAAGATTCTTCGTCCGGATTCGAGGGTAACTTTGAACCGCTAATTCAAAATTCTAGAATATGTAACAAGGCATTGATATATTCACTCGAATGATTTTGTTGTTAATAAAGGTAACAAAACAGATTTATAAATATAGTTCTAAAAATACAAAAAGTAAATATTTTAATTATTAGTTTGTAATGTTTGTTTCTTATCTTGCATTTAATTTTATTCGTAGCTACGCTAAAACATGTATTATTTGAATAAATTTATATCATTAAAATACATAATATGCATTGATATTGAAATATACGCATTTTTATTGCCCTGTTTTTATAAATTTTTAAAAAATTTTTAACCCTGTTTTTCACGAGTAAAAGTAAATCTACTGTTTCTGTCTGAAACTTATTCATAAAAAAAATTGTAGATCTTTTTTGTTTGAACAACTTTTGTCCATTAATGTTTTTTCATAACTTGTGTCATTTTTCAACAAATTTAATTTTTGTTTTTAAGGTTATTTTTCACGAGTATAAGATAAGTATGCCAGTTATGGGAAGCTTAAGACGAATTTTAGATTTCAAATGCTTAACAAACTATATTAAATATATTTAAATCTTAACAAATGGGTTTTATCGAATAAAGCATACCTTTAAAAAAGTAAATTACTTATTACTTGTAACATATCCTATTAGAGTGAATATTATAAGAAGTTCCAAGTTATAAATACGAGAATGCATGGGTTATCGGAAAGTCAGAAATCTGGCTGCTTCAGTTCTCGGCACTTCGACGTGTGAGTGATCGGCAATAGCGCTTAGGAAAAACATTTTTGCTGAGATCGAAGAACACAATAACTTACTATATCTAAAATACTGCCCATCTGCCGACTACTCATGCATTGACGAAGACTGACACATTTACCTTAACCGAAACTATGCGTCCTATAAACAATTATTCCTGCCAGAGAAGATCTTTTTTAGATAAATAACTTTTGTCAATCCTTTCTTTCATTGTAGTTTCGTTGCGTTGGTTCAAAAAATAAGTTATTCAATTTTTAATGTTAATTCTTACGAATAAAACAAGAACCACAAATCATATCAAAAAACAATTTATAAAAAATTTGTAGTTTTTTTTTGAACATATTTTGTCTCATTATTTTTTTCGGAGTCTGCGTCGTTTGTCCAAAAGTACAGTTTTCTTTATTTTTAATCTTGTTTTTTACTAATAAAACATTCTGATCTATAATGAGAAGGTATTACTTTTATGCGAAAAGTTACTTTCGCGGATTTCATCAAACGTCGGATTGGATTGGGACTTGACGCACAGTTAGAGGGACCAAAAAGAAAGATCGAGTTCGTTAGTTACGATAAAAGATAGATTGGCAAAAAGTGTGCAGCTAAAGAAGAGCTACAAATTTATCATGAATTACTTTTTTATAGAATAAGTTGTTTGTGTTTTATTGATGAAAAACAAAATTCAAACTAAAGAAAATTAAATTTCTGTAAAAACGATACAAGCTACGAGAATTAATCAGACAAAATTTATTCAACCAAAAAAAATGTATAAAATTTTTACGAATATTTGTTCGATAGGAAGCGTAGTTTTAATTAGCGTAATTATGATAAATACAATTGGTGCTTTATTTTTTAATATCTAAATAAGCAATCCTAGGCAGAGTTACTTTAAAAATGTATTACATATGATATGAAAGTGTTGAGTATAATGTAAAAAAGTTGAAATTTTGGACAAAATCGAGTGCGAAGCACGAGATACGCGATGAGAATGTGTACATTAAAGCCGTTGGCCTTTTAATTTGAAAGGTCTGTGCACGAATGTGGAAGAAATGCAAAGACCGAGCGCGAAGTGCGAGAACTATCAGTCGTGCGCCCTACGTGCACTCCAAAGCTCAAGTGAAGCTCTTTTAACAAAAGAGAATTGACAATCACAAAATTATAGTGACGGATGTTTCGAGTTTCAATTTTAGAAGGTTTGTGCAACAATGTGCGAAAAATACAGAGACCGAGCGCGTAGCGCTAGGTAAATACATGATCGATTGCGAGCCGCAATAAACTCTGGTAATTTTGTTCTTATCAAAAAAGTTTATAGAACTAAATTATTTATGTTCTTTTTTACGATCAAAAGCCGTACATAGAATTTTCAAATCTTTAGGAAAAGTGGTCTCAAATATTTTCGAAATTCTCTAACTTTTTAATTTTTATCAAAAGTGATTGGATAACAGTCTTTCGAAAGTTATCCGGCATACATACGACGACAGACAGACAGACACCATCGTACAACTATTTTTTTTATTCAGGATGTCTCGAAACGTGGACATTTAAGAAATCCACAATAGTCAATTTTCACATAAAACTAATACCTTCTCAGTATGGACGAGAATATAAAAATGAATATGTAAACGTTCTTAGTCCTTTAAAATTTCATACAATTGAAGAATATTATTCTAAGTCCCTGTGTGGAAAAATGGAGGGGGCCCCGTCAGGGTCCACATGGATTTCTCTCGTGCCTTGTGGAATCCATGAGAACTATCCAGGCGTGGTCCCTTAGGCTTATGGAAACGACATGCTACTCCATGGGGGTCCAACATAGGGTTCCCTCAAGGATCCCTCATGGTTGCCACCATGAAAGCCCTCTTGATTTTTTGTTTGCAAGTGCTGGCACCTGTACTGGCATATCTTTGGGATGATAACACTATTTTGTATTGGGATGTTAGTTTTGGGCCAGCACTGGATATCGCTACTGGCAGAGTACTACCCCAATAGGAAATCCACCATGGGCGCAGTACTGCGTCAGTGCTAACTAGTACCATACTGCTATACTCTAACGATATGACAAAAAGAAGTATTAAAAAATAAATATGAATTGAATGAGAGTATTTTAACTATGAATATTAATAGTCCTATTAAGAATGAATACAGATATTACATTTTTAAACATCATATTATAAATACAATTTCTGATGCTACGGGGTATCGAACTTACATATCTATACTTAAATCTATCGCCTAACAGCCGAGAATGTTAACCACTGCGCTAAACCGACAAGTTGCGTAATATTTCTTCGCGTAATATTTTGTTTTTTTCACGTTTTAGACTACTTTACAACTTTTTACAGTGACGGGAAATGTATTTTTTTTATTAATATTTAAAATTTTTCATAAAAATGAAACTTAGAATTAAAAAAAAAATTAGGAAAAAACTTGTTTTCGAGACAGATGTATTTATAGTTTTTTTGAAACCTTAGAACGCATGAACCATATTTTAAAACGTATTTTTTATATCCATTTTTTAGGATATAAAATATTTACCCTTCGAACTTAGAAATTTTAATCATTGATTCGTGAGGGCAACCGAGCTGGGCCTCGGCGGGAGCCCTCGTAGAATTTCCACCTGTGGAACAGCCATGCCCCCCCCCCCCCCGGAGGCCCTCATCCTAAGAGGTCTAAGCGGGGCTTTTTCCACACGGGCTGTAAAAAATTAATATTAATTACTTTCGTATCAATGATGAATCTTGAATTAACAATACTTAAAAATTGTTGTAATTCAATTATCAATGATTGACTGTATGCCAATTTAACTATTTATTGATTGTGAAGAAATTGTGTATCTTAAGTTTCTTTATCGGAGTTCATGGAGGCTGAATTTCTGACTGAGCAGCACATATGTGCAGATGTGTTTTAGAGTCAAGATTCTCGGAGACTTTTTTCATTAACATCCAGAATATATACAGTTTTGAATATAAATAATTGAAATTAACTATTTTATTTTAATGAATAAAGCATGTAAGTTTTGCCTGAGAACAGCCGAATATTCCTAGGAGTATTATGGTTTCATTATTGTACTGTGTACATGCACATTCGTGTTCGCTCGTCCTGTTGTGTAAACGGTTAGTTTAAGGATTAAAAAGAAACTGATCAAACGCATGAATCATGCCTGCATTATATGCAACTTTTTTATCACTTCATAATCGTAAGTGCAATTGTATCGCCTGCAAATGACCCCAAAAAAAGTATTTATAGGCGTAAGCCAATAAGCAGTTAAATTAGGGTCCTAGGCTTATAAATTCAAATTATTGCCGTACTATGGATCTATCTACACACCACAATGGAAGTTAAGTAGTTAAGGGCAGCACGTTCGGAGAAGGTTATGTGACCCTAAACTTACATTTATGATTTCGTTGCGATAAACAATATGGTACGACAGTTTGACACGCGCATTCTGTGTGGACTTGTTTCCTCGGGCGCTGACATGTATAGCAACTTCACATGAGGCAAAAGTGACCCTTAAGGTCCTTGCATCATAAATATATAACTGTTAATCTGGAAAATAGCAGTGCTCATGAACAAGAAAAATATGACCGCACTTCCGAAATTTGTGTACAAGTTTTTATTTTAATACGTATTAGAGATTTAAATTAAAAATATTAATAAACTAAATTCTGACGATTCCATAAATAACTTAAGAAAAAGAAAGGATGAAACTGATGAAAAAGACAAGTAAAAATGCTTAAAAACTTCATTCTGTGGGCAAAGCCAATCCACAAAATCGTGAATAAACACAAGATTTAAAATAAAATTTGTCATTAAAAAAGTTTAAGATTGCATTCTTTTTTCTCACTTTAATGTAAATAAGTGGTATTTTTACAAAAACCTGTAAAAAATTATATTTTACTATAACGAATAACGAACAATGTGGGGCAAGCATAAGGCAACATTTCAAACACGGTATTGAAATGATCATGTTGCAATACACGTATTCTAAGTGTTGCAAAAAGTGAAGTTACCGTCTAGTATTCCAATACATTAATTAGAGCCTTTGTAAGACGAAAATTGTCGACAAAGTAATCACGGAAATCACGAAATGTATGCAATTCACCGAATTCATGGAATTCTAAAAATTTAAGAATACCTCCATTAGAAAAAAAAATTAATTGTAGCATTACCTTACGTTTCGGAAATAAACTTCCAACTTATTGGAATACACACACACACACATATATTTATTTAAAAATTTGTCATAAGGACAACCGCAGGATTTCGCCGGGAGCGGGTGCTAATCTGAAAAATTGCACCCGCTTCCAGCGAAATCGCGGTAAAATTTCAGCCATAACCACGTCTCACAACTGTGAGATAGGTGGTTACAGTCTGTAAAGAAATCAATACGACGATCCAGCAAAAGCCTAGTGCACCCTAAGAACACGGAGTGACCCAAGGACAACCGCCTTCTGCATTTATCCCGCAAGTGTTCTAGCATATTGTTGCCACGCAGGGATGCTTTTTAGGCTATTAGCAAGTGAAAGCTTGGCACCTCCAAGAGCGCCGATGATAAGGACAATCAGTTTAACAGAATATTCCGGGTACAAT
>NC_046664.1:108430780-108433530 GCF_010883055.1 Belonocnema kinseyi | reverse complement strand
AATCCGGGCTTTCGGGAGTGAGTACTCGAGATAGATTAGATTTGATGCATTTTGCTCACCCCTAATACTGAAGTCAAGTCCGAGTGTTTCAGCAGCCTCCTCGGCTGCTTTGTATAGGAATACTCCTTTGCCCACTTCCTCGTGATTCCTGACCATTTTAAGAAGTGGGTCTCTTCCATTTGCAACTCTATGTGCTGTACCCAGAATAATCCTGTTGTGAAGACATTCAAGACTCAATATTCCGCGACCCCCTTGACGACGTGAGATGTACAGTCGCTCAACGGAAGACTTAAGATGCATGCTTTTGTTCATGTGCATAACCTTTCTTGTCCCGATATCAAGAGATCTGAGCTCATTCTTCGTCCATGTAACTACTCCAAATGAATAGAGTAGTACCGGGACGGCAAGGATGTTCGTTGCAGATACTTTGTTCCTCAACGACAGTTCGGAAGACCAAATCTGTCGTATGAGACGTTTGTATCTGCTTCGGAGAGTATCCTTTATAGATGTCACATCCTGAATGCGGCTCTGTGGCACGGCCGGGTATGTATAAGTCTCTCCAGCGCAAAGGTGTCGTATGGCGCTTCTATCAACGAGCTCAGGATCTTCAGGGATGCCATTAAGTTTTCCTCGCTTCAAATAAACCTTGGCGCATTTGTCCAACCCAAATTCTATTCCAATTTCCTTAGTATATCGTTCGACAATCGCCAGAGCTAGATGAACTTGCTCTCTGTTTTTAGCATAGATCTTAAGATCGTCCATGTAAAATACATGAGTGACCTTGTACTTTCGATCTGCAGGTTTGCCGCACAAGTACCCGTCGGAATGGCGCAGTGCTAGAGATAGTGGCAATAATGTAAGGCAAAAGAGGAGTGGGCTCATGGTGTCGCCCTGAAAGACACCTCTCTGAAACGTGACCTTGTTAGTTGTCACACGATTTTTGCCAGATGAGATATTAAATCTGGTTTTCCAAAGTGGCATCAATCTCTCTATGCACCCAACTATTTGCGGATGAACCTTTAATATTTCCAAAAGACAGATGATAAGTCTATGGGATGTAGAATTGAAAGCTTTCCGATAATCAATCCAGGCCATCGATAGGTCACGCTGGTAGAATGCTGCATCTTTGCAGACACATCTATTGATGAGCAGGTTCTCCCGAAATCCGGCTACGCCTTTCTTTGAGCCTCGTTGTTCATACATTTCTTGCCACACAGGTTCAATTGCCCGAACAATCCTATCATTTAGGATAGCTGTGAATATCTTATAAAGCGTGTTTAGACAAGTTATTGGCCTGTAGTTCTTCGGGTCAGCTAAGTTGCCTATTTTCGGCAGGAGTATTGTGCGCCCTTCCACCAAACACTCTGGGACTGGATCTTTCGACTTTAAATATGAGTGAAAATACGGGCCAAATGCTGATGGGTTGAAGAAAACTTCTTCCACCAGAAGGTTTTGATACAATCTGGTCCCGGTACGGAATAGTTCTTCATCCCTCTTAATACCGTTTTCACCTCCTCGGTAGTGATGGGTGGGCATCCTTTATCAGGTGTTATGAGGGCAACACATAACTCCTTGAAGCTCTTTATATTTTCTGAGTCTTCGTCCAGTCTATGCTGAACTTCGTAGACTTCTCTCCAAAATACTTCGACCTCCTCTGGTTTGGGTGGGTGTTCGACAGTAACTGGAGGGTCTTGGAAGAGTCGAGATGGGTCAGAGAGAAATTGTTGATTTTCTCTGACCCACCTGTCCCTTCGGTCTAGACTTCTCCTAGCGTCAGACAGTATCCGTATTCTGTCAACAATATGCTGTCTGATGGTCAGCAGCTTTGACTTGTTAAGTGTGTGATAACGGGTCCAGAGTTCGCGCGCGAACTTTCGAACCTTGGCGGTAAAATTCGTGCCAGATGTGATGTAGTCAATCACACACTGAATGCGGGACGCGTACTGTCTTTCCCAACCTATCTTTAGGGTAAGTTGATGCATTTGTCTTTTGGTCTTATGATCAGCCGTTGGTTTTGTTTTACGTTTCGCATCGGCCAAAGCTCTAGCTGCATTATACACACAATAAATGATAGCCCAGGGGTCGGATTCTCCAGAAAAATGTCCACGAAGCTCGTCATCGATTTCAGCCAGATTTTTAGGCTTGGGAGAAACCTTGGTGTTGATGTTTCTCCGGGTCGTGCAGCCGTGCCATGTAACCCCGTTCGGGGGCCACACTCGCATCGTAGCACTCTAGCAAGTCGTCATTCAGGCGCTCCGTCCACCGAAAGGTTGCGAGATCCCGCCGATCCATCGCATTTAATCCATTTTCATTGGCTCCCCCAGCTCTAGATTGGTCGGCATTGTTGGCCGACCCATTGTCGGGCGCCCTGCGTGTTCTTTTGTTTTGAACCACACTTACTACAACTATGTTTGGTGTTGTCATTGTTGTTCCCACGAGAAGCTAGGGAAAGGGGTTCGTCCATCCTTGTAGAGTCCCGCATGCAAGGATAAGGCTGCGTACTCTGAGAGGTCGCCTGGTATCCCAGAGTCACCGTTCTACACACCTCACCCAGGTGCCTTTCAGCTTTCGGCACGGTTTTTGCACCTCCGCTTGGGGGTTAATTCCTTCGGAACCATCCCTGGACAATTGTCCGCGACTGCCTATTTATTTTTGTAACCATATTCAGCAGGAAACCCTTGGTACAGGGACCCTCTATCCGCAACCGGAGGACGCGTTCGGTGGCTTTGTCATAGGCTCTTCGGTTTGAT
>NC_046664.1:108413077-108430680 GCF_010883055.1 Belonocnema kinseyi | reverse complement strand
CAACTCGTCTTGCATTTGTGTAATGCAAAAAAGTACTATATAGGCGTTTTTAATTCGGTTTCCAAATCTCCCGCGCTCGAGATCCTGCGCTGATTGGTCAAAAGCTTCGAGATTCAGAAGACGTGCGCAAAATATATGTATAACCAAATTCTGAAAAAGGTTATGTTCCCCAGGATACACCGCGCATTTAAAATAAATAATTAGTTACAAATTAAAAACAATGTAACACAATATTAGAATGTGTTCACAAAAATTCTCGAGACGTGGTTTCTTTGGGAAACTTTTCTTAAATCTTTGTTTGCGAAATCTTTTTATTCGTTGAAATCATTGAAATATTCGAAATCCATAATTAGTAAAAAAAACTTCTAAAATGTTTTGAAACCATTTCAAATCTTCCAAATGTTTTAAAATCTTTGAAATCTGGTGAACTGTAACCTTTTCAAAATCTTTGAAACCCTTTACATCTTTTAAAAGTTTGAAAATCTTTGTGAAAATGTTATGAAATATTTAAAATCTGATAAACACGCCTTTATAAAATGTTAAAAATCCTCTAAAATATTTTAAAATCTTTAAAACATTTTGCAATCTTTATTAATGTTTTGTAATATCGTGTATACTCAAAAACCGCGTGGCGAAACTCTTGAAAATTCCGTTATGTGGCCATGGCTCATTCTAATATCATACAAATATAAAATAACACAATATTATATTTTCTACTTCTCTTTTTCAAGTTTAGACAATAGAAAGCCATTTGTTAGTGACTTCCTGGTATAAGGAATGTACTAACCAATTTTCCTTCATTTATATGAACTGGTTATAAATACATAAATATAATAGTTTTGCGTTCGCAAGTGAAAGTATTAAATATATTTTATTTTTATCCAAAAATTTAGGAGGTTCGAAACCCCGATAATACTGCTTCGTTTAATATGTAAGCAAATGTTAGGAAAGAAAGAAAATATTAATACCTGCCAAACACAACCTCAACTAACCTTTCTACTGAATCACTTTTTTTCCTTTTAAAGATCGTTTCGTATATATTATCCATCGTTTCAGCTGTTTAACACTGCGCTCTTCCACCAATATGTGCACTAATTTTGCTCCTGGAATATCATCTTCCGTGATTTTTTCCGGATTTTTAAACATTTTTTTGAAGACGACAGATGTCAACAAATGTAAATAATGGGCTTGCTTGCTACACTTTTCGCACTGTTTTCGCAGTTATGTTTTTTTAAATATACTTAAAAATTTGTTTTCTTTAAACTCTGATTTATTTACACATTTATTTTTCGTTGTTATTTTTATTCACAATATTTTCCATACATTTCGACACAAAACTGTTCGGAAAATACAGAAATGACGTTAAATCCTGGCACGTGCGCACTGTCGACGTCTTGAATAAAAAGATCGATTCTGAAGCTGAGTTAATATTGAAGATTTCAGCTGATAATTTTTATAATTTCTAAGTCAATTATCACAAAAAACGTATAATTTAACATTCTATAGCAGCGGAGACGAAATTTTCAAGATCGCTGAACACCCAGCTTATAAAAATAATTCGCCACTTCTTACTTGTCATCATTTAAATTTCAGATTTATCGTCGCAATTTTTTTAATCATACGGATTGCGATTTTCGTTGCAGTTAGTCAAAATCGTTTGATTCCCATATTCTACTCAATAAGTAAAACAACAGAATTTATCCTACAACCTGCAGATATTCACTTTATTTATTTAATTAAGATCGAAGTACAAAACGATTTTGACATTTTTCAAACGTCAAATATCACTCGTGTACCGTTACAGATCGCTCTCGCCGGAGACTGCGCGTAACTTAAAAATCTGGATAAACTGCCATTGAACTAATAATTTATAACTAAAAATACTAACTTAGAACTAAAAATACTATATATTAATACAGTATCCTCACTTAGAAGTAGAAAAATACCGTTGAACTGTGTGAACTTCACTTTCACCACAAAACAGGCTTCATAAAATTAATAATCTACCAAAATTTGATATGCTTTTACTTGTTTTGCAAAGTAAAACTATATAATTGAATAGACCATAACACTAAATCCACCATTCTCACCCCGTGGGCATTGAACTGACATTTACACTAAAATATATATCTGTATGAGAATACGGATCAAAGTTTTCGATTTTTTCCAATTTTTGGAAATATTGGGTCTTGACATCTTCCGAAATTTTCCTAAATATTCAATTTGCATTTCAAAAAAGAAAAATTTGTTTACAAAACTACGGCAATACATGCAAACTATAGGGGCATAGGGGGCTGTTATTCCCCCGATGGCCACTTGGAGCGCGTGACGTCACAAGTGAGAATACTTTATCGCGTGGTTCTTCTTCTTTGTGTTTCATTTTGCGCTATACCTGCTTTATAAAAGCTTTGTATAACCGGCCATGAACCTTTATCGCGTGGAGTCTGTTGTGTCTTTGCGTGTGTGCGCCTGCCGATCACAGTCAGTTACGATGCGACGGGTCCTACACGGAGAGATTTCTGGAGCACTGAGTGCTTTTACATACACGACTGGTTCGTTTCAAGTACATTTTTTCATACACTACTGTTTAGTGTATCGACACGATCAAGTCGTTTATCAAGAGTAATCAGTCGTTTATGTTACACCAATCTCAATAGAGCAGTGAGAAATACGACCCACATACTCATTGCAGTGATCCCAGATCTGAAACGAGACGTGGTCCAATACTATCACAGGTCTATGCCCGTGTGATTATATTAGGAGACGATGTTAATGACTGGGTTGCGCGCGCAACCCATTCCTCCTCTTCTGAATTTGAAAACTCGAAGGTGCGTATATTTGCGTATATTTTGAGGTTGGGTTATTTCAAGTATAAAATATAAACAATATAAATACTATTATATATATATGTACGTATATTATTGATGATAATATTATAATTATGTTATATTATAATAGTTTTATGTATACCTTCAGCCGCATTTGAAAGAAATTAAAGAAATTAGCGATTTTGGAATTCATCTCGTTTGGATAGAAACTCAATTATTGATTGAAAAATTAATTATTTTGTTGAAAATGTAACTATTTTATAAAAAAAGTCCTCTTTTCTATCAAAAGTTCAACTACTTTGTTAAATTTTCTTTTTATTTGAAGGTACATCTATATCGTTGAAAATACATTTTTGAAAGTGACAATTAAAATATACCATTTTTGGTTAAGAAATCATGTATTTTGTTAAAAATTCGTCTTTCTTTGTAGAAATTAAATTGTTTTATGGAAAATTTATACTTTTTGGTTAAAAATTAAATTTTTTGGTTGAAATCGTTAGGTTCGAAATTTGTCAAAAGAACGAATTATCTACAAAAAGTTGAATTCTTTAAGCGAAAAATATGATATTTCAATCAAAGAGTTAAACATTCAACCAACTAGTTGAATTTTCAACCATAATTAAAAAACCTTGTTACAAAAAAATTTATTTTTTTACAAAGTAGTTCAACTCGTGAAATAATCGACTTTTAAACCCAAGAAGATGTACAGTTGATATTTCAACCAAACAATTGCATTTTGGACCAAAAATGATACATTTTGAACCAAAAAGATTAAATTTCTACCAAACAAGGTCAATTTTCAACAAAATACATGAACTTTCAACGAAATTATTTAATTTTTAAGTCAAAAAGAGTATTAACTACAAAACAGCTGAATTTTTAACCCAATTTAAAGGCCAATAGTTCAATTTTCAACTATAATTATGAATCCTTAATAAGAAAAAAATTAATTTTTTTACTGAGTAGTTCAATTTTAAGTGAACAATCGAATTTTCCACCCAAAAATTATGATTTTAATTTTTAACAATATAGTTGCATTTACAATAAAACGACTTTGCAACCAAAAAATATTTACAGTTGATAATTTAACCGAAAAATGTAATTTTTAATCAAAAAGTATAAATTTTCCATAAAACAATATAATTTCTACAAAGAAAGAAGTATTTTAAACAAAATACATGATTTTTAAACCAAAAATGGTATAGATTAATTGTCAGTTTCAAAAATGTATTTTCAACGAAGGAGATCAACCTTCAACTGAAAAAAATAAGAATTTAAATAAAGCAGTTGATCTTTTGATATAAAAGAGGACTTTTTTTTAGAAAATAGTTACATTTTCACCAAAATAATTAATTTGTTAATCAAATAATTGGGTTTTTATTCAAACGAGATAAATTCCATTACTGACTCATTGCCTCATGATACACGACGGAGTCGTGTCGGTCTCGCAATACGCCTTACCGTTCATTAACGATCGAAGCCGAATAAGGACGAACGCAGCAACAGCTATCAGCTAATCGTAAATGGAAAATGATATCAAAATCGTGTGTTGTGGTTATGTAAAGTTTTATCAACATTCCTGTAAAATTAATTAAGAAAAAGTTGAAACGTACATGGTAAGTTTTTTTCTCTGCATATCGTTCATAACTTTTAATTATATTAACTTTTGAAAGTTATTTTTACCGATTTTGGAGCACTGATGCAGTTTTGGTAAACTACAATATTTTTAAACTTAAAAGTCAATGCGAAACATTTTTTTTCATGAATATAACGATCATGCATGGACTCTGTGGATTCTAAATATATACAATCTGTGCCTATATCAATTTTAAAAAATGTACTTTTTTACTTTTGGCGCTTGCTCCTCAAATAATCGCGTATGATTAACCTAGGGACCCTGTAGGAAGGGCGCGCGAATCAGACAGCTGAGTGCGGATTGGTCGAGCGAGAAGAGAGCGATACTTACGTTCCAGCAACAGATACTGTAAAGTTATTCAAATTTGCCATAGCTTCACGCTTTGGAACCTTCGATTGCTTAGTGTTTGTCGTGTTTGTTGCCGGTTACATACACCGCGCCTTCTACCGCTGGCTCCAACTTCCGTTCCAACTCTCCCCTCCACATAGCCTTTGGTGCGCCCTTCACTAGGGTGCGTTCCAGGGGACCACCCGTGTGCACTCGGGTGCACTCCGAACCGTTCCACGATGTTAGGTTAGTGTTGGGCTTCACTCGGGTGAACTGTTCAGTGATCACTCGGGGGTTAGTCGATGGAGAATAGATATAAGGAGACCAATCTGTAATGCATGGACTTCACCAAAAACGGTCACTTTTCTGTTTTCAGAAGTATGCACACACACACATGTGCAAAATCACATGTACAGTTCAAAACTTTCCGAGCGTGGCGTGCCTACCGCACTTAAAAAAAATATGGCCGCCTCCATTGTTTTGTTTTTAAAGGTCGCTTGAACAAATAAATAATTAATAATCAGACAGGATTTTGTGAAATGTTTGTGGAATACAACATTATTCGCTATGGAAGAGGTAGGCAGTATGTTTAAGAAAATATCAAATTACTTTGAATAACATTATCCGTACGACAGGTATTCGACGTGTTCTTAACAAAAACAATAAACATACAACTTACACCACTCTGAAAGTCTTGTACATTATACACTTGAAACCACACTTATTGGAAATTTTCGCTTTTATGCAGCGATTTTTAATTTTAACATCCTTGCCTTTATTCACAAACTATTAATTATTCAATAATTATATATTTACATTTGACTCGCATTCACATCGGCGGCCATATGTTTCTTAAGTGCGGTTGGCACGCCACGCTCGGGAAGTTTTGAACTATACGTAAGTGTGATTTTGCACATATGCGTGTGCGTACTTCTAGCAAAGAAAAGTGTTCATTTTCAGTTCCACTAGTTTGGTCTCCTTATGTCTAATCTCCATGGGTTACTCGATGGGTGATTATTTCACCCACTGAAACTACTATCGGCGAGAAAACTATTGGGTACGGCCATGGAAACGGCCTGGCGCCATCTGTTGCCTAAGAGTGGAAATTTCTTCGGAATGCTAGTTGCGAGATTTTGAGGTTAGAAAGATTAATTAACCCATAATGTTTATGGAGTATATTTTAATTTGAATTTCATGAAGTACGTTTAATTTAAATTTAAATGTCATTATGTATTTTATTAGTTTTCTTTAAATTTAAGTAAAGCGACAGGACGTTGTAAAAAGCTAGGAAAGGCAATTCGAAATGTTGTGTGGTAAACTGTTTAAACAGTTTTAAAAATACTCTTCCTGGTGTGCATTTTTATGCTTTTCCAACGGAAAAACATATGTTAGAAAAGTGAGACAGGTGGATTATTGCTTTTAACCGAAAGAAGTACTGATTGTTAAAATGTAACGGTTACTGTTAGTTAATTTGAACCCGAAATTGCTTATAATATTTTTTAATATTTATATTTTTTTCACCATTTAAGAAATGGTATAATTCTTTAAATTCAAATGTTCTGAACGTAATATTCTTAAATTTTTTGAACGTCTCTTAAGTTAATTGTCGCCCCGAAAATAGTATCTCTGACAGAAATAGTTTTTTTGCAAATTACAAATTTTCTTACTATCGTTTCTTACCAATTAAAAAATATTGTATTTAAGTATATGACTGCTTATGTTTCGGGGAAAAAATGTACTAAAACTTTGCTTCAATTTTAAAAGTTAAAAATTCAAGGGTTCCACTTTGAACGCTTCAGTTTGTTGTTTATTTTGTATTACTTTTACTTTAACTTTTTAGCTGTTGTAGGGAATTTTTTCCCTAAAAAAAACCTTGACTAACTAAAATGCAATCATTTCTTAAAAATTTGCGAGAGCAAAAGTAAGAAAAATTAAGTTAAAAAAATTTGTAAGCTAATTATGTTTTGTAAGTATTAAAAGGTTTTTAATTAAAAATCATGTTTTTACTTCGAAAATACATCTTCGTAAATATGAAAATCTTGAAATCATAGAAAACTTTTTTTTTAGAGAGCTGAAAACGAATTTTCATATGTTACTTAATAACTTACTTTATTGTTACAAAATTAATAATAAAATTTACAAAAAAGAATTTCCTACTGAATTTGGAAACTTGGAATATACAGTTCCTAAAATAATATAAAAATTATTCGTTTCGTAACGTTGATTCAAGCAACCTTATTTTCAAAAGCGTTAAAAATGTAGTCAAGTATTTCTGATGTTTTTGATTTTAATTAAAATCACTTGTATTTTAGCCTGGATGGTTCACTTTGGCAACCAAAAGCGCATTCTTGAATTTGCAGTGATCACTTCGTAGGAAATGAAAAATCTGAAAATCCGTTCAGTCCTAATTATTGTCCAACTATTTTCCCAGATATTTACAAGAAACCTTTATTCAGCGCCAAAGCTACTGTAAATAGGTTAGAAATACTCATTTTATGTTGTTTATTATGTTTTAAATTCCTAATGTTCTATTACGATTTAATTTCTCATTCCAAATATTCTGAAGTGTATCGTACCTTGAAGAAATTGATAAATAAACAATCAAATTTATTTTTCAGGCATAATCGTTACAAGAAAAGAATGGATAATGGTAGAGCTAGTTCAGACACTCCTGAGAATTTGACAAGTGTAACACCTAAGTAAAAGGAAAGTCAGAATCATCAAGAAATATCGATACAAACAGATGATGTTTTTTGCGATGAAAACTTACCAAGCAAATTCAAGTATATTAGCCGGAAGGAAAGTGCCAGACTGAAAATCCAAATATTTTTATATATAATCGTTACATTTATAACGACCGCAGTGAGTCTGAAACACAAGTGTACATTGCAGAACTACCTAAACGAATTGTAGTGCCTGAATTGAGCAAAAGTGCGCAAAAAGATACAAAAGTTTAAAAGAAACTTAACGAAAAAGTTTTTGTAGATAAAGCTGTTGCACCCGATGTTGAGGATTTGGGTGCAAGTGGATTTCTGAAGTGTCAAAAAGGATTCCATGGGGTGTCTTCCATTAAAACAGACCAAGAAATGCTTGATATAGCTGGTGTTACACTACAAAATTTTTTATTCCTGCGAAGGATCTCTGAAATTACTGATGGAACAAAAGTACCTGCTGACAATCGACTCCTAATTTTCTTGTGTAAAACGAAATTAGGTCTAACTTATTCAGCTTTGGGAGTACCGTTTTCAGTCAGTAGAAAAACAATATCTAGGGTATTTATATCTATGTTAGAATACCTAGTAGTAAGATGTACAAATTTTATTGTATGGCCAAGCAAAGAAACAATTCAAAGTACGATGCCGTAAGAATTTAAGGAGACATACGACAACTGTCGCGTTATTATCGACTCCACAGAAATCAGAATAGAACAAACTTCTGATGTCGAAGGAAATGTCCAAACTTATTCCCATCATAAAAAGGGATTCACGATCAAAGTGTTGGTAGGTTGCACTCCTGCTGGATTGATATCCTTTATCTCAAAGTGTTTTGGCGGCCGAATCAGCGATGCACAAGTTACGACACGTAGTGGATTGCTTGATTTATTAGAACGAGATGATCTTGTGTTAGCAGATAAAGGATTCCCCGGAATTCAAAGCACACTCGATGAAAAAGGTGAAGGAATTATCCTAGTCATGCCGCCTTTTCTAAGACAGGAAAAGTTCAGTGAAGAGGTAGTCGAAGAAACGTATCAAGTTGCACGACTAAGCATTCACATAGAAAGAATTATGCAACGGATACGAATTTATATTATATTATCTAAAATGCCAAGGCACTTATTACCAAAAGTAGATAATATCGTTTTTATGTGCTGCGTATTAGTGAACTTGCAACCTCCAATTTTGAAAGAAAGTGATTCAGATTTGGAAGTACCTCAGAATTGAAAATTATTACTATAATAAGAATACATTTCTCCAAATTTCTTAAGTTTAAATAACACCGATGTAAATAAAGCTTTAAAGTTTTAATTGCGCTACAAATGTTTTTTGCAAATAGCATTTGAATAAATAACTTTGATATAAATACATATTAAATATATAAAATTACTATTTCTTCAATTCAAATATTGCTCTTAGGTTGTGCTTGAAATGAAAATCCTCCAAGAGAATTAAATTTTTAAGAAATTCTTCGTTTCTTTGTACAGGAATCATGTAACTTCCTTTGGGTGACCATACATACAAATCACAAAGTGTTAATCCTGATACGTACATTTGTATTTGACACTGAGTTTAAATTTTATCTGCCGGATTCAGTTGATCTATGTTATTTATTCTTTTAAGGTATGCAACATTGAACTTTTGAGTGTTAATATCAAAAACCGGTTCTTTTTCGCACTTACTTGGACATTAATTTAAACTAATTTGGTTATTTCATTATTCTCAAAAACAAAACCGTCTGGACTTGCGCAAAGCCACGGCTGATTATGTAGAACAATAAGACCAACGTTAGAAACTTTAACTCCGTATTTTAATTCATATTCCTGGATAGCAATCGATTCATTTTGTTTCCCATACGTAGCATTCTCCTTTGCCTCATCCTGAAGCTTCGGAGGATTTAAGTTGATTTAAAAGCGTCTCAATACTTTTTGTTTTTCTGCATTTAATTAAATGCGCTTTCGAACTTGCAGATATCCTCAAAAATCGTTCTTGGAACCACTCTTGTGAGTTTGATTCATTGTGTGTTTCTGAACATAAACTTATAATTTTTGTTTCAGATAGTAAAATGGTTTTGCGATAAAAATCTAACAGTTCCGAATCAGTGTTATCCAAACTTTTGCCGAAGTAGGATACTATTTTCTTAGAAGCTGCCATTGAATAATGGATGCAGATAACGCAACTTTTATTTCTAATAAATTTAAGTGCTGAATCAAAGCATTCGTTGAAAATTGCAGTAGCTGCTCTTTGGCTGTCTGATTTCAATGCTTCTCGAAGAACGGCACGTATGGCACAAGGATGATCAATGAAGGCTAAATATTTTAAGTCATGTGGAGTGGCGACTACTTTTTTCTCAACATTATCGTTTATGATATCTTTTTTCTTAAAATGATCAAAGATGGATAATCCTTTCACATAAATATTTTGTGCAACCTGCTTGGCAGAAGGTTTCCCCCATTCTTGCTCCAAACTTGTTTTAGACACACTTCGATCTAAATTAATGCAATTAATTAACGCACATACGTGTTTACATCTGCCTCCAGCCTGAGAAACACATGTGCACGACACTTCTATTACATTTCTTTTGGAATCGAGCTGTGAAAAAAAAAATTTGGATTTTTGCAGCATTCAATGTTATTGAATTTAAATGGAATTAAATCAATGTTAGCAAAAATGTTAATTCATTTTAAAGTCGACCTTTCTAGCACTTTATTCTGGTTTCCTTACTCTAAAATTATATTTCTATTGGTCTAGTGCAATATTTATTAACATTGGCTCATTCATTTTCAATTATTAAAAGAAATTTAATTTGTTAAAACAATATTTTTTGTCGAAATTTTTCTTAAATTAAAAAGTATTACCATTTCTTTGCTGAAATATAGATCAACACTGGCTAATTCATTTATAATTATTTTAAAAAATTCCATTTGTTTAAAAACAATTCAGAAATGTAACAAAATTTTTGTTTCTAACAATCAGAAGTTTTAATATAAATATAAGCCAAAAATTAACAAATTTTGTAAAAAAATATTGTTTAAACAAATTAGAGTTTGTCGAAAATAAATAATAATTTATTACTTTAACGATTCGTGAATAGCGTTTGAAACATTAAGGAATTTAAGGGATATATATTTATAGGATTGTCCATCTTTGTCCAACGCCTTGACGAATTGTTTCATGAGCCGAAGCTTTATGTGGAGGGGTGGTAGTAAAATTTTTTCTAGATCAAAGAGGCTTTTGTTGATGATATTATGAGAACCAGGTTTGAATGAATCTCTTAAAGGGCAATGTATTTGCTGTAATGATTGGCTCGATCTCTGCTATTCCACAGGCATATAAAGCATGGCTCTCTCGTGAAACCCGATTGTTGGCCTAATATCATTGTTATGATTTTGAGATCAACACATATTTGCCATTTGTGATTCGTGTAATTAACTTTTTCAGGAAGCATTTTAACATTATTATATTCTTCTTTGATGGCCGTTGATATATGCTATAGGGATATGAGCGTAAGTATTCGTGTTATGCAGTAAAACAGCCTTAATGCTGCGTTTTGACGAATCAGTGAAAAGTCGCCATTCTTCGTCTCTGTACACATTTTTCTTCAAGTGGTTTATTAGTCCGTTAACGTCAGTGCGTACACTAAAGACGTCTCTTCGTCTTTAACGAAAAACATTCTGAATTCTTTGTCCCTGTCGCGACAGAATGAAACTTTTGTCTTTGGCTCTAGAAGATTTCTTCTTTTTAGAAATGAAGCGGCAAATTCAACGCCGTCTTTCGGTAATCCAAGATTTCTAATAAAATCATTCAGTTCTAATTGTGACACTAATATTCGAACCTTCAATTTCATTTTATGCACGCCATATTCGTCATCTTTTTCGTCATTTTCATCGGAATCATCAGAACTATTTTCCGTTCCATCACTGGTTTAACTACCGTCTCCATGACGTTGACTTTCAACTTCCATTCTATCATCTTCTAAAGCGCATAAATCAGTCTGGCGTGCATTTTTATTGATTTCAATTGCTCTTGTGGCTGTGCACACATTAATGTACGAAATGTTATTTTTATTTTTGACGTTGAACCCTTTGACGGAGTTCATGCAAAACGGGTTTTTTCCACGTGGTTGGTGTAGAGTACTTGCGGTACTTTTCGTTGTTTGAATTTTTTAGACGGTACAACATAAGTCTGCAGGAATTGTAAATGACGTGAGGAGCCCATTTTGTTTCTTGGTGCAGCAATTTACGGTCAAAACACTTTTCGTAAAGACTTTTCACTTCCTCGTCGATTGATTATCGCAAACTGCTCACTTCATATTTATTGCAAATCTAACAGAATGAATCTGATCTATTCTTGCAGGCATGCGATTGAGAAATGCTTGCGGTTGTTTTCCTTGTAGCATGAGACTCTACACCAACCGTGTGGTCCATTGATGAAGAGCTACGGTTGCATGATGACGACGTCGGAGAGCCCGCTTTCCCACCCTGACCAGACGCCGATACTGGGGTTTCCCCTGCATCCTAATACACTTTTTACCTGTGTCTGCCATGACGGTTAGGTCATGTTTTGTTAGGTTAGGATAGGTTAAACCTCTATGTAGGTTAAGCCGAAGCTGAATGAAACGGTACCGCAAACACAACGGGACAACACAATCAGTTTAATTGTGTTTCGTGAGGTTAGGTTAAGTTAGGCTAGATTAGATTTATTTCTAGGTTATGCTCGAGTTGACCCATTCGATGTAGCAGACATATGCTACTGGGAAAATATGCTTCCAGAGCTTTACGTGTAGTTCAATAAAATTCTATTAATTCAGATTAGGTGAGGTCAGGTTCTGTTGCGTAAATTTATGTTAAATAAGTTGATATGAGGCAAGGGTTGATCCTTCACAGTTGTCTTCTT
Organism: Belonocnema kinseyi; assembly: GCF_010883055.1. Classification (NCBI taxonomy): domain Eukaryota; kingdom Metazoa; phylum Arthropoda; class Insecta; order Hymenoptera; family Cynipidae; genus Belonocnema; species Belonocnema kinseyi. The sequence continues at coordinate 108,418,279 of NC_046664.1, read as the reverse complement.
GTTTTTAAAGTGAAAATTTGCATCACTGGCATCATTTTGCAATTTATTTGCCTCAGTACATGATTTTTCGTCATTTTTTGAGGTTATGGCTCAACCAGGACGTGATGGGTGATTTTTGATACCAAATTTGAATTCAGCGCCCCAAAATACATAGGGACACGTGTGTCTTGTTACCAGATCCGCATACTTTTTTTTGTGTGGCTGTGTTATTAATTTTAAAAATTAAGGAAAAATTATTTAAACAAATGAAATTTGTTTAAATAATTGTAAATTAATAAATCAATGTTAATAAATATTTAACTACAATAATAGTAATAATTTTTAGGTAAACATAAAATTTTGAAAGGAAAATTATTTAAACAAATTATATTTGTTTAAATAATTGAAAATTAATTAATAAATGTTAAAAATATTCTTAATTTGCTCTATTTCAAACATGAGGATATTCTAGTGTGCAAATTACAACAATTCTGGATAAAATGAAGACTGGTATTTTCATGCCCTAAGATGCCTGTGACACATTTTGATTTTTAAGTTCATAAAGTTAGAGTAAATGTTTACTGAAACCTTAAAAAATGCATAATATCTATTGAATCGTAAATTTAAGAAATATCAATACTTATCAAAAGGAAAATTTTAAGCAATCCTACATCTCATTATTTATTTGCATTTTTCACAGTGAGTCCCGTATCTTATTTATAATTTATTAATAACTTATATAGAAAAATTTTAGGAAATTTATAATTATAATTATAAATTTTTCTAATACTTCTCTTCTTATTTGAATATATTTGTTATTTAATAAACACCTATAATTTAACTTCGTATGGGGGAGAACTAACATACGTTTGTCTGATAACGCTGCACTCAATTTGGCTTACCCCCTTTACTTTCAGCTTCTGCACCCATACCACATGAATTACTGCTAAGCTTTTTCCCTTATTCAGTGTTTCAGGGTGAAAATCGACAGAATCACTTATAGCTTGAAATATTGTACAAATTATAATATTCATCATCAATCCGTTTGTTGACATGCGACAGGCAATTCTTATGGTTATGTTCATATCCAACACGAAGCTAGAAGGTGTTTAACTGGAATGAAAGACAATTTTTTCACTAATCTTTTTGTAAGAAAGTTTCATCTATTATTTATTTTCGTTTTTAAAATTGTAACATACGTTTCCAAAGCAATTATCTATTTATTTAATATATTTTAAAACAATGCACACGTGTTAACATGTGTAAATTTCAAATTTCTATCCAGTTGGAATTGCAAGCTTTGGCCGCCGCGGGCGCTGCCTGCCATACCCGGTTAATATCAAGGCCATGTCCGTACCCAATAGACATCTGCCTTTGAAGCTTAACAACTTAGTCAAAAAAGATGATAGCGCAACAAAAAAACAGTCATTTAAAAGCTGAAAGTGTTTTACGTTAATGAGCTTGAAAACGTTTATGTAAAAAAAATTTTGTGCTTAGCAGACTGAAAAATGTAAAAAAAGTAAGGATTTTTGGGTACATTTAAGTACAGTCAAGTTTAGAGCATTATTTCTTATACAATGGGGATGGAAAAAATTTTTAAAAATTCATGAGTATGAGGAAAACTGTTGTGAACCAGTTGCAGTTGAGAAATTTAAAAAATAATAAAAATTGATTTCAAATCGTAGATTTCATATTATTTATGTCTTACGGTGCAATCATAAATCAAAAATAAATTATGAGTCAAAAAAACATTTTCTTTGAAACTCAGATATTTATTTAATACAGTTTTTTCTATTAAATAAATATCTGAGTTTCGAAGAAAATATATTTTTTTGACTCATAATTTGCTTTTGAATTACGATTGGACCGTAAGACATAAATAATTTGAAATCTACGATTTGAAATCAATAAATATTCAACGTTCGAAGAAAGGATTGATTTGTTTCATCAGATCACTTTACAATGATAAAAATTGTTGCTTAAAAGTACAAAAATGTGCAACTACATTATCTTCAGTTCTAATACAGATATTAAAGCGATTCAAACTACAAACTGTAATGCATAGGCTCTGCATTTATTTTCAATCGCCCGTAAGAATGTGTTGCTCTTATTTGTTCTGAAAATCTCGATATGTTTAGACATTTTTTTTGTTGGAAAACAAGTGACAGAAAGCAGGGGGGCTCGTTTGTTTACTGCCGACCGCAGGTCCCTTTCTTTGACCCGTGGCCAGCTGCCATCCAAACATTCAGAACTAGGGGCCGAAGAATGGTACCAGCGGTCGGCAGTAAAACAAAAAAAGGGCCCCCCTGCTTTAATATCTGTATTTGAACTGAAGATAATATAGTTGCACATTTTTGTAATTTTAAGCAACAATTTTTTATATTTTTCAAATTTCTCAACTGCAACTGGTTCACAACAGTTTCCCTCATACTCATGAATTTTTTGAAATTTTTTCCATCGCCCCTTGTATAAGAAATAATGCTCTAAACTTGACTGTTCTTAAATTTACCCAAGAATCCTTTTTTTTTATATTTTTCAGTCTGCTAAGCTAATCTTCATCACTTTCCACTATTATCGAACACATCACTGTTTGTAATAACAATAACCTCATTACTGAGGCAGCAATTAAAATCTTCTTATCCTGTTTTTGCATTTTTTAAACTTTTGTGTAACGTAACGTCCATTATCTTTCACCAAACATACACCCGACGCACACTCGAAATCGTTCATTCTACCATTCTCCTTCCACTTCACCCTAGTAAACTCCACCCACTTCTTTACTTCACCCACCAATTCACCCGGGTTGTCACCTGGAACGCACCCCTACAGGTTCCCTAGATTAACCTAGCGGCGGGCGCGTGGCCACACTCAGTGCGGCAAGTCTAATATTTTCAAATTAGGAGGCGGGAAAGCGGACAAAATGTCGGGGCGCGCACTAGTAATCGTTGTTGACGATATACCCGCTAGGGTCGCATTATCGGAACGTTGTGAGGCACGCGCTCGGAGCCTAAAATAATTATTTTCAGTTCCTTTTTTTCTAATCAAGCGAATTGCTCGTATTGTGATAAGTTCAATTATTATGTATTCTTTAATATATTTTGTGCTGAAAACTTTCAAATATATGGTGATATTGAACTTCTTGATGTTATTCATTTAAATAATCACTTCCCAATACAAGAAAACACATCTTTTGTAACTCCACTTTGTGCTCCAGGATTTTCTCCGTGTACTGTACTTAAAGTTTTAAACGCGTTTTTCTCGAAACCACTTTTTTTGAACTGGTCGAAAATATAACTTGAACAAATCCTCATGGATCAATCTTTAATTTTATAAATATATTCAAATTTTCTTTCTCCAGCGACATACGTAGGATTTTTTCATATTGTATCGTTTTTTTTTATAAACATTTTTGTAATGATCTTTTCCATGAAATTTTAAACTTTTTTTCAAAAGTGCACCATGTCGCGAAAAATCAATAAATTGAAAATAAATCCAAAGTACTTCTCTTGCTGTTGTTCTATAGAATCGAAAAAACTTTGGTTTTTTGATCCACATCAACAATTGCAGGAGTTCGGTTTCCGGTTTTGTAATTAGTATTATAATTTCCCCTTTAAAGAATTTCGATTGATATCTTTATTGAGCCAAAAAAAAGTTCGAAATATGCCTATTTTTCGTGAACTACCTCCAACCTGAGGCGTGTTTGCAAAAATTCACGTCTGACCGTAAAAAAAAGACCAAAACACTGCCTTGGAGCACATATACAATTATTGAAAGTTCTGGTTTTCACAATGGGGCATTTTTGGGAGGTTTATAGATATTTTGGGTTAGAGAATTTTTAAGGTGGAATTTTATGGGCAATCTGCTCAAGGCATCGTTTTTATGCCAATTTTTGAATGACCGAAGTCTGGTGTGACTGACTTGATGAGTGGAGACACTATTTGTTGACGAAAGGTATGCTCTCAGAAAAGTTTCGGGCAATGAATAGAGACTGGATTTGTGGGATGCTCAAAGGAATTCAGGAGTAGATAATAAGTCTCATGCTAGTCAAGAACTCTTTCTGATTATAAATGAAGGAGCAGAATGTCATGCCAAAAAGTATTAATTTTTATCTCCTAGATTATTTTGCATTAGACTAGAAGTGGAAATCCAAACCCTATTTATTCTACCATTCCACGCTTCAGTTGATAGCGAAAGTAGTGATATGGTCAAAAATTTTCTGGGATTCGTTAAATGATATTCTATCAACTTGCCACCTTGGTGAAAGAATCATTTTACTAGGATAAATCAACGGCTGGGTTGGTGACGAAAATGTACTCTCAGGGCACCATCGGTCATTTTTGAGATCCAACAATTAATTGTGACGGGGAGAAATTGATTAGCATAGAACAGAGTTTGCTTATTACTAATATTTCGTTCAGGTATAAAACGATCTATAGGTCTATTGTGGTATATATGTTTACATATCATTCGATTACTCAAAGACTAATTAAAATGATATTCTGAAAAGTAGGGGTCCCATAGGAAAAAATGTCAGCTTTCTTTCTAAAATATTTCCAAAACTAAATTAAGTTCTGAAATTGGAAAAAAGTCAAATTTAGTATAAATTTTCAAAACTCACCTGAATCGTTTCATTACTTAAAGACGAATTAATTTGTCACTCTGAAAATTAGGGGTCTTATAGGAAAAAACCACACCTTTCTTTCTAAACATTTTCAAACAATTAAAAAATGTCGAAATTTGAAAAAAATCAAATTTATTTTTGATTTTCAGAAGTGATAGTGAAATTATATTTATTTTTGTAAAAAGACTATGAGAAATGGAATGTTTTTTTTTAACGTCTGTGACAAAACGACAAATGTGGAATATTAAATCATATTTCGACATCTTCCAGACCCTTGAAAAGTTTTATTAAATTAATTTCCGAAAAAAACATATGATTACGTTTCTAGACCAGTCTAGTCTCAACATCAAACTTAAATTGTACATAAATTTGATCAATGCTAAAGAGTTACAAGAATACGAATAAGATACAATTGTATTATTTTTGGATCTTACCTTGGTTAAAACTTCCAATTCGGAGGAAAAAGAATCAATTATTGTATAGAAGACCCATTGAAAAAACCGCCGGTAATTTAAATCATGCTCATAACTAGAAACCATCTCTGCTAGCTAGAAACCTGGTTCCACAAAGTGGAATCCACATATCTTCAGCTTTTTTAAGAC
>NC_046664.1:108410697-108412977 GCF_010883055.1 Belonocnema kinseyi | reverse complement strand
AACCTTGGCGCATTTGTCTAACCCAAATTCCATTCCGATTTCCTTAGTATATCGTTCGACAATCCCCAGAGCTAGATGCAGTTGCTCTCTGTTTTTAGCATATATATTAAGATCGTCCTTGTAAAATACGTGAGTGACCTTGTACTTTCGATCTGCAGGTTCGCCGCACAAGTACCCGTCGGAATGGCGCAGTGCTAGAGATAGTGGCAATAATGTAAGGCAAAAGAGGAGTGGGCTCATGGTGTCGCCCTGAAAGACACCTCTCTGAAATGTAACTTTGTTATTTGTCACACGATTTTTTCCAGATGAGATAGTAAATCTGGTTTTCTAAAGCGGCATCAATCTCTCTATGCACCCAACTATTTGCGGATGAACCGTTAAGATTTCCAAAAGACAGATGATAAGTCTATGGGATGTAGAATCGAAAGCTTTCCGATAATCAATCCAGGCCATCGATAGGTGATGCTGGTAGAATGCTGCATCGTCGCAGACACATCTATCGATGAGCAGGTTCTCCCGACATCCGGCTACGCCTTTCTTTGAGCCTCGTTATTCATACATTTCTTGCCACACAGGTTCAATTGCCCGAACAATCCTATCATTTAGGATAGCTATGACTATCTTATAAAGCGTGGTCAGACAAGTTATTGGCCTGTAGTTCTTTGGGTCAGCTAAGTTGCCTATTTTCGGCAGGAGTATTGTGCGCCCTTCCACCAACCACTCTGGAATCGGCTCTTCCGACTTCAAATATGAGGTGAAAATACAGGCTAAATGCTGATGGGTTGAAGAAAACTTCTTCCACCAGAAGGTTTGACACAATCTGGTCCCGGTGCGGAATAGTTCTTCATCCCTCTTAATACTTTTTTCACCTCCTCGGTAGTGATGGGTGGGCAATCTTTATCAGGTGTTATGAGGGCAACACATAAATCCTTGAAGCTCTTTATATTTTCTGAGTCTTCCTCCAGTCTATGCTGAACTTCGTAGACTTCTCTCCAAAATACTTCGACCTCCTCTGGTTTGGGTGGGTGTTCGACAGTAACTGGAGGGTCTTCGAAGAGTCGAGATGGGTCAGAGAGAAACTGTTGATTTTCTCTGACCCACCTCTCCCTTCGGTCTAGACTTCTCCTAGCGTCAGACAGTATCCGAATTCTGTCAACAATATGCTGTCTGATGGTCAGCAGCTTTGACTTGTTAAGTGTGTGATAACGGGTCCGGAGTTCGCGCGCGAACTTTCGAACCTTGGCGGTAAAATTCCTGCCAGATGTGATGTAGTCAATCACACATTGAATGCGGGACACGTATTGTCTTGCCCAGCCTATCTTTATGGCAAGTTGATGCAATCGTCTTTTGGTCTTATGATCAGCCGTTGGTTTTGTTTTACGGTTCGCATCGGCCAAAGCTCTCGTTGCATTGTACACACAATAATTGATAGCTTAGAGGTCGGATTCACCGGAAAAATGTCCACGAAGCTCGTCATCCATTTCAGCCAGATCTTTAGGCTTGAGAGAAACCTTGGTGTTGATGTTTCTCCGGGTCGTAAAGCATCGTTCTTCATCTATTGGATGCCTGCCCGCAGTTGGTCTTAGTGTCGCCTCTCTTTCTTTGTTGCCGGCTTGTTCTAGCTGTGGTAGAGTAGGCGTTCCGCTTATATAGCCCCTTTTACGGAGTGGTTCAGCATGGTTTCGCAGACGTTGCTGCGAAAAGTGCGATAGCTCAGAGTGTTTCTCGCACCACAGAGCATGCAGCCGTGCCTTGTAACCCTGTTCACGGGCCACACTCGCATCGTAGCAGTCTAGCAAGTCGTGATTCAGTTGCTCCGTCCACCCAAAGGTCACTATATCCCGCCGATCCATCGCATTGAATCCATTTTCACTGGCTCCCCCAGCTCTAGATTGGTCGGCATTGTTGGCCGACCCATTGTCGGGAGCCCTGCGCGTTCTGTTGTTTTGTACCGCACTTATTACAACTATGTTTGGTGTTGTCATTGTTGTTCCCACGAGAAGCTATGGAAAGGGGTTCGTCCATCCTTGTAGAGCCCCGCATGCAAGGAGAAGGCTGCGTACTCTGAGAGGTCGCCCGGTATCCCAGAGTCACCGTTCTAGACACCTCACCTAGGTGCCATTAAGCTTTCGGCACGGTTTTCGCACCTCCGCTTGTGGGTTAAATCTTTCGCGACCACCCCTGAACAATTATCCGCGACTGCCTATTTATGTTTGTAACCATATTCAGCAGAAACCCTTGGTACAGGGACCCTCTATCCGCAATCCGAGGACGCGTTCG
>NC_046664.1:108409404-108410597 GCF_010883055.1 Belonocnema kinseyi | reverse complement strand
CTTCCATCGAAATCGCGCTAAAATTTCAGCCACAACCACGTCTCACAATCGTGAGATAGGTGGTTACAGTCTGTAAAGGAATCAATACGACGATTCAGCAAAAGCCTCGTGCACCCGAAGAACACGGAGTGACCCAAGGACAACCGCCTTATAAGGTCTCGATACCTCTCTTTCTTTTCATTCTCCTTGGCTATGATGTTTTTGTCAGCTGGTGCCGAAAATTCGATAACGAACATGGTTCGCTTCTCGAAGTCAAGAAGAACCATGTCAGGCCTCGAGTGAGCAACAGAAACAATTGTCGAGAATATAAAGTTCCAGTATATGCGGCACTTCCCATTCTCGACAATTGACTCAATTTCCCTAGGAGCATTAAGAGAAGCGATATTAAGATGAATGCCGCAGGAGTGACAGAGATGGTAATAAAGCACTCTTAGTGCCGCATTGTGCCTTTGAATGTAGGTCGTTCCCGCGTGTGTTGGACAACTAGATAGTATGTGAGCTAAATGCTCGAGGTGTGCATGGCACGCCCTGCAGCTATTATCGGGAATGTCCTGGCTCAAAATGTGGCGACGGTATGTTAAGGTGAAAATGACACCGTCTTGGCATGCAAAAATGAAACCCTCAGTACCAGACTTCAATCCGGGCGATTTAAGGAAAGCAAACGTTAGCTCACAAGACATTGACTGATCCTTCACATTTCTGTGGAAGATACCATGCATCCTCTTATCGAGGAGCTGTTCACGAAAGTTTTTCTCTTGTGCTTTCCTAATCCGGGCTTTCAGGAGTGAGTACTCGAGATAGATAAGATATGATGCATTTTGCTCACCCCTAATACTGAAGTCAAGTCCGACTGTTTCAGCAGCCTCCTCCGCTGCTTTGTATAGAAATGCTACTTTGCCCACTTCTTCGTGATTCCTGACCATTTTAAGAAGAGGGTCTCTTCCATTTGCCACTCTATTTGCTGTATCCAGAATAATCCTGTTGTGAAGACATTCAAGACTCAATATTCCGCGACCCCCTTGATGGCGTGAGATGTACAGTCGCGGAACGGAAGACTTAAGATGCATGATTTTGTTCATGTGCATAACCTATCTTGTCCCGATATCAAGAGATCTGAGCTCGTTCTTTGTCCATGGAACTACTCCAAATGAATAGAGTAGTACCGGGACGGCAAGCATGTTCGTTGCAGATAC
>NC_046664.1:108400223-108409304 GCF_010883055.1 Belonocnema kinseyi | reverse complement strand
ATGCCATAGTCTTAGAAAAGCTGAAGATATGTGGATTCCACTTTGTGGAACTAGGTTTCTAGCTAGCAGAGATGGTTTATAGTTATGAGCATGATTTAAATTACCGGCTGTGGGATTCCAATGCCTTCTAATCTAGTACTGACTGGCGCTGGGGCATACGCTATCTCTCTCGCATAGCAACGTGATTGGTCTTTTCAATTTTGCTCCATAAATAGCTCTTTACTTGCGCATACATGTAAACTATTAAACCTTCATTTAGAGGGGAGTGGTAAACAGCCAATCAGATTGCTGCGCGAGAGAGATAGCTTATCCCGCTAACTCCTAGTCTGTCTCTCTTATTTTGCAATTAACTCTGCCATCGTCTAGTTCCTTTCAGTTATATATGCGCTAAGATTTCTAATATTAAGTATTTCAAGTTGTGACGTCAGCTGGCAAGATGTCTGTACAATGATCATTGTTTCGCCCCCAGCGTGCAGACATCTTGAAATACCTAGTGGCTCAATTGTACAAAGTGTGAACAACGCACCTTCTAAACTTCAATGACCATGACATACAATTGAGGCACCGGATTGCAGAACTGCCTCTACGCTCGGCCCGTCTCAGCCCAGTAGGCGCAGGAGTGGGGATGCTCATTAAACGCGTTGATCGAGGGAAAAATGAATTTACATCGCAATAATCAACTAGTCGTTTCTCTGTCAATAATTGACGAATCGAGTTGATTTTCGCGTAGAAATATTCCCTCAGTTTGTGCGCTTCTCACAGGTACAGTTACTTAGTAAAATTGTTAATTTTAAATTATAATTAACAATGAATGAAATAACGCTAGAAAATTATCATTTTAATTTAAAAAGGGACTGAAATGATCAATGTCGGCTTATTCTGTATACATTTGGCAGCATCATATTAAAAATCCAGATAAAAAGGTTGATATTTGCGCTATGAATTTGTAGTTAAAAGCTTTCTTATTTTATAGAACTTTAAATTCACAACGTAAAAACGAATAGCTTAAAGGAACATTTAATAGAAAAAGGTATGAGTAAAAAGCACATTTCGTTACGCAAAAATATTTATTTTATTTTGAAATATATTTAATATTTTATTTCTTATTACAGATTATTATTATTAATCCTAACACATACATTTGTATTCATCACACTAAAATAACCACTGGAAAAGAGTTTCCTTCTTACTAAGCTAATGCACTAGAATAAACTTGTGAATCTTGTCTTTCCTAGAACAATGTGTAAACAAACGCGTGAAAGATCAAATGTAAACAAATCAACACTGTCCTCAAAAATACATAGTAAGTCAGTCGTTTTTTGAGCATGGCAGAGGATAATAGCATTTTTTAATCATTCTAAAGTATCCTTTGGTTTTTGAAAAGTTAATCTTGATCTAAAGCGCGATTTTTTTAATTTGAGTGTTATTTTATCCACTTAAAATAAAATAAAACGGAGTCTCAAAATTCCACTAAAATTGGGAGAAAAAGATCAACGCGTTTAGTGAGCATCCCCTCTCCTGCACCTACTGGGCTGAGACGGGCCGAGCGTAGAGGCAGTTCTGCAATCCGGTGCTTCAATTAGCAAAACTGTCAAAATAATAAACAATGCATCTAGACATGGCTATTTTGAATCTTAAAAAGTATTTAAGAAGTTGCGAACGAGAAGATTATGCGTCGAATGACAGTGTTCATTTCGTACCTCAAGAAGCGCACACGTCGTACCCAAAGTAGTAGGTACTTCGTACCCTGAGTGATGGATACTTCGTACCCCAAGTGATTGGGAATCTGTACCCTACATTACGGTGCAGCATTCACACCGCAAGGGTAATTTTTGTTGCAGGTATATAGTACCCTGATATTGGTGCTTCATTTACACTTTCTTTTTCCTGTGATTCGTTTGGCTGACGAATTTCGAAAAAAGTGAAACTTATCGTTACTGAAAATTCGAGGAGGATTCAAAGAAGTTTTTTGGAAAACGGGAAGTAATTCTGACATGTGGTTCACCAATAACAATTAAATACAGACTTGACGCTCCACCGATACACGTGTCAGCTTGTTCTAAGGATGTGTCTAGCGGAGGCGAAGATCCAGTTGATGCGGTGAAAATAATAATTTCATAAAAAACAGTTTCGAATCATTTGGTTACACAATCCCGAAGAATAAATGATCTGTATTAATGATAATATTAAATTCATATACGCACAAATATAAATATTTATTGAAAATTCGATCAAATTTACTGCAATTCAATCTTCATCACTTTCTTTGGTTTCTTTTGTATCTGGGCTTTTTTCATTAATTTTAGTGAAATAAAATTTAACAAATTCCTGCCTATGAGGGTATAAATAAATCAAGAGGTCTTTGTCGTCTTTGATTTTTGCAGCTTTGAGGCCAAGGCGAGAGGGGGAACACTTCTTGAGATCCATCAAATTAATTTTGGGTTTGAAATGGAAAGAATTAGGATTTTCCAATTTATAATTGGCATATACATCAACTTTTGCACCGGGAAAAAAGTGTAGAACGAATGCTTTACTGATTTTCAATTTGTTCGAATTTATCATTATGCCTTTGAAACTGTTTTGAAAGTCCTGCAAAAATAGAAAGAATGGAGAAAGGATACTCTCAAACTTCTTTGGGCTCCTGTATTCTATTTCCCATATAAGGTAAATGGCAACAAATCGTGCTTTGTTTTGACGGTAGTGACAACAGGCAAGATCTTCGCCTAATATATATATATACATACATACATACATACATACATACATACATACACATAAATATATATATTGTACAAAAATATACAAAATTCTTAAATCATTAACAAAGATTAGCTTTTATGACAATCAGAACTGCCCTTTTCGTTAGGACAGGTATACACTCGAAGTTATAAGCAGCTCGTGTTGGAGTCATAAAAATTCAACACAAGAGATAAATTGATGTCTTTAAGAGATAGAAACTTTTTTGAAATAAATAAATTGAAGTTTGACTCCGTCTTGAAACGGAGATATGCTCTAGTCGAACTTTTCGACTTCCGCATGTCTTGATTGGGGCCAATTCAAGTAAAACTCAAGTTAAAGCATTTTTCTTCGGGCAGAATGAACCTTTTTGTTAGGACGTGTATATACTCGACGTTATAAACCGCTCGCCTTAGAGTCATAAAAATTCGACTCAAGAGATAAATTAATGTCTTCAGGACATAGGAACTTGTCTTCGACTTCAGCATATCTTGATTGGGGGCAATTCTAGTCGAACTCAAAAGTCAAAGCATTTTTACTCGGGAACACTTGAAAATGTGACAAATTTTACTAATTTTCGGCACAATCAGACAACTTTTTCGGGATAGGTAAACTTCAGAAAATTATAGCCCACTTTCTTGGGGCAGAGATGAAAAACGCAGTGTGGAATTATATTACTTTAGAGTTTAAAAAATGAACCTAGCTTAAAGATGAAGGAGAACTAAGAACAGGAAGTAGCCGCGAGTCAAAATAGATAAGTTTCAGAAACAAACAGTACGAAACAGAATAACGTAACTCTGGTAAGTGAACTTTAGAAACTGTGAGTGTTAATAAATTCTCCTTTTTGCAAGAATTTATTGCTTATTTAGTGCTAATATATACCGCAAAAACCAATCCTTTTGCCCTTTAATTTTGGTCAAACGCCCGTAATAATGCTGGCTTTGGGTGTCCCTATTATGTGAAAAGTGCTAATCAAGTGCTAAAATATGCGGCGAAAACTAGATTTTAAGCCCTGTACATTTTATCAAAACTATGTAGCAATGCCGGCTTAAGATGACTGTTGGATGTCAAACTCCAAAACTATTAGTAGTATCAAACTCTCCTTTGCGCAGAAATTTAATGATTATCTAGTGCTAATATATGCCACAAAAACTAAGCTTTGTGCCTGGTAATTTTGGTCAGAAACATGTAGTGATGCTGCCTTCAGCTGAAGCCACGAATTCGATATTCGAAACTCAGAAATTATTAGTGATATCAAATTCTCCTTTGTGCAGGAATTTAGTGCTTATTTAGTGCTAATGTGGACGTGTTCAAATGACAAAATGCAACCTCGGCAGAACCAGATAGAAAGGTTCCCTGCTTCAGAGGACATTGGTGATCCCAATACTATTTGTATGCGATTTTTAAACTTCAATGTTTCACCGCCCGAGATGGTACCGTTTTATTTCGTTCTGCCGAAATGGATTCTTGCAATTTGGACACGTTGATATTTTCTGCCCAAAAGTAAATGTTGTGCAGAGAATATAGTTTTTCGTCACATATTAACACTAAATTTTTTCCAAGTTTCGCATACCGACTTGGAAAACTAAGCACTAAAATATGGAGTGTTACAGAGCTTGTAGTATACCGTAATTGACCGAAAAAGAAAAGAGAAAACGGGTGGAGAAATATATATATATAGGAATATAGCGAAAGTGCTGCTAGTAATCACAATAAAGATTACGACATTTCTACACCTTCAATTATGTGAATAAGAAATTACAAATAAGTTGTTTCATTTGATCATAAAATGTATTCCTAAATGTTTCTAAACCATATCGGTTAAAGATAAAACTGTAATGGTAAATAATTGTTTAACGTTGAGTAATAATTCTGTTCTTCGCACTTTGCTATCGCAAAGACACAAACTGCGTATCTAACTATTTAGTCGATTGGAACGTAGGGTGTAAAAAAGGGAATTAGTCGCACTGTTTGTAGATTTGAGGGCAGCATTTGACATAGTTCACCAAAGGATGTTATGGAAGAGGAACTCTGGACAGGAAGAAGGCTCAGGCAAAAGTAGAATACGAACGAAAGAATAATAGCGTGAATAAGAGAGTGGAAAATCTGAATGAGAGATTTTTGACATGGGTCACGGGAGTGAGTTGGAGCTTTCCAGGTTATATACTGATGGAAAAAAGTGCGAGAGAAAATGGTTGTCAGGCAACTAAAAAGAGTCTGTAATTATGAAGGGAAATAAAGATTATGAAATGAGGTTCGAATGTAGTATGCAAGTGAGAGGTACTGAGGAAATCTGGAAAAAAATCGCGGATTCAAGGTACAATAGCTCTGCCGTCCAAACTAAAAAGATACATAAGTGACATTTTTATGAAAAATGAGTTTTTGTTATCGCTGGATTCGTAAGAGAAAGCTGCATCTAACTGTGTTAATGAAATCTAATAATCATTAATATTTATTGCAAAAAACTATTGTTTATAGATGAGAAAAGTCGAAAAAGTTGAAAAATACAACAGAAAAAGATATACAAAGCGCTTTGAGTGTCCTAAAAGTTGTACAAGGAAGGCAATACGTCATCAGCAAACACATGAAAAAACACCTAAAGAACTTTGTGTCTGTTTACGCTGTAAAAGTGACCGAGTGCGACGCGAATTGACGAACGAAAAGAATCGCTTGCCCTTACGTATCTTTTAGCCTTGTAAATTAGCTCAAACTTTGATCGGAAATCCACGGGAAATAAGTCCTGGCTAAATTCGGCTATACACTAGCGGCGATTGTTCGAGTAAGTTCGGAACAACTACTAAATACAGAGTGTCCTTTACGTGTGTTTTGATGTTGTATTTTGAGGCTGTGCTCGAGCTCTTCGACAAAGGCAAGAAATACAAAGAATAAATGTAATGACTTATGTATAGACTCTTAAGCACTTAAAAAGGAAAGAGTGTGAACAAGAAAAAAGGAATAATTTCCCTTCCATCATTATTGCCAAATAATTGCCACAAAATTTGACAGAGCAAAATTGTTGTATTGTTCAAATAAATTTTATTTTAAACGAAAGATTCTGCGCTTTTAAAACGAAAAACATATTTAATCACTTAATTCGTTTTGTTTGAAATAAATTGTATTTCACTGTTTGAACACGAATAATTTAAAATTTAATGCTTAAAGAGCTACGAAGATAAGACTACTCATAGAGAGTATAATATTTATATTTAAGCAAATAAAAATTGTATAAATTATGCAAACTCGTTCAAATTCCTTGCGCGAGAAATCGTTTTAAATTATTTTTAAAAACATAAAATGTCCAAGGATATTGTCTACTTTTTGCTGCACTGAATGGGGCGCAAATCTTATTTTACGGACCATTAATTTATTAGAATGTATGACCAAACATCTGCGGGCTAGTAATCAGTCCTATGTTACAAAATTGCATTTCTTACTGCGACCAAGATTTCTGCAGCGAATTACTTCAATTTGAGAAGCTGGAATATTGTTTTACTTTTGCATTCCAATCATTCTTAATAACATATTAACTTCCTATAGTTGTTATTACAGAATTTGTATTAATCACGTGTTCAATTTACTTCTCTGGAGTTTTTTGGATTAAGTATAATAATTCTGCTGATTTCTGGATTATCTATTTAATTTTTATTTCCTAAAGTCATTTTGTTCTATATTTCTCTCCGAAATACTGTTTGTGTAATTGTGTAATGTCGTATGCATATATTATGTATAAACACACCATATATGTACGTTTATGTCCTCGTCTAGTTTTGGGAGATCATAGTTCTAGCGCTTCATACAAATGTGTGCTAATGAATGAGTATAAATTCTAGTTCTTTGTCTATTTCTAACCTCTTATTCACTTATTATATTATACTGAAACTACCCTACACCTACCCTAGTCTTTAACAAAAAATGATTAGTTGCAGATTAATCTATCGAAAGAGTAGGAACAAACTGTGGTTTTAATTTATTAGTCATAAAATGATAAATATAAATTGAAAAATGAAAATTTTTGTGAAATGATCCCTAATTCTTTGATTATCTCACGACATTAGTTTTTGTCTATTCATTAACTTGGCCTAAGATAAGGTCTTAGCTGCTATCTTTCGAAAAAAAATTTACTATTGTTAACGGTTCTGACCTAGTTATCGGTAAATTTCTATGATATAGAGATATGATATTCTCGTTTCGAATATAAAAAAATATATTCCAAGAATGAATAATGTCAGTTGAACTTTAAAAATTAAAGTAGCAAACGCTTTTACAACAAAAACAAATAGTTAAAAAATGTACCAGCTTCCAGTGGGTACAGGTTCCTCGCAGCCTTTACAATTCTTTTATTCAAATTTATGAAATTAAATTTATAAAATTAAATTTGAATTTATTACATTTTTTCTTATAACTTTATTTTTTGTAAATACAATTAATTTCGAAGATTGACGTGAATCTCATAAAAAAATATTTACGAAATTCTTTTTTGCCCTTTCTAAGGTTCATTTTTGCTTCATGAAGAAAATGCCAGGTCCCCTTATTCGATTCAAAGCGGCAATTCCTCCTTTAGATTTTATTATGCTCTCGCGTCGTTTGACTCGAAATACTTATAATACATTCTCTATTATAAAGATAGATAACGTTGAATACAATCATGTTTCGAATGGAAACATTTTAAGTCGAATGATTTTAATTTAAAGGACTATAACACCAGACATTCAAAATAATTTCTTTTTATTCAATATTTACTAATTATTCATTTGTACTGTTTGATAAGTTCATAATGATAGCATAATAATTAATAACTAGTCAAAATATCAAAAGAAGAATTCTTACGCCTTATGGACTTTTAGTAAATGCCTACAAGAATTATACAAATAATCTTAATGACCTTTATTGATTAGAATATATTAAAAAAATTATCGGATTTTTCCATTTTTTCGAATCCACCAAAAGCCAGTTTTTTTAAAAAGATGTAGAAATTTAACTAAACTTTGTATAAGATACAACAAAATTATTTTTAAATTTCTTTATAATTTTGTTTAATTATCTAAAAGAATAAATGTCTGTTTAACTCCATTTATACTTTGTAATCTTGACACGGTCTGAAACTTTCCGTGACTCTTTCAAGAAATATAAATTAAATTCATATTGTGAAATCCACGTATGTTCATTCAAAGTTGGTTTAGTGAGTAATACGACAGCAGGTAGTATATGTAGCGAATAGATTTCTAAATATTCAGCAGTTATCATTTATGAAATTCTAAAACGTTTAGTTTTGTACGTCTAAAGGAAGATGATGCCCGTTATTGGTACACTGTTGGTCGTCCCCATGATTTTCTTTAATTTGATTGGTACGTAAAGCATGGTATAATGACATAAATTGGGTTTAAATATTTTGTGAAAAATCCTAGAAAATCAAATTTTAGTGTTCCTATTATGAATGCTATGCACGCAATGTATGTATGTATTTAATCTCTCCCTTTTACGGGTTTGAGGGCCACCGCTCCCTGTACATATATTTACAATTCCATCCTTAGTCTAACTTAACAACTACTTATATTCTACTCTTTCGCATTATGTAGGATAAACAATAGTAACAGTAATGATATTAATTCCTAAAATGAGCGAGCTTCCAGGACTTTCGTTTCCTCTTACCATAAAAAATGCATTTTCCACGATATTGGAAACAATTTTCGTTTTTTACTGTCCCTTTTGAGGATCACCCGTTTGGCTCTGCCCTACACCCTTGCTTTCCCTTACTTCATCCAATTTCTTCATCCACATCACTCCCTGTCCACTACCATCCAAGATCCATCTTACACACTCATCCACACTCAACTGTCCCCCTTCCTCTCCTGTAAATCTCTCTAATACATATGCCCATGATTCCATTTCGTATCCACATATTCTGCATAAATTCTCCTCTTCATTCATCCAATATCTGCATGCTCTCACTCCTTCTCCCATTCTGAACCGTACAACCCTACTCCATTTTTCTTCCTTTTTTATTTTTTGCAGATATTCTGGTTCCGTCAACCCTTTGACCATCATATACCATCTATTGTACCTCGAATCTATAATCTTTGTCCATCCCTCTTCTCCTTGTTTAACCAATAGCTCTAACTCTATGTCCTGCCACTCCATAACCCCTTCTCGAATATTACACACCCTTCTCATTTTTCTCCTTTCTACCTCCCATTTTCAATTTCCCATATTAACTCTCGCTTCATTGTTCCGAATTTCACCGACACATGCTTGTGCAATTTTACTTCCCTCTCCCCTTTTTAGATTCTCTTCAAACCTCCATGCTCTCTTAATTTGTCTAGTAACCATATTTTCTCTTCCTAACTC